>NC_086068.1:15439095-15756581 GCF_947568885.1 Cydia strobilella | reverse complement strand
CCTTTCAAACCTCTTACGTGTCTGTTTCTTACGTATCTAGTAGATATAATATATATATATATATATATATATATATGTATATATATCATGTTGTATTCATTCAACATAGGTAAGATCAACTAGGTATACGCTGGTAATAAGATTTCTATTGAACAGTAGGCTATATGGCAGTCATCACTCACGATACAACAATACTTGATTCCCTGTATTAGCGCGGTGCACGGAATATATCTGGTACAAAACATTAATACTGTTACGTTAAATATTAAACTGCAAAATCACGTACAAATAAATACTGTATAAATGGTAACATATTCGGTAAAATTAAATAAACAACAAAGGAATCAAAAATTGTGGTATAAATTGTTTTAAAAGTGATATATTATTTAAGAAGGTAGGAGAGCTAGTGAACCATAGAGCCAGACGGGTGTCCTTGTCCTTACCGAGTACCCAGCCCGGACAGGCCCAGCAGGCTCAGGCCCATTCATCTGGCTAAGCAAGAGTCGCACGCAACGCCTATTGCACTATCTTCTTCTTGTCCTTGTCCTTTTCCCATTATTTGGGGTCGGCTCTCCTAGTTATATTTCGCCAGGATTCTCGGTCCTGGATCATCGCAGGGGGGATTTGGGCTTCCTCCATATCCCTGTTCACTTTTGCCAGCCATGTCAGTCGGGGTCTTCCTCGTCGCGATTGTGTGGGGAACATATCCAGCACCTTGCGTGTCATGTGTTGTGTGTGTGTTGTTCTCGGCGCATGACGTGCCCAAACCATCGAAGTCACCCTTCGGTTATTTTTTCGGGTAAAGATCTTACTTTAAAACTACCACGGACGTAGGTGTTACGGATGCGGTCTAGTAAGGTGACACCACCGGCCCAGCGCAGCATTTTCATTTCGGCGGCGTGAAGTTTATCCTCTAGCTGTTTTTTGAGGGGCCAGCACTCGGCGCCGTACGCCATGGCCGGACGGACTGCCGCTTTATAAACTTTTCCCTTAATGGTTACCGGCATTCTCTTGTCACATATGGCACCAGTTAGGTCCTTCCACTTCATCCAACCTGTGTTTATTCCGTGGTAGACATCGGTGTCAATGGTACCATTGCTGGAAATGACCGCGCCTAGGTATTTAAAGCTGTTAACATGATTTAATGGCGTTCCTTCCAAGGGGATGATATGGAGGTTTCGGTTACCGCTGAAGTTACAGTGCATATATATTCTGTTTTATGGCGGCTTATCCGTAAGCCTGCACTTTCCAACGCAACTCTCCAGTCCTCCAGCATTTTTTGTACCTCGTGACATGTTTCACTAATGAGGACTATGTCGTCCGCATAGAGCAGTGTCCATGGCGGTGGTTGTTGCAATTTGGCGGTTAAGTAATTCATTATGATGTTAAAGAGAAGGGGGCTCAGAGCTGACCCCTGACGGACGCCGACCTATACTTCAAACTCGTCACTCACTCCTGCTGGGCAGCGCACTCTGGTTGTGACATCATTCACACATCTTTTACGGTATCAATGTAGCATTCGGGTACATTATGTGCTCGCAGTGCCTGCCAGATTAGATTTCTATCGAATGCTTTTTCTAGGCCAATGAACGCCATGTGTAGGTCTGCCCTGTTGTCCCTGAATTTTTCGATTAGGATTCGAATGGTATGAATTGCGTCAGTGGTCGATCTTCCCGCAACAAAGCCACACTGGTTTTCGGTGATCTCAATAAACTGGAGTAATCTGCTTATTATGCGTTCCCTTATCTTTAGAGTATGAGGTATAAGTTTTATTGCTCTGTAATTTTCGCATAGTCTTATATCTCCTTTGTTCTTATAAAATGGGATGAGGTGACTTTTCCTCCATTCGCTTGGTATACCCTGCGTTATGATCGTGTTAAAAAGATTGGTCAGAAATACCACTCCTTTCGGACCTAACTTCTTCCACAGGTCGGCAGGAATATTGTCTGGTCTCAATCCTTTATTGTTGGCCATAGCTTTGACGGCTGCGTGTACTTCGTCAGGTGTTATACACGGAATAGGGCCTGCCGTTGGGGGTGTTGTGTCCGTGGGCGCTGTGCTCGGGTATGTTCGAGAGTAGTAATCTTTCCATCTCATCTGGATATCGCAGTCTGATGTAAGCAGTTGACCCCTTTCGTTTTTTATGTACTTGATGGTCTTCGCGTCTTTGGTGTTGGCACTGATTCCAGCTTTGCGTAGAAATTGCTATCACAGGAAGCTTTAGCTTGCGCTACCGCCCGCTTCTCCTCTTTCTTTGCATCTTTGTACGCAACGTTATCTGATGCATCATTGGTTTGTTGCCACTGTTTAAAAATGGTATTTTTTCGCGCCACCTTATCTCTCACATCGCCATTCCACCATTTCGCGTCTTTGTCGTTGCTCAGAGGCTCCTTCGACATACCAAAATGTTTATCAGCTTTCTGGTTGCAGAAGCTTTGGAAGGCATCCCATGTTGCTACAACGTTGTTGTCGTTGTTTATTGCTATCATTTCATCCTTTATGTCGTTTACCAGTTTGTGCCCCTCTGATCGGTCTAACCTGTGCCATCTTATTCTGGGTCTATCTTTCTTTACCTTTATAGACCTTTTTACAAGAAGCTGCAACTAGGATCCTGTGTTGTGCGGTCAGAGATTCTCCGGGGATCACTTTACAGTCTTTGAACAACCTGACATTTTGCCAGAATGTAATCAATCTGTGTACAGTTTCCACCGCTTTTGTATGTTATTAGGTGTTGGTCTGCTTTCATAAAAAAGGTATTGATGATGGCAAGATCATACGTAGCTGCGAACTGTAGTACGGATTCACCTGCGTTCTACCTTGCGAAGCCCTGGTTTCCATGCACTCTTTGGTATGTGTTCGTAGTACTCCCCACATGTCCGTTTAGATCTGCGCCAATGTACTTCGACTCGTCCGATGGTATCGACTGCAGAATATCGTGGATGTCATCCCAGAAGAGCTGTTTTCCAGCGTTTGAGCAGCCAACTAGCCAACTATGCGGTTATTACATTCATACATCTAGTGCAAGTTTTATCTGTTGACCATTCGATCTTGCAGATCTTTATCTAAGACAATTCCTACACCTTTCCGTTGTCCGCTTCCGTGATAGACGAGCTTGTAATTGTTCCCTATTTGTCTCGATTTTGACCCCTTCCATTTTGTCTCCTGTATACAACGAATATTTATGCGTCTTCAGCGGAGAACTTCGCTCAATTCAGCGCTGCGTCCTGTCATCGAGCCTACATTCCAACTAGCGATTCGCAATTTATGATTTTAGAATCTAGGTTCGATGTTTCTTCCCTCGCTTTGGGGGTACGCCCTAGTATTTGTCGCTCTGCTTTTCCTGGTGCCGTCGCTTGAGGGGTATGCCCTAGTGTTTATACTTGTATCTCTTTCTGGACTTTTCATAACTAAGATAAATATATTGGCTTTCGTTTTACGGCCGGCTGCCACCAGACGCCAAGAATGTTACTCTCCTGGAGAGCATGAGCGCTACCGTTGGCCATGTGTGGCTCTTCCGCTACCATCCCTTCTACGTACTCCATCCTAAGCACGTAGCACACCTTAAGCCTCTTCTTCAATTACCTCAAAGGAGCCCGAAGGCTCCAGCGATATAACCATTAAACGCCTATTGCACTATGCCATAAATATAACCATTACACCCGCCCAGCCCCTGCTTGTTGCAGATCCAAAACTGGATATAAGAATCCCTTCACTAATCAGAACTTCCCTGAACCTAAATACATGAAAATTTAAGTGATAATTAGAAATATAAAAAGAGTAGGTAATAGGGTATTTGACTGTATTTAAAATAAATTATTTTACACTATGCATGAAATAAAGCACCAGAAGAATAATAGAGAAACGTAGACAGCAGTTATTTTTAAACACAATTTCTACACACATATCAATAAATTTCATTTCATTTTATTTCTATTTTGAAGCCCGTATCAAACTATAAAGAGAAGGTAATTTGATCGTGACGCCACATGCTAGTGTTTCATATAAATTTCATAGTAGCAAATCGTTTTGACAGTTCGAAAAAAGAAACTGATTTGACTAGTAGTCAAATACCCTACAGAATATGTAAAATGATATTTAAAGCATCTATACAAAACACGTAACCGCTAGCAGTGTGTTAGAAACGGAAGAGCTACACGATAACTGAAACTGATCGTACGTGGTTACAAAAGTGGGGATGGACGATCACCAAGCGACGTACCTAACTTACAAACATTTTATGCGATATACCTATATACAATAAAATATTATTCGGTTGTTCTGTATCATTGAATGGAGGTAATGTTTTTGTAATAAAATTACCACAACAACATTAGAAGGAACTTTTTTTTACAGTTACTTTAAAGCAGGTACTACCCTTCATACAGTACGTGTCGGGTTGCTATGTGTATATATGTCTAACATATATCACCAATAGGTGGTAACTATTGTTCTGTTGCAAACTAAATTATTAGTAAGGTGACTCGGACCAGTATCACTAATTATAAGATAGTGCCGTGTCGCACTCGTGTCTCGGGCGGCCAGGTCGTACGATAGATCGAGAGGAACTTTTCGTATTGTGTCACAAACATTATAAAAACCCCAATTGTTCGTTAAACCATTATATGTGCTATCGTTTTGTAATGTATGCTATCGCTTTTACTATATATATCCGATAGATACTACTAAGGACTTGGAAGTAATCAATGCTTGTGAATAAAACGTGTGCGAAAAAACTGTACCTAATTAATAGATTCTCGAAATGTTCCTTTCGGTCTGTTTATTACCACTGGATCATTACTTAAAATTTCGCTATTACTAAACTCAAATAAATCTCTAAAATATGTCATGAGAATAAATTTACAGTGTTCACTGGACGGTATTAAATATAAAACATGGTGCAATAATTTTATACCGCAAGCAGCAAAGTCAAATAATAAAATAACATTACCCAACATGTACTAATCTACAACTCGTTGATGCGGCTTACGGTACCGTCGCACTTGGTGCAATGACACTATAATATAGGTATATAATATTAACATTTACTTACACATACCGTCAATCACATGTTCGATTAATAAAAACCATCCGAACGACACGACGCTCGGAGGCGCGCGCTGCAGCGGCCGTCGCGACCCGCCACCCGCCGCCCGCCACCCGCCGCCGCGAGCGGGCCGCGGCGCCCGTCGCTCTACTAACCTTATGTTACTAAAATATAAGATCCCAAAAGAAATTGCAGCGCAGGTACCTACATAATACACAGTGATAACAATATTATATATAACCACTTTCACTTACGGATTGATCATTTAATTTTTTTACGTACACTACTATATGATAGAAAAATACGAAATAATGTACTTTAATTTTAACATATTTTATATGTTAATAAAGAACAATATTTTTTATAAAAATACATCATTTTCCTTGGCCGCTGGCCAGTAGAAACTAGTACCCATATTATCTTTTAAAAATCTATGATTTTTAAGGCTTCTTTCAGTAGGTACGATGAAGGTTAATTTACATAATTTATAATAGTATAAGTATATTTTATCACTGTAAATGTGCTAGTTAGTTTTAACAAGGATTATAATTTGTACTGGTATGGCCGATAAACATAATTTGACATCATAATACAACAAATATAAATATTTGAGGGTTAATTTTAAATATGAATTTAACAATTGGTCTTATAGTTAGAATAAACTTTTAAAATGTTACATGCCAACTCTCAATAAAATCTGCAATAGTGAATCCTATAAGCCGCCGCGCGTGCGCGGGTTTGTCGGCGCGGCCTGCCGAGTGCCGACGCGACGTGCTAAATACGTCGTGCTGACCGCGTCAGCTATACAATATATCACCATAGAACACACACTTTACTACTTGTTAAGTGCCTCAAAATTACTTAAATAATTATTCATTTGTGTATTTATAATTTTGAACAATACATAAGAAAAGGCGGCGCTAGCAGTAGCGCGCAAAACCAAACATACTCGTACTATAGTTACCGTAATAAAACTAACAACTATTATTATACATACTTTTCAACTAACATTAAAAACGGTTTTTCATCAAATTTCTTCGTTTATAATCACAGACGCTTTCCTAAAATATGTATGTAATATTTCTCTTCACTAAGCAACAAAGTCCAAAGAATCTATAGTTAACACATGTATTTACAATATAAAATATTTTCAGTGAATATGCTAAAAGAAGCCAAGCCATCGATACACCATCATTGTTTCGTATTTGACCCAGAAGTTACACAAATCTTTTCATTATTGTTAGTCACGCGTTGCGTTTATACTTGTATTGCATGTACGGTTGACCGTGGAATCTGATTAAAGACAATGCTCTAAAAGAAAGCGTTCATGAGGATCATGAGCCTTCAGGTGGCTGACCTTAGCCTATTTCGGTAGTAAAACACACACCCGCTGCGGGTCAGCACGCCTTCAAGTGTCTTCACTGTGTGCCATTAAAAACATTAAATGAAAACAAACAACCAAGGAAATGCAAGACGCAAGAATCAAGAATAATATTTGTATTGTTTGACTTGGCTTAAGAATTCGTCTGACTATTGTTTCTCTGAATGGTCGAGCGTACAATTTGCTGATTATAATTTTGATTCACATTTGAATTAAGACGACATACTGTTTTATAAATATTTCTGTATTCGTGTTATGAAGCTAGATATTAGGTAGATAAATATTTGTTTTATGTATTCGGACTAGGCACGCGCCGCACCGCTCGGCCGGCGCTCAGCGCAATAACTTATTTAATCACACACCAAATTATAAAGTAAAGCTAAGTTAATAAGTAAAGTTTGTCTAACAACGTTTTATCTGATGTGGTGTCGGGGCGCTTGGCGCTGCTTCGGTCTTAACCTTACCCTTCTTCACTGGGACTTCAAGATCTGGAAACAGAAATCGCCAACAGTGTAAAAACATGTCATAAGTGTCATAACGCCTCTTAAAAAAAAAACACGCAAACAAAATATGGTCAACATGTCGTAAACATTATATGTTGTCACATCTGATCTGTTAAGCCCATCACGGAGTCCACACACGAAGCTGTAATATATATTTTGGTATCTTACGATAAAGATCGTAAAATAAGAATAAGATGCGATAAGAATTGCAAGGCATCTGCAGGTGCCTTAAGATGCCTTGCGATATATCGCTTGGTATATTTCGTCCCTCTCACAATGTAGGTGCTAGACAGAGAGCGATATATATTTTGGTATCGTTAGCGTGTGTGGTGCTTAGCGATACTCTAAGATATCTGTCGTTATCTGCCGATATAGGTATTATCGCTCCGTCTGTGACGAGCTTAACCCTTTAATAATTATATTTTAAGTTCAAATTATGACAAAACTAACTGCAGTCGTGTTTACTTAGTTACAGTGCATTATATACGATAAGAATTCACGTAAGCGACCGACAACATAGTAGGGTAAGTAAGCGCCTTGAGCATGCACTTTTGTGTCAGGCGATGCCGCTTGGCACGATTGTTCCTTAGGTCAAACAAAGCCGATTTGGTCCGGTAGCCGGTCGGCTCCCCGGTTCCAATGTATGCTATATATCTTCCTGCTCTTAGCAACTAGGGCAAGTTATATATCATTTTTGAAATAATTATTATACCTTTCCATACCAAAAAAGTGATATTTGTAAAAAAAAAATGAAAATGTAATGAATTTTTTTGTGATAAACTTAGCTATTACAATCACAGTGTGGCGAATTACACTAAATAAAAAATTGGACAATGTAACCAATTTCTTCTTTATTTTAGAACGCCATATTCAGTGTTTTTGTAAACATTTTTAATCTTTGACTTTGGCCATAGCTCCATTTGTATGAAAATCGTCACCGCCACGCGCAATAAATGTTTTTTTTCCTACAAAAAAATGTATCAATGCCTCCCTGGAAATGATGTATTCCAGAATGAAGAATCCCATCAAAAACATTACATGTAAAAAGATGCAAGTCTCGCAACGCAATTCTTCTACTACAAAAAAGTTTTGAGATGTAATGTGATACCAAGTCGGTTA
Source organism: Cydia strobilella (assembly GCF_947568885.1). Lineage (NCBI taxonomy): Eukaryota > Metazoa > Arthropoda > Insecta > Lepidoptera > Tortricidae > Cydia > Cydia strobilella. The sequence goes on along the minus strand of NC_086068.1, from coordinate 15,748,534 downwards.
TTTTAGTCAGTGCCAGGGGGTGTTAAAACCGCATCAATATTAGATACCTTTAATTTGTAATACGTATAATGACTTGGCCATCGCACGGCTGCATAATGACATAAGGATCATCATCAACTATTAAAAATAATTCTAATTGAACATAACGCTAGCGCTAATCACATGCAGCTTGAGCATTAAACATATTTAGGAGTACGGTACGGTACGAGTATAGCATTATGTGCGATTGCCAAGTCATTATATGTATTAAAAATTTAAGGTATCTAATATTGATGCGGTTTTAACACCCACTGGCACTGACTAAAATAACCGACTTGGCATCACATTACATCTCAAAACTTTTTTGTAGTAGAAGAATTGCGATGCGAGACTTGCATCTTTTTACATGTAATGGTTTTGATGGGATCTCATCTCTTTTTGTAGGCAGTCCTTCTTTTCGGGTACTACTTCTTGTACGTCAGCTACCACTTTTCTCAAAGCTCATACTCATACCCGTCCCACACCATACTCGTACTCATACCTATACAATAGGTACTCACGGCCATACCAAACTATACTTGTATTCATACAATACTCATACCATAAAAAACATTTATTTACATACAAGATATATACAGTGGTACTACGTAAACGAAATTAATAACTAGCTTAAATCTAAAATAGGCCCTTGAGGCATTGTACCAAGGATGCTGGCGGCATTTCCCCGCTGTATCGCAATGCTGATACGTTGTGCGAGAAAGCCGCCAGCTCTATACTCATACCTATGTAAGTCCCCATCCCATACCATACCCGCACTCATACCTATACCATATTCATATCCTTACCATACTCATAGTCATACAATACTCATACTAAACACATCTTTATACTCACATCGTACATCTTAGACCTTTACTAATTATTTGTTGGAACTGCAAAAGTAACTTTGTAATAGCATATTTTTGGGTACACTACATAATTCCGAAAAACGTTATGCCGAATTTCAGAAAAACGAATTTAATTATTCCGATTTTTAAATGCTCGACCTATCAAAATTCCGACTGTCGTAATTATGAATGCTGAAAATCAGGCAGATTTATATTTCCGAAAAGACGAATTTTGTAAATTCCGAACCACATAATTCCGATTATAACAATTCCGATGGTGACAAACACCGAATTTGACAATTACGATTTTTGAAATCACGAATTCCGAATTGCCATTATTCCGAATTTTATAATTCCGAATTGACGTTATTCCTATTTTAAACATCCCAATTTTTAAATTTACCAATAACGATATTCCGAATATTTTGTTAAAGTTAAAATCTAACCTAATCCACTTTTCTGGTAACAGTTAGTTTTCTTGGGGGTCGCAGTTCAAACCTAACCTAACCCACTTCTGGCAACAGTTCGTTTACTTGGGGGTCACAGTTACAACCTAACCTAACCCACTTCTGGCAAGAGTTCGTTTCTGAATAATTTTTCCGACCTTACAAAAGACCGAATCTCTGAATACCGAATTACTCAAACGAAACGTGTCTTCATTTGAATATCACGAATTTCATATTTCCGACCTTACAAAAGACCGAATTTCTGAATTCCGAATTATCTTATTTCCGATCGGACAATGGTTTTTCGCAATTTAAGAATTCGGAAATACATTTTTTCGGAAAAGTGTTAAATCGGAACTTTAAGCTTTCGGTAAAATGACAATCGGATTTTAAATTTTCGGAAATAGCACATTCGTGATTTTCTTCCATCGTGTTTTTAAAAATCATAATTTTGATATTTCGGACTTATAAAAAATCGGGATTATGAAAATCGTGCTTATTAAATTCGGAAAAACATATTTCGGAATTATTGGGTGTTCCCCATATTTTTATATGGGACTACAAACTTACTTATGCAGTTTCTAAATCTTTAAAATGTGACTGATATTGCAATATTTTTAAGTTTTTTATCCTAACCTATGTTAACCTAAAAACTACTTATTTTTAAAATTTGCACGGTACGATCTCGTGGCTACCGGGCCAAATCAGCTTTGTTTGACCTAAGGAACAATCGTGCCAAGCGGCATCGGCATCGCCTGAGACTAAAGTTTATACTGCTGCTGCATTTACTGTCGTTACTTACCCTACCCTACCCTACTAACATCCCCATTACAAATCATATCATATCAAATAATCCTTGTCTGAGTACCCATAACACAAGCCTCCTTGGGCTTACCGTAAGAGTTAGTCAATCTGTGTAAGAATGTCCTATAATATTTATTATTTTATTTATGTATTATGTCATCCATGCACGGTAAAAAATCATTATAAAATATTTTGTAAACGACTACAGTTATGACTATGGTTATTAAAAAAACAATAATTGTATTACTCTTGAGATATTAACTTAAATTGTATGGTGTAAGGGACCATTGCAATCTGTATGAAATGCTTAATATAACTAACGTATTTAATTCGATAATTATTAATACTGTTAAATGTTGCCAAGACGAAACCATAAGGCTCGCACTGTCAAAAAGTTATTAGATCTCTTGTAGAGCCAAGCTTCTAACTCTACAAGCCCTAACATCACAAACTCTACACCTTAGTCAAAATATGTGGTTTCGTTTTGCTACCGCCACATGGTGTAAGGAGAAAATTTTATTTACTATTCATTATTTTTTATTATACAATAGTTCTTGTAACGAAGTAACGAAACGGCCAAGCCACGTATTTTGACTAAAGTGTAGAGTTTGTGAAAGTTAGGGCTGGTAGAGTTAGAAGCTTGGCTCTACAAGAGATCTGATAACTTTTTGATAGTTCGAGCCTTATAGTTCGTCGTGGCAACATTTTACATGAAAATGTTTTTGGTGGACTTTCACTTCCTTTTGTAAGTTGGTTATGACAATCTTCTATCTCCTAATTTAAAGGGGTACCCCCCCGGTAATTTACTATTAAATTCCTGAAATACGTAATTGGGGGCATCTTTTATACGATCTGCTTTTTACTGACTCCCCATACAAACTTCAACCCCCTTTTCCCCCCTAACGCCTTTTCCATCCTTTCAGGTTGATTTTGGGGTTGAATACTATTCTATATCCTTCCCCATAACAAAAACTGTCTATATGCCAAATTTCAACTAAATCGGTTCTGCGGTTATTGATTCCCCATACAAAATTCCCCCCCCTTTTCACCTCCTTAGGGGCTAAAAATGTCGTTTTTTTTTTTTTTTTTGCTATTTGTGTACTAAGACTATCTTACATACCAAATTTCAGCTTCCTAGGACTTCAAGAAGCACCCTAAAGGTTATGATGATCATATGAATAAAATCTAAATTTAATTGAATATTTTTTATGTTTAACCAATTTACACAAAACCTATACGGGCCTATGGTTGCAACCGCTGTGTGGAGCTGTCGTCGTGCACGGTCCCAATAGGGGGCAGCATAGCAGCCGTCAGATTTTTGGCGCGAGGTGTAAATTATTTATGCATCCGATGTAGCCCACAAAATGGCAGAACCTACTATGCACAAGAAAACGTACGAGAACGGTAGCACTTGCTTTGGCAATGTACATGTTTGTTTCCGATTCAGGCCACAAGATGGCAAACCCTCTAATGCGCACGCTCCCTATAGGGTATTTTACTATAAGTCAAATCAGTATCGTTTTTTGAACTGTCAAAACAATTTGCCACTGGAATTTATACCAGGGGTGCGAAACTCCTCGCTTCGGCCAAACTCGGCTCCGTTCGGCTTAGCATTGTTCCGAGCAATTATTAGGGTTGTCACAAGTTGACGTCCCTTTGCGTGCACAACCACAGATAAGATATTGACTTGAATTTTGACAACCCTAAATAGCCGAAAGGGATAGTGTCATATATTAGAAAGGGACAGAATGATTCGACCCTGAACCGCTGTCTAACTTCGGTTTTGTAGGAAGTTTTCTTCTGTACTTCTGTGTTTATATAAAACTTTACACAATGACGTCACGGTCAAGTCTACTCTTTATACAACCTACTCTTTATAGTTCTGTACGATGTATAAAATAGAAATTGTGTCTATAAAAATAACTCCAGTGTACGTTTCTCAATGAATGTTCTGGTGCTTTATTTCATGCATGGAGTGAAGTAATGTATTATAAATACAGTCAACATCCCTATTATACAACAACCTTACCGCAATGCATTAGGTCGCTATTCCACCTGTACAATATCTTGGTCGAATGTGCATTGCGACTCACTATCTCACTAAGCAAAATGTGAGTCGCAAATACACATTGGACAAATAAATTGGAAAGGTGGAATACTACCCTTAGGAAATATAATTCAAATTTGTGCAGTTACTTATTTAAAAAAAGGTAAATTATAAAAAAAAGCATTTTTAGTATGAGACTGAAGACTCAGAAACAAGACTCAGTCTTTCTCTGAGATCACGGGGACAATGCCGCCGAAACGTCGGAGGTAATTTTAAAGCTAAAGTATATCATTAAGTCCCGTTAAAGTAGATAATAGTAGGTTAGTAATTATTTATATTGGAATACAAAATCGGCCGATTTTAATTTTTTTGTTGATTTTTAGGGTTCCGTACCTCAAAAGGAAAAAACGGAACCCTTATAGGATCACTCGTGCATATGTCTGTCTGTCCGTCTGTCACAGCCTATTTTCTCCGAAACAACTGGACCAATTAAGTTGAAATTTGGTACACATATGTAAGTTTGTGACCCAAAGACGGTCATGTAACGTAAACAAATAAATTTTAAATAAGGGGGGCACTTTTGGGGGGTAAATGAGAAAATTAAAAAATAAAGTTTTTTAAACTATATCGTGTACATATCAAATGAAAGAGCTCATTGTGAGAATCTCTAATATATTTTTTATTTTAGGATAAACAATTTAAAAGTTATTCAAGAAAATAGGCAAAAAATGAAAATTCCCCCCTTTATCTCTGAAACAACTGGGTCTAAAATTTAAAAAAAAACACACAAAATAGATCTTTACCTATAGATTACAGGAAAACCTATTAGAAATGTGCAGTCAAGCGTGAGTCGGACTTAATTACTTAGTTTTTGATCCGACCCCTACGGGTTTTTTAAAAACATTTCACTCACGGTTCACATAAAAAATACATTGTTTAAATTGTGTAATGTACGGAACCTTTGGAACGCGAGTCCGAAACGCACTTGGCCGGTTTTTTTTTCTTTAGTTTTGCATAAAAGTTGGTTGGTTTGAAGATCTCATTCTGGGTGGAATAAATACGAAATCCCAATTAGGGACAAAAATAATGTATGTCCTTTTCCGTATAGTACAAAACAAATACTGCGTGTTTGATTATAGTAAGATACTTGATATCTTTTATCAATAATAGTATTTTACATAAATAGGATTTAGCTCATATGAGTTCACTAATATAGCAATGAAAATTGATGTATGAATTTTTGAACTTGAACAATTTTGATTCTAATAGTTTAATACATGTTATAATTCCAATAGGTATGCGAATTCGGCTCTTATTTGTCTGCAATGTTTTCATGGATAAGCCGATAAAAATTAAATTACAGAGAATTTGCTTATTGTATTTTTGACCTCTATTTATTTCAATATTGTTTTTTAATTTGGAAATAATTTGAAATATAATTACAGAATATCTCAGATCTCAGAACAAAATAAAGTTTCACTAAATTTCGCAATAAAACAGCGCCTATCCGCTTTAGGCAGGTTACCCGCTTTAGTCGCCATTCGCCTTTGTATCCAAATACACGGAGCAAAAAAGGAGGTCCTTTTTAGGGTTCTGTAGCCAAATGCAAAAAACGGAATCCTTATAGATTCGTCATGTCTATCTGTCTGTCCGTCCGTCCGTATGTCACATCCACTTTTTTCCGAAACTATAAGAACTATACTGTTGAAACTTGGTAAGTAGATGCATTCTGGGAACCGCATTAAGATTTTCACACAAAAATAAAAAAATAAAAACAATAAATTTTGGCGTTCCCCATACATAGAACTGAAACTCAAAAATACGTGTGGGGTATCTATTGGGTAGGTCTTCAAAAATGTTATTGAGGTTTCTAATAATATTTTTTTCTAAACTGAATAGTTTGCGTGAGAGACACTTTCAAAGTGGTAAAATGTGTCCCACCCCCCCGTAACTTCTAAAATAAGAGAATGATAAAACTAAAAAAAAATATGATGTACATTACCATGCAAACTTCCACCGAAAATTAGTTTGAACGAGATCTAGTAAGTAGTTTTTTTTAATACGTCATATATCGTAAACCGCAATTTACCTTTTACTCACGTTTCAAATAAAAAAATCATTGTTTAAATTGTGTAATGTACGGAACCCTCGGTGCGCGAGTACGACCCGCACTTGGTCGGTTTTTTTAAATTAAATTAAATCTATCTGGGGCCCATTACTCGAACCGTATTATGCTAATATTATTAGTGTGTTGCCATGGTAACCCATACGATTTGACATTTCGTGGATTAATAGTCTAATACCGTCTGATAAATGGGCCCCTGATGCGAATTACTTTTGAGTTTCATATGATTTACGTGAAAACTTTGAAAAATAACGGATTTTTGTCCTTAGCTGACAAGATAAATGTGGCTTTTGACACATTACCCCACGCGACCGCGTCAAGTGTTCCTCCCGAGTCCCAGAGGCCCATATAAAGGCTTTATCCAAAACGTAATATTAACTTTGATTAAATGTAAAGGTCAATAACGAAACTAACGATTCTGGTACTTAGGGCCACTTGCAAAACCGTTAACCTAGTGTCAAATTATACTGGTAACCATGGTAACTCCAGCTTTAACCGGTTCGGGACAGCATCGTGATAGAATACTCGTGACCTCACGATGCTCCCCAATAACGGCAGAGAGGGTAACGTTTTTGCTTAAATAAATACTTTGGGAGATAATCGAACCGATAGTCTTAACAGATATGAATCTGAATCAACAGTTTCCTAGAGATTTTCAGTATTTTTCTAGCTAAACTTTATTTATGAAATAAAACTATGAAAACGGATTATATCGCGTATATTAAACTTATAATACATCCCGCCGTTTCGAACCCTTTACAGCGTTCGTGGTCAACGGGTGACTGAGGAAAAACTACAAAGTGCAAAAATACCCACATACTAAAAATAATGAACCATCATAGACTATAAACTTTAAGGCTGGTTGTACTTGCAAAATCGGTTCATAAGGCTAGTTAACGATACAACTATTTTCAAGTAAAGATATATACGCGATAAAAACTACGCCGGCTCCAACCCTACACCGATGTTTTGTCAGGATTACTAATTATCGAATCGACAAAGAAATGTAACCCTTAGTATTTTATTGATAACATGACATACTTACGTAATAGAACTAGGACGTCAGGCTTGGGGCTCCAATTACTTGACTGACTGATCTGTTAATGATTATTAACAATATAGGTAAGTATGTCATGTATCGTGGATTATTTGGATTGTTTTTTCGTTAATACAATATATTCAATTAGGGACTAAAAAATTGATGTAAGTTGAAACTTATGCGTTTTTGAAAACTGTTACTGGATAGGTAAATTATTTGGTTTATGAAGATAACAGAATTCAGGCTTATATTATATACGGCTATTGCTGGCTATGTGCGAAATGATTGGTACGGAAACCAAAAGTGAGTATGTGTGCTGTTATCTCAAAGTGTCTACTGTCAAAAAGTGGCCCATGGCGTGTCAAATAATTATAAATTTGTGGAAAAAAAAGTAAGTAACCGATTGATTATACGTGACATATAATTGGATATGCTTTTAAAAATAACTCAAATGTATCTATCTCAATGATTAAGTAAATTATTGATTAATTTAATGGCTTTGAAAGTTAAAAAAGTGCTTTCCTCGAGCTATCGATGTTTTTTTTTCAAATCTGTGCAACCTTACTATTTACAGTATTACATTAATCATTAATAATTTTGATGAAAAAAGGCAGAAATTAAAATTAATGATTCACTTCAATTGAACTTGGTGGAAAAGTTGAGGTTGATATAAGTAAATTAAAATACAATAACAATTATTATATGAATCGTTAATGATGGGATAAATGTGAATTTCTTATAGGTACATAATTTGTATGAGGCCCCAGCCTAGCCTAGCCTAGTTACTAGGTCCGTACAGTAATATGAATATGTTTCCGCCGCCGCCGCTATTGGTTTACAGTTAGTAGAGTATGGGCTATGTAATGGGCATCCGCGTCTAGCTTCCCTGAGTGTACTTTGCTAACACAGACCACCGTCAGAAAATAAAACAATTAAAAAAGGGGAAAGACATTATACATAAAACAGTTTTCAAAGTCATACAAAAATATATAACAACTTGTATTGTTATGTTGTAACTGTTGCAAATGAAAGCAACCTACTCGAAATCCAACTGAACTGAGCAATGAACGTGCAAACACCGTGCGGGTGCGAAACAACGCAAAGGGAATGCTTACTCTAAATGGGCGAATGCGGGTCAATGGCGTCGCTTGGCAGGAAACCGCACCTGACACAGAGCAACAAATCTATTAAGGTACCATCAAGCAGGCTACTCACTCACAAACCGAAATCTCAATAAGGATCCCTTTGAGTTGAAGGAACATAGGGTCGGTGTATATAGTAAATGCTAATTCTTGTGAGCGGATTCCGGGCTCCTTCACATTGGAACGGGGGAAACGCCCAGATGAACGTACCAACAAGCGTCGCTGGATCTCATGTAGTATCACGGGTGCCACCCCCTGCCAATTTGAGTCATTTTATTTACACCGGTTCCGCAGCCTGTCTAATTTTAATTTATTCAATGAATGATAATTGACTAGCATTCTTTAGAATTCTCATTAGGAAGTGTAAAGCGGAAGATTTTTAATTATATGTATTACTAAAATAGAAAAGATAAATGGATAGCGATAATCACAGGATAACATTTCTGACGTCTGAGTAATAATTAAATTTTGGTTCTCTGCCTTTTCGCCGAAAATTGTATTGCCGAATTTCGCTTACCAACCAACTTTTCGCAGAAGTCTCATTAGGCCGAATTTTATTTCCCAACTTCACATAATCCAACCTAACCCAACCTAGTACGTCATTTTCATTTCCATTTTCATTTTCATTTCTAACTATGGGGTTGGGAAATGAAATGGTTGGGAAATAATTATTTGTTAAAAGTTATTCGGCCAAATGAAACTTCTGCGAAAAGTTGGTTGGCAAGTGAAATTCGGCAATACTTTTTTCGGCGAAAAGACAGGATCCCTTAAATTTTATTATTGTGTTCACATAAACAAGACGCATTAAGTTAAGTTCAGTGATCCGTATCCGGAGAAGGAGTATCTTTTATTATTATGATATAATAATCCCACAGCTACAATAGCCCCGATTAACCTTATTTATTTCAATGTGAAATGTAGGTAACTGACGAAAGATTGACGGAATCACATATGGGTACCTATCCGAAATCAGTGAAGAAACTACCTACTTACCTATGTACATACAGTCATTAAGTTTACTACGAACTGTAGGCCATTTTTTGTTTAATAATAATTTAAATACAACATAACAATTTTAAATAAATCAGCAATTTTAAACTAAATAACCAAAGATGAATCGTGACTTAAGTAGCGTAAATATCTACATGTATTTGGTATTTAGCATGAATGTGTGACGTGTTATTAACATAGGAAATAATGTAGTAATGATATGTACTCGCTATTACGGATTAATCATGAATACCGAGTTTGCACATCATAATTAACCGAACATACAAATGAACACATTTATTTAGGTGTAACATAATAATCAGAGACGCCGAATTTTTTATTTTGGCCGAATACCGAATATTCGGCCCCTCTCGGCCGAAGCGCCGTATATTTTGAGTCACAATTATTATGAAAACTGTTCGCCAACAAAGCACAACGAACGTTTGCTAAGATATATCGTTGTTGAACAGAATTAATGAATGTACGTCTACTCGACAAACTGAAAACGGTGAAAAAAAGAGATATTCCTCCTAAAAATACGTGTGATACCAAGGATTGGATTTGGAATGATTGACGGAAAAATGATTTTGAAGCGTGTAATAACGCAAAAAGATTCAAAAGTTATAGACAAAAAAAGGCGGTAAAGAAGATATTTATTTTTTCGCCAATAACTCAAAAAGTATTCATATTTAAGAAATCTTAATAAAATATTATTAAAGAGGAGAAAATTTACGATAAAAAAGTCCCTACTTATTTAATTACTTATCTCCATTATTTATTCAACGCTGAACTTTTTATTCAGCGCCTCATTTTCGGGAAACGCGCGCGGCGTGTAAAAGATGGGTACGTAACATTATATATTATATTAAAGGTGTTAAATATTCATTTACAAATTTGAAAAAAAAAATGGTGTGATTAAAAATATCAGAAAGTGTATTACTGTTAAAAAAATATCTTAGTTATTATCTTTATTGTAAACTATTTTTTTTTAAATAATTATCGTATTTTTTTTGCCCTGCAGAGCCCTTCTCATGTACATGTACTGAAAAAATAAATACTTAGGTTATATTAATGTATAAAACAACATTATAATTTTACCTTGATTTTTCGGTTTTTGTTAATATTCACTATTATTCTAAAACTTATTTTAAGCAAAATATGAACTTTATTAAAACTATTATGACGTGATCTTGTTAAGTATGTATAAAAGAATATAAGAAGGGCTCCACGAGGCGAAATATTTTTACGCCAATTATTTTAAATTTACAATAGCGGAATTAATAAATAATTGCCGAACTTGTTGAAAAAATAACTTTAAGATAAAATATAACAGTATTACATTCTTTGACATGTTTAAACTACACAATATTTTTTTCAAATGAATATTCACCGTTTTTCCACGCCGCGTGCGTTTCCCGAAAATGAGGCGCTGCGTTAATAAAAAGTATAAATAATGGAGATATAGTTCTTCAAGTAGGGACTTCTTTACTGTAAATTTCCTCTTCTTTAATAATATTTTATTTAGATTTCTTCAATATTAATACTTTTTGAGATATTGGCGAAAAAATAAATATCTTTTTTTTCCCCCTTTTTTTGTCTATAACTTTAGAAATTTCTCGTGTGCTAGTAAACGCTTCGAAATCATTTTTCCATAAATCATTCCGAATCCAACGAGGTATGACACGTATTTTTATTTTAGGAGTAGTATCTCTATTTATCACCGTTTTTAGTTTGTCGAGCGAGTAGAGTAGTAGTTAGTTAGTCTTATTCAGACCCATGATAAAAATAAAATATTTTGTAATCAACAAATGCTCAAAAAAGGGTCTTCGTAGTTAACTACTTTCCCAGAATACATTTTAAATATTAAATATACCTAGTTTTGGTTATTTTTATTGAGTAATTTTTCGTTTTACCGAATACGAATAGTTGCCGAATATTCGTGGCATCTCTAATAATAATTACTTGTATACAGTGAAATTTAATCGGTGATCAGGAGTTGAAAAATATTTTCTTACTATCGCGATCTCGCGATCCCGTGCAATTTACTTCACCATCTAATAATTACAGTTAATGATATCGTTAAAATTAATAACCACTGGATACATGGACACCCTACTCAGCTTATTGCTGATAGAGTCTGTGCGGAAAGAGAAGCGTCGTGGCAGAAACGGGAACTAACATTATCAATTTTATATGGCAACCAAACCTTTGCCACCTGTCTTTTAAAAAGTAAACAAATGACAGAAGTCATTGTGTATTTTTATTTACAAAAACTGCAAGTTTTATGTATAAAATATTATCGAAACAGGATAAATCCGTACATAAAACCACAACGGAAATTATATTTTTTATATTGTTCAGTTTTGTCAGCGGGAAGAGAACGGCTAAAAGCCGACTATATACCAAATGCCTATCGACAAAATACCAAAAACTATGATCTTCTGGAAAGATTACGCCATATCCTTAACAGAAGATCCGAAAGAAGGACTAAACCAAACAAACCTAAGAATATTCACAGATGGCTCAAAAACAAACGAAGGGACAGGATGTGGTGTCTTCTCAGAGGACCTGAACATTCACATCACAAAACCCCTTGGTGAACACAATACGGTATTCCAAGCTGAATGTGTAGGAATAATAGAAGCTTGCAATGCTATTACAAGACGACAAGTGAAACACGAAACCATACTAATACTGTCAGACAGTAAATCGGTACTACAAGCGCTATGCAGCGACAAACTTACCTCAGAGCTTATACTTGAATGCCATCGAAGCCTCACTGAAGTGAGCAAAGAAGGCAACAAAGTAAGAGTACAATGGATAAAGGGGCATAGTGGATCAAGAGGAAACGATGCAGCGGATGAACTGGCCAGGAAAGGTTCAGAAACACCGGCATATGGACCCGAGCCAATTATGCCTCTACCAATATCCTACATACACAACCAGCTAGAACAACATCACAGACAACTGCACAACAAGTACTGGAATGAAATGAAGACATGCAGGCAAACCAAAGAAATTCTACCGGAACTGAACCACAAACTTACCAAAATATTACTGAAAACACCAAGAAGCCAACTACGTAAAATAGTAGGATTAATAACAGGACATAACACACTAAACAAACACCTACATATCATGGGTAAAACGGACAGCCCCATGTGCAGAGCGTGCATGGCAGAAGAAGAAACAACAAAACATATTCTCCTAGACCGTAAACAGGTAGAAGTATATAGGAGCAAATACCTAGGAAATCCATGCACACTAAAGGAAGCAACTAGCAACCTGAAGACCTTGCTAGGCTTCGTGGAGCAGCTGGGGTGGTTAGAGTAGCGCTACCTCGTTTCACGCAAAATAGGCACATTGGATGTCGAGTTGCGGAAAATGCCCAGCAAAACTAACTAACTAACTAAAAGCCGACTATATCGACTTACAAAAGTCACACAACGTGCTTCCGCTATGACGGGTATTTATGTTGTATTTAATATGAAATAATTACCAATTTAATAGTCCCCGTAAGTAATTAGTCTCCGGTATATAATCGGTAAATATATTTATTAAAAATATATTAATTTACGTAAATAATGAAGGTCATTCGTGATCTGATTCGTGAAGTATCAAAACTATTAGTCAGTTATTGACTAATAGTTTTGATACTTTGGCATTTTAGTCATATTTAATGTTTGTATAATTTATTTTCAGGACTGAGTAAAAGTACCTAAGGTATCTCGAATAAAATACCATTTTATTAGATGATATGCAATAATTTGTAATCCACATGTCAGATTCAAGCACATCCAGTTTAGATGAAGACAGTTCGATGAGTGTCTCTGGTTATTCTGAAGCTAGCTCAATCATAAGTCACGTTGAATATTTAGATTTAAAGGGGCTACCGCGAACACCGAAGTTCCCGAATTGAAGGCAGGCTTGCTCTTTTACTCCAATCAGGGCGTAATTAGAGTGACAGAGAAAGAGGTCCGCAATTTGCGAACTTCGGTGTTCGCGGTAAGCCCTCGGACTTCGATTTTAATAAATAACAGTTTTTCATTGAAGATATTTTCTTATTTTTAGCTATGAAACATTATTACATATTTTGCAGTGTCTCGACGAAGTAAAATATCGTGATTCGAACAATCCCAATAAGACCAACCTATTCAGTATTCACTGTTTTTATGTCCCCGATACTAAAATTACAGTTCGATTACCTACCCAATCTACCTATCCAGGTTTGTGCTAAAATAACTGTTGGACTGGGCAGATTGGAGTAAATTAGAACCTATCTAGTTTTTTGTATGCGCATGTATTTTCCACGGGGTAGGATGGAGATGGCAAGTGGCCGTTCCCGTGTTTTGTACATATTGTCGTGGTCGACTCACTTTATGCACTGCACAGACTTATGATCAGTAGTTTTGTTAACTACATACGTTGAATGACGTTCATGTGACACGTATGTTTATGTAACAAAATATTGTTTATTAAATTTAAAACGCCGTATTGTGCAGTATTAAACTGCAGAAATAATAGCAACTTAAAAAATCTTTAACGCAGAGGGATTTTCTATAACCAGAAAATATTGTTTTAGAATGTAACCTAATAAACACAAAAATACAGTTTGTTTGGCATTATTTACGTTATACGTTAATAAAATTCTATTTTATTTCTAAGAACTTAGAATTCATACTCTTTTGTCATTATTCTTTATATTTGACTAGAATATTCGATATCCTAAATGTCAAATAACTTACGCTACTCAAATGCTACAGCGAATGGCAAATAGTATTATATAATGGGAACTTACAGTCACATATGACCTTTTGTTTTCGGCCGTCACTGCCGTCACTGGTGTGTTAGACAGCTCTCAACAGCTGGCTTCTCGTGGGCGTGTACATATCTCGGACCCACCAGTGTAACGTATCCGTAAGCTCCGTAACAAAATTTGCGTAATCGGAGAGCTTAATACTTATACCGGTTTCTTTAGCCCTTCACTTGCGTATGATAAGTAAGCGATTTTAATTTTTTTTTTCAAAGTTTATTAAAGCGCCATCTAGTGTTGAGTAGCTGTATTAGATTAGTGTTAGGCGAGCTTTTGTGAAATAATTAAAGAACAGATTTTGTTTCATAACTTTGACATTATATTTTAGACCGTGGTATATGTTACCTAGAGTTGATATTCATTATAAAAATGTCAACCGGTAAAACCCTATTGGAATGGAAAGTTGCTATTAATGTATGCCGTGTTGTACTTTAAGTATGAGTTTGGCGGCACTGGTTTTCATACTAAAAAGTTGTCATTTCATATCTACTAGTTTATTAATTCGTGGTATTTTCAATCGAACTGTCACTGTAGTACCTATCTGAGACATAATAACAAGAGATGGTAAAGACCTTTGGGTGGAAGGTGAAATGGCAGTCACTAGTGCCTGTGCTAATTCATAGGATTAGGTTGCCAAACCGACACCGGGCTCCCTTTAGTGAGCTGTGGCAAAAAGCCGGAACAAAGGGATTAAAGAATCATAACCTTTAGTGTCGTACTATAATTACGTCAGTGTTGCCAGCATAGCAAAATCCATAAAATAGAACCGGCACGCCCTCAAATCCTACGAGTACGACGCTTCTCTTTCCGCACAGTCTTTAGTTTTTGTATGACTGTTACTTTGGAAAGAGGTTTTACCTATACCTCTTTAGACTCCACCATCGGTAGGGTGACAATAAAAATAATATATTTCTACTTATAAATTAGGAATGGTAAAAATAAACTTAGTTGTGTTAGTGCTACATAAATGTGATCGCCATCTATTACGGAATTTAAAAAAAATGGTTCCTGACCACCGATTAAATTTCACCGTAT
Source organism: Cydia strobilella (assembly GCF_947568885.1). NCBI lineage: Eukaryota > Metazoa > Arthropoda > Insecta > Lepidoptera > Tortricidae > Cydia > Cydia strobilella. Next base: position 15,733,227 of record NC_086068.1, on the reverse strand, counting down.
TAAATACAAGTTACTTATATTTAAAAATATATTAAATATAAATAATGTGGAATTTATCACAAGAGTGGGACCGAGCTAACATTGCATACACTTGTGGGACAAAGTGTGGACGTGTCATCATAAACGTCTAATTTCTACAAACAACCTGTCATTTATTATGGCACTTTCACACTTTGTCACGTCGAAGTAGCTTGGCCCGATTAGGTATATCAGCTTAATGTGAAAATGTTTAGGCACCACCCCCATATCAAATGGTATTAATAAAAAAAATGCTATACTAATCTGTAATCACGCGTAATAAATGACTTGCTGCAAAAGCACTGCAGTGTTATAATGTTGCCAGGCAAATGAATGATAATACCTACTTATGCCCCAAATCAGGATAAGTAATTGTGTTAAGAAAGTAAAATAAGAGTAACCATAAATGGAGGCTTCCAAAAAGCGGTGCGCCGTGGTGAATGATGCTGGCAACTCGTTCAAAGTAACTAGTAGTAGTAGTTTATAAAATTAAGGTAATATCATATGACATATGATAGGGTAACGTACAATCGGTCTAGGGTCGACGTGTGCTCGGCACTCCGGTTAACCATTTCGCCTCCGTTCGGCCTAGAACGAGACATAACGTTGCATTTCCAATGTAAATACTACTTAAATGCATACATGTACATATATAATAAAAGGTAGTGTCTGTGTTAGGGTAGCGGGGAGCGGGGCGAGGAGCGGCGAGGCGGGGGCGGGGGTACTCACTTGCGTTTCGCGTGGAGCATCTCCATGAGTAGCGTCTGCGTGGGCGCCTGGCCCGCGCAGTGCCGCTGGTACAGGTGCTCCTCGCCGCGCGACGCTAGCGCGTGGATCTCCGGCACCACGGTCACCAGCTTGCCGAACTTGTCCTGCAATCGATAGACAATCCCGTTATTGCTCACGCTATTATAACAACAAAAGCGCATCTATCTAAATTATTTACCTTCACTTTGTATGTTTGTAAATGATAGTTGGAACCGATCAATGTGTGGTTTAGTTATTTAATCGTCATCTGTAGGCAAACTATACTTCAGAGTTACCGTGACATTGTTTTCGCTTTATCGGTCACTAATGTTAATATCTCTTCTGACAACCTGCCATAAGGTATCTGAATATTGTGCATCACAGAAAGCTTCATGAAAGAATGGGCATGTTGTTGGGTTGGACACGATCACATCAGTTCTGTTATCGTTTTAACTATAGGTATATTGAGACGCTCATATTGACCGGGATATAGACCGTGATTACCTTTTGTATAAGTCTAGTGAAACTAATCGTGAATCATTCAAAACTCTTATATTGAGAGGTTTTCGTTTCATCAGTTTTGTAATTAAAGAAAACTACAAACCCCCATACAACGCCGCAAGTATCGTCAACGTTGTAGATAATGTAGATGTAGTTGACTTTTTTTTTAGGGACATTCTTACACAAATTGACTAAGTCCCACAGTAAGCTCAAGAAGGCTTGTGTTGTGGGTACCCAGACAACGATAAATACTTAAATACATAGAAAACATCCATGACTCAGGAACAAATATCTGTGCTCATCACACAAATAAATGCCCTTACCGGGATTCGAACCCAGGACCATCGGCTTTACAGGCAGAGTCACTACCCACTAGGCCAGACCGGTCGTCAATGACATTAAATATTATTTTTATATTTTAGTTAGTTGCGTGTGAATACTGCAATTCATAATTTGGAAAGGTAAAATTGGACATAACTCACCGCAGTTATAGTCACAAAAGTAGATTTAAAGCATAAATAAAGCATTTAAGCCCTTAAAAAGGCTTTAATAATGCTACTACTAGAAGATGGCACCATTAAAGAAGAATATGCCAAAACTGCTTTTATTATACTTAAATTGTACAAAAAAAAACTACTTCCACTTTTGTCCAAATGACAGCGGCCAATAAAGTCGAATTTTACGTTTAGAAGTCAAATAAGTATTTGGCAAAAATCTCATTTTTGGTTCAAGCTTTTAACGCTGACTGTACTTTTCTTTCCACTGGCAACTAATAATCATCGAGACAATTCTAAAAACCCCAAACACAATTGGGTTGCGTTGTTTTATCACAGTTCCTATGGCCACCTCCTGTCTTTATCATCAGATCAGCTCGATGGTACCATAATATTGCATTGTCACCCGACTTACATATGTATGCAAATTTTCAGCTTCATAGGAAATCGGGAAGAGTGTCAAATTTGCAAGATTAGACCCGTACAAACATAGTTACATATTATATACATACTAAACTTAATTACATAGGTACATTGCAAGTTAATAAAAAGCTTGTGAAATAGCAGTAGGTGACAGATTTTATATGTATAAAGCTAAAATGGAAAAATAGTAAACACGCGGTATTGTATGGAGGTTGTCCGTCTTAAAACCGGACTAATCCTAACAAGGCCTAGTTCCCCCTCTGGGTTGGAAGGTCAGATGGCAGTCGCTTTCGTAAAAACTAGTGCCTACGTCAATTCTTAGGATTAGTTGTCAAGCGGACCCCAGGCTCCCATGAGCCGTGGCAGAAATGCCGGGATAACGCGAGGAAGATGACATCTCGCTAGCACTAATATGTCAAGGGGAGACAGAAAGATGCATAGAATGTAGTTACGTCCACGCTAGCGTTTGTCAGTGCCGAACTGGTGGTAGCCGGTAGCCACACTGGGCTCTGATTTGATCATTATACCTATATATATATCTCGCTTGCACTAATATGTCAAGGGGAGAAAGATGCATAGAATGTAGTTACGTCCACGCTAGCGTTTGTCAGTGCTGAACTGGTGGTAGCCGGTAGCCACACTGGGCTCTGATTTGATCATTATATATATCTCGCTAGCACTAATATGTCAATGGGAGAAAGATGCATAGAATGTAGTTACGTCCACGCTAGCGTTTGTCAGTGCCGAACTGGTGGTAGCCGGTAGCCACACTGGGCTCTGATTTGATCATTATATATATCTCGCTAGCACTAATATGTCAATGGGAGAAAGATGCATAGAATGTAGTTACGTCCACGCTAGCGTTTGTCAGTGCTGAACTGGTGGTAGCCGGTAGCCACACTGGGCTCTGATTTGATCATTATATATATCTCGCTAGCACTAATATGTCAATGGAAGAAAGATGCATAGAATGTAGTTAAGTCCACGCTAGCGTTTGTCAGTGCCGAACTGGTGGTAGCCGGTAGCCACACTGGGCTCTGATTTAATCATTATATATATCTCGCTAGCACTAATATGTCAAGGGGAGAAAGATGCATAGAATGTAGTTAAGTCCACGCTAGCGTTTATCAGTGCCGAACTGGTGGTAGCCGGAAGCCACACTGGGCTGTGATTTGATCAAGAATTCATCCCAAATGTTTCAGTGTCTCATAAACCTTTTTAGGGTTCCGTATTTTGTAAAGCCTTGTCCAAAGCGTTATAATTAAAACTATACCTAGAACTTTTTTTATCAATTACGAGGGATTGGCAAATTGAAATATCGACAACTGTTATTGATAAGCAAAGCAAGTCGAAGATAAATATAAAAAAGAACAAAACTTCCGTGAGACACAGACATATTAAACATATTAAAAACTGTTTTGGGTTCTACGTCGGTGGACAGTGTGGAGGAACCATTAGCGAATGACGTAGTGAGTGTTGTGTGCAACCCGTCATTTGACAATAATGCCGTAAACGAGGGTAGTTGCTCGCCCCCCCTGCCGCCACCGGCGCCCGCGCCGAGTCACCGAGCGCGGAGGGCTGCGGCCCGCAGTCTGCGCCAGTCCGTCACCGTCGACGCAAGCTCCTGATGACGCTCCTCGGTACGGAGTGAAACATGTCGAGCGTTTTCGACTTAAAATACGTGAGTGACCCGTTTTTAATATGTTTATAAAAAAGAAAATTATAATGAGTTGTAGAGTCTGTTCGGAAAGAGAAGAGTCTAGCTCACCGAAATGTTACAAGAATATAAATGTCTCCGCTTTGGCTTAAGGTTAACTGGTAAAGAATGCCTTTTGTCATTAAGCCCGCCTTATGTACTAAATATAAGTTTTTCTTTTGTGCAATAAAGATTAAATAAATAAATCAATCAAATATAAATAAGTACATGTCCTCTATAATAAATAGTACCTGACTGAATACATATAAAAACGAAAACTACTGTATACAGTAGGTAGCCTAAACTCATACAAATGGCTAATACAGGGTGGCCAAATAACAACCGGTAAACAGTAGTTTTGTAATTTTATTCTATGATATATAAAAATTATTAAGTATACCTTGTTAAATATAGTATTTAGGGCCGGCAGTTAAACATGGAAAATAATTTCAGACAAATGTCCACCTCTAGCACCATGGTAGATGTGAACCCTTTTCGTCGCGTTTTCCATCACATTTTCACGTATTTCCTGCGTTATCTCAGTGACTGTGTGTCGAATATTTTGTTTTAATTGCTGAAGGTTCCTTGGCCTGTTAGCATAGACACGTCCCTTTAGATAGCCCCACAGAACAAAAGTCAGGGCTGTTAAATCAGGCGATCTTGGGGGCCAATCAATGTCACCGTTTCTCGAATTTTCCGCAATTTTCTTAAGAGTTTCCGCAATACATGAAAGGAGTTGAATGGGATGGAATGGGTTGAGTAAAACGTTATAATAATTAAAACACGTAGTTCCGTCGTAAAACGCTACATAACAAATTTGCCGTATCTACACAAAGTAATTTTCATGCAACAACTGTCATACTTACTGCCAAAACAACATGGCGGCCAAAAAAACTTGTATAACTCCAAGTTGGCCACCCTGTATATTAAAGAAGAGACGTGTCCTGTGTTTAGCGGTAGCTATCGTATTTAACAATATCAGTATTTTCTACCTACCTACCTGTAGCTACCTACGCACTGTGGGCTGGATCGGTCGAAAAGAGGTCATTCGTACTTTTTTGAGAAGATCGTTTTTAAAAATGCTATTCGATGGAGAGTTGTGTAAGGAACTTTAAATGTGGTATAATTTTTTTCAAAATAAGGCATATTGAAAATTAATAATTAAAAGTTAAATTGAATTAATATTTTATACATAATTTAATTTTTGTGAATATATTTTTTTTTTCAATATGAATCTTTTATAAAATGATTTAGATGTAAATTATTAGTAACAAACTTAAACAAAAAAAAAACACTTAAATAATGTGGTCAATAAAACGACACATTCGTAACTTGTTATTATTATTATAGCATGTAACTATTTAAAAATAATGCAAAAATTACAAAAAAGACATGAAAGAAAAAATCGAAGTTAAGTGGACTTTTGACTGGAGTAAGAAAAAACGGGCACCTGCAGAACAAACCTGCTTATCATTTCCCATTCTATAAAAGTAGGAGAATAAAGTCCTGAGAGGTAGAAGACGGACTCGCTAATAGTTTCCGAGAAACAAGATACCTACCTAGTTTTGGGTCTCATACAAAAAAAAACAGACTATTTTTTTTCTGTTTTTAATATTTTGAAAAAAAAATAGCATTTTTTTAGTTATGATTTTTTCTCAATAAAGTACGAATGTCCTCTTTTCGGTCGATCCAGCCTACAGCTACGTATCGATAACAGTTATGTCGATATGTTACTTATTTTGTCAATCCCTTGTTCTAGGTACTTATAGTTGTTACGAATAGCAATATTTTCGTATTCTAGTCCTTCTGGTGATACATAGGTAATGATTTGTAGAGTGACACCAAGCTAACCTGCACACTGCTCGGACTTTTAAGTGACAGAGTGTGGAGTGCCACCATAATGACAAATTCCTATGAAAACAGGTCGTTTATAGTGGCAGTGTTACGCTTTGGCACTTTCTTAGTCGGAAAAGAGTTAACAGGTCGACTCTACGTTTACTTTAATTTCTTCTTATTGAGGTACCTACTTAAAAATAATAAAAAAGAATTGTGACCTGTATATTTGGATAGCAGGTGAGCGTGTAGTCTAGCAGCGCGGCTTGCACCGTCTGGTAGCCGTCGCGGACGCACTTGACGTTCACGATGCCCCTCACCTCTGAAATGCCAGCAAAATCCTTCAAGACAGACGACTAATCCTATGAGTGTGATTAATGCCATGTAATCCATAAAAAAAAACAATAAATAACAAAAAAAACTCATTCGCTTGATAGCGTAAAATTATAATATTCGAGGGCTGTACAGAAAGCGATATAATTAGATCAGGCAGTAGGTAATAAAAATGAAAGATGTAAAAGTATATACTGACCGGGATTAAGCAGAAGTAGGAATTTAATACAGATGTAGTCTGGAAGGTCGAATTTGAGTTCTGCCAGTTTGTTCTGCAGCTCGTTGAAGTGGTCGGCCAGCGCGGGCACGCCCAGCAGCCCCAGACAGATGAGGTCGAACTTCTGGCCGTTGTGCAGCGTCGTCTCGTCCGGCAGCCCGTTGTGCATTCGCTGGTGCAGGTGGTCCAGCACCAGCATGTCCGACCACGAGTTCTGTAGCAGCTTCATTTGATCGTCAACCTGCAACAAACCATCGCCGCGTTGCAATATTCACATTGCAAACGCTCTCGTTGCATTGTTACCGCAAAACAGAGGACAGTTTGCCGTCATTTACAAGACAAACAAAGTAAAGAAGCAGTTTAATTATTGGTTTATGTTAGTAAGTTAACGCTAGCAGATTTACAAGAAAAAACACTGTAATATACGTAACCTGCCTCGTTAGTTACTTTTTATATGATTATTGTAAGTATCTCCGTCGTAAATGAACGGCAAAAAATGGGACCTAGGTCTGTGAGTATTGAGGTTCGTGTGATGCAAAATATAAGTAATGTGATCTGCTACAATCAATTTGCCGTAATACACGTTATCTGCGATCTGCGGTCGTATCTGACAGCGACGGGCGTACACGGCGTCATTCCGTGACCCACATTTTATTGAATTGCATTAGAAAACACAGGGCGGTGCGCGAGCGCGTTAAATTTGCAGTTTACGAAATGTTACAACTGAATTTTAGAGCTCAGCGCGATTGCCACACCGGTATCTTGCTTAACGCGATGAATTGAGATCGGCCAGACGAAATCAGAATATTTTATCTTTCGAATCGATCTTTCAACACTATTCCCGTGTAAAAATCCCTATACATTTATTTTTATTATGCATTTTGTAAATTTAAAACTTATACTTTAACATGTGTTCCTTTTATTTTATATTGTCTCCATTTTTAATTATTTAGTCTTTAAAGTAAATGTGTATATTTGTGTACAACTATTTTACCAATTTAAGTAATTTAACATACGGTACGATTATAAAATCAGATGAAACCGTTGAGGTTTTACGGAAATACTTCTGTAAGTAATAAATAATCATCCTTAACAAAATAATAAAGTAACAGACGAATAAAAAGCAACATTAAGAATAACAAAAATACAGACATCTAGACCGACAGTACTTTTAACCTAGTATGAGTGTACATCCTCACGGTTGCTATAATATACATACATATTCCATTTTCAAGAGAGATGAATAACTTGCAAGGCCTTAGTAGTGCTCATTGGGTCATCAACAAACAGAGGGTTATCCTTAATCGCGACCTCAATCAGCAAACGCTGTGATACTTATTTGTAGTGCTTATTTTGAGTCCCGTACAAGCGAAAGATTCTATAATATTGAGCGTATTAAGGGACTCAAAAGCGCACGAGATGTAAATAACTTTGATCTCGTGTTGTACATACAACTTTTCACCTCAGCAGTGAGAACATATTTAGAAGGAAAACTACAACCTCAAAAATATACAAAAACTACAAAAACAAATGTAATTCTTCTTCATCACTTATTTAGTCATGTTTTCTTAAGGTATTCTAGCAAATTAGTTTAATTACCGCAATAAAACACAAAAACAAAAGAATGAAAAAATATGGAAATAACGAACTGATCAAGCGACAACTTTATTTGTACAAAAAACTTTGTAAGATATGGTCCAAATTGCGGACACTACTACTCTACTAGGTATTTGTCAACTATAGTAGAGATTGTTAAAAGTAGAATTATTTATTTTTCACCTCAGCAGCTCGAACAAGCCTACTATGTAGCTTTTTAATTTAGTGAAGGCCATGAACTTCATACTTCGGTACGGTACGGTATGGTACGGTCCGGTCCGGTCCGGTCCGGTCCGGTCCGTCTCATCTCGTCTCGTATCGTATCGTATCGTATCTTATCGTATCGTACATATTATAATACTTTTTTTTTCTGTTTTTTCTGTGCAATTCGAAATACATTTTAACCTTTAATATGTTCTCACTACTGAGGTGAAAAATTATGTGTGCAACACGAGAGCAAAGTTATTTTACATCTCGTGTTTTTGAGTCCCTCGCTACGCTCAAGACTACCTTAGAATCACTTGCTTCGCTCGTGATTCAATTATAGAATCTTTCGCTTTCTCGGGACTCAAAATAAACACTCGCAAGAAAAACCAACTTTCCTCTCTTGTTGCACAAATAACTATTGCGTGATAATGTTGATTTTTTAAGTTCATTATTTTAATTAATGTAATACGTAAAATATAGTGTTTTAATCAACGTTAAACAATTTTTTTAATTAATTAATTATTACGAATTAATACTTGTAGGTATTTTAGAACGATGCGTTCTGGCGTTTTTCGGGGGTCTATTATAAACCGTCAATATACCGTTGAATGTCGTTCGAACTTTACTTTGGTCTCTTTCTTTTTGCTAACAACGTGAAATGAATTTCGAACTTGTATTAGGCCCCGCACGTTGAAGCGACATTCGAATGTAAAGGTCACTTGAATGTCATTTTGTCTCACTCAGTGAGCAAAATGCGATTTTGCTTACTGTTTTTAAGTAGCAAAGTACCCTTGTTAGAGCTGCTGAGGTGAAAAAAATATAGACATTCGGGACAAGTTGACCAGTGTAATGTAGCGTAATGCGGCAAGGACACTCACAGCACAGCAGTCACAGCGGACATTTTACAAGAGCCGGCACAAAGTAGGTCAAAGTCAGAATGGATTGCGGCGTGCCTGATTACGTGACGAAACTTAACATCGGGACTGAACACTCGTCTAGAAAGCTCTCTGTTCTTATGACAATTAATGTTAAACGTAAATCATTTAAAAAAGGTTTACATCTAGTGTCCGTCCGAAGTTTCGGTTTCGGCATAAAAATCATTATTCAGCCAAAGGTTCAGATCGGCCAAAAAACTGGCGAATCATCCGGCCGCGCCGGTACTGTATTTTCGGTAGTATCCTGCCGAAGTTTTTCTAATTATTTTATTAAGTACTTACGTAACTAGTACAAAATAAGTTAAAAATTAAAACTACAGTCTTTTTGGAAGCATACAAGCTACGTAAAGCACAACTCCTTGAGGATAAAGATAAAAAAGTTCGCTTGGAGAGATGTTGAAAACAACGTGCCGCTACTGAAAACTGGGAAAATGTATTTTTCGCCTCACTAGCTCGGAAAGCCGTCTTTTATCCTTTAAAACAAGCGAGTAAAAACGCATTCTATCCACTAGTGGGGAAAGTAATTTGACCTTGGAGCGTGTTTAAGAAGCTTTTGACATATACCAAAACGTAAAACGCTCATACGAGTATAATGGTTCGTTCGATATTAATTATCATTAAATAAATGGTTTGAGAATTTAATAACAAATACCAAATTTAGCTTTGTTTAATGATTTTAAGTCATAAACCTTAAAATTCCATAAGAAACATTTGTTTTTTTATAATGATGCTGAATATAATTCTCAACGCACAAGTTGAGTCTATGCAATTTCAAAACACATCGTCAGAAATATCAACTTTGTCAACAAATTTTTTACACAATGTTATACTATATTGATGATGATATTGATGATTATAATTAACCTGATGATGATTATAATGTGTAGATTTATTTTTTTATGAGCTGTTTTTTTGCATGTTGCACTTTCCTCGCTATAGTGAGGAGAAAAGTTTTGTGTTACACACGGGTGCAAATGTATTTTACTTCTCGTGTGTTGAAACACTCGCTACGCTCAGGATTCTATTTTAGAACCACTCGCTTCGCTCGTGGTTCATTCAACTATAGAATCCTTTTACTTGCTCGTGTTTCAATTCCACACTCGCGGGTAAAATACAACTTTGCACCCTTGTATAACAATAGTTATTTGTTATGCAAGGCTGCAAAGTGGTTATTTGGCGTGAGTGTTGAAATTGAAAGCTGAGCGAGCGAAGGAATCTAAGATTGAACCATGAGCGAAGCGAGGCTTTCAAGACACGAGACGCCAAATAATTTTGCAGCCGTGCGGAATACACAACTTTTTACCTCACTACAGCGAGGAAAATGCGAGATGCAAGAAAAACAATAAAAATATAAAAATAAACATATTTAATTTTGCCCTCTATTTAACATATCAAATTTAAGACATAACACACTCAAATCCAAACAAAACAAACAAGAGAAAAGCGTACATATTCAAGCACTGATTTTGTCGCTCTTATTAGTAAATTTCGTAAAGTTTGAACTGCTAAAAATGGTAAATTCGGATTACACATATTCTGTACTTGACCTTTATCAGATTACATTTTTGTTTTATGACTAGAGTTCGAGGAAATGAAAGTTAAACGAATTCAATTTTCTCCAGAAATTACTACAAAACAAGTGACAATTTCTCTGAAAATCGACTTAATTTCAACGTAATTTTGATACTTAAACAATCTACAACATTTGCTGAAACTATACTTATACATCAATTTGTATAATTTACCACCATGATTTTTTGATGAATTTTTAAAAACTGCCCCTTCTCTTCATGCATTACCGGTGACGCACGCTCGCGACCTCATTACTAAAAGGCAAGATGAGAAGACGTGCTAATAGAAACCAATACTTGTTATTTAGACATTACGTAACAAAACGTGTATAATTTCAACGACTAAATCTATCAATTTTACATTTTTGCTCCAAAATCGACTATGGCCTCATAAAAGTGCAAAACTTTTTGGCTTTCTCTGTATAATAACCAAGGCTCGGAACCCGTTTTTTCTTCATACAAAAAATACCGGTATTATTTCGTTCTTATTCGTTCTTTGGTTTATTATTTCATTTTTAATGGGACAATCTCATATGACGAAGTTGTTACCTATGTAAGTACATGATTCATTCGAACGTAAAGAGCATAAAATTATTAAAAATATTGGGCTATTTCGGGGTTTTGAAAAAAAAAAAACGGTTCTGAGCCTTGATAATAACCGCAAATGTAGGCCGAACGGTACGGCGGCAGCAGTAACAGCAGTCAAACGAAATATCGAATGTGTCTGTCTGTATTAAGTTATGTAGAGCGTTACATTTAAGCAACTGCCATTATGACTTTATTGAAATGTTGTAACGCTAATGTTGCAATTTTTTCAATCGTTTTGAATCGTTTAATTTTTTTTTCATAATCAGTTTTGGGTTATAAAATCTAATATTTCTTTTGTCAAAAATATTTTGATAAAATATTAGTAATACTTAATTCGATTTGCCGATTTCATTGAAAAAATGTGACGTCACACAAAAGTGACAATGTGACTTTTTTTAAACTCATCTTCACGCTTAAACCGCTGAACCGATTTAGTTGAAATTTAGTATAGACATTTTGGGTCCCGAGACTGGAAATGAAATTTTATCTCAAAAATCATCCTTTAAAGGTGTGAAATGGGGTGTGGGGGAATTCAGCTTCTTCGCAAACCTGAAATCCTGAGGTTCGTACTGTTAAAGTTTAGGCTTGAACTCATGTTTGATATCATTTTCAACTAAATCAAATCAAACATGTAGACCATCCCAAATTTCCCAAATAAACTTTCAAGAGCGGTTATCTCAAAAACACAAGATATCGAAAAACTTGACGAAATAAGACTTGTTATAAATTTAATCACCTTTCATTTTGTAAAAGTTGCCATGTCGCTAAGACGCATAGTTTCCGAGATATAATCGAAAAGCAGAAGAATTGAACCTTCAAACCCCCCTCTCCCCCTCGGCTCAAGGGCTACGGCCGGGGACTTTTGATAAGCTCACCTCCTAAATAGTCCAAACAAAGTTACGAAGTCAAAAATTGTGTTTCAAGCATTTCCCTCTATAACTTTTTTGAGCATTCATTTCCTGGCCTAATAGCTAAACGAATATATTATGCTAACCAATTTCAGCACCACCGGATCAAATCAAAGCCACTCTAAGCTAAGGCATAGGTTTCAATAATGTATTTTATATTGAACGGTGTTATTACATTTCGTACGAAATATCTACAATATCTATAATATCCCTGTATCGCAAAATTTCGTTACAACCAAATTCTCCGCCTAATTAGTACGAGTGTGAACTGGGGTATCGATATTTAAATCTTATTTTTGCATTTCCGATTGCCTATATAAAAGCAACTAATAAGATTGAAAACAACGCGATGACATACAAAATTTACTTTTAAATAACATATGAAGGTATTTTTTCAAACCGGCTCAATCGATTATCGCATTGTACAAACCGTTGAACTGAATATTATAAAAAGGAATTCAACAAAATTTAAATTTCGTATCGACTTGTGTGGTGTGGTGCATGATTAAATAAAAACAACGTCATCGACCGGCCGTTCAAGCGGCCCAAGTTCATCGTGCTGTTATGCGAGCGACTAATCGTAACTGGTAACATTACGTAAGAGAAAGCGAAGAAAGGTTGCGTTCCGTTACGACCGGTGTAGTTACGCGCCCGCGGTAAAAAGTGCTTTCTCGGGCAACGCGGCCACGGCCAGTGTGTCAAGTGCGCCGGGAAAGTGCAGCGTTGCCGCCTCGCGTTACGTCACGGCCGGAGAGAAGTCCGCATTGCTCAGCGTTTTCAGGGCTACATGCCCATTTTACGTCACTTTAGTTGGCCAACATTAGTTTTTTGCTGATTATTATTTTCTAGCTACTCAACACACGTACCCTAGTGACCTAAAACTGTTATATGAAATCATCGTATTTCTATGACGCATGCAATGTGACAAGTTTCGGAACAATCAGGAGTTACCGATCGGGCTGAATTAACACGCATGGGGGGAGTGTAAAGGCATTTATATTAAAGTAGGTATAGAGATTTGACAATGTCCTAATTTCTGAAAAAGAGTCGTAAACAAGCCCTGCCGCTAAGCCGAAACAAAAATCGCTATTTGTAAAATGGACGCCGTCTGCGAGAGAGGGACAACTGTCGTCGTGCGGGGTGGCAACGCCGCACGCCCACGTGACCGGCTGCGGTTCTTGCGTAAGCGTACGACGACCACGGCGTGGGTCCAACGATGTTCCCGCTTCTGTCGATTGCCTCTCGCTGATGATTGATCTTTAAACTTGGTTTTTTTTATCTCAAAAATTTAAATGATTAAAATAGATTGCGCAATCCAACTGTCAATTTAGTATAAAACCTCATAGATTGAGTACCTAGTCAATTGGTCAATTCAGACAACCGGTCTGGCCTAGGTAATGACCCTGCCTATGAAGCCGGTGGTTTCGGGTTCGAATCCCGGTAAGGGCATTTATTTGTATGATGAACACAGATATTTGTGTCATTGGTGTTTTCTATGTACAGATGTAGTGCATAATTGTCTTGCATCGTATTTTCACGGAAACGTACGAACGTGTATTGCTATTTCAATCAGTACAAAAAGTACCGAGGTTGACTGAAGTAGCATGACAAATACCAAAGAGACCTTTAGTATAGAGGCGTATTTGTCAAAGTAAATTTACTGCCATCTTTCGACAGGATTCAAACTTTTAGAACGCCATTTGACTTTGATCCTTGTTCTTTCACTGATATGTGTTAAATTTGTTAAATATCAAAAGGTGTCGCCGTGTCTACAAGAGTACCTATAGGTCGAAGGTGTGGCGCCATTGCTCGAAAAGATATAGACGTACCTATGTAGTATGTATATAATCGCATAGTACCCATAGTACAGGCTTGGCTTAGTTTGGGGCTACGTCGATCTGTGTAAGATAACTCAAAAAAAATGAACCGTCATTTTAGTATCTGCAACTTTCATGGGGGTATAGGCAACCGAGTTTACATAGAGACTCAAGATTTATTTACTTCCTTCGTAATTTGATTAAATTTTTCACCATTAAAACATTCAAAGATTCGATAACGACTTCAACGTTTTTGGTATTTCCTATGTATTAAATATATGCTACTTTTATCTCACAAATTCACTGGTTAACAGACAATAAATGACTAAACATTTAAAATGTAAACCGCCCGGCGAACTTGGAACTTGTTTGTACCTTGTAGGATAGGAAGTACCTACATAGGTAAGAATGATGGAGAGCAGGTACGGATGTGTTTGTTTGTAAAGGCTGGCCGTCCCCGTACAGTTAGTGGCAGGCGGCAAGCGGCACGCTTGTGGGATCTTGACCTAGTTGGAAGTACGCGGCGCGGCGCGGCGTAAGTATCGATTGCGACCGGCACCTCCACGCACGTCGCTGCTTCACATGAACCTCGACTCACACTATCGACTAGCGCTCCGCTAACACAACTAATTCTGGAATAGAATGGTTCGCATAGCTTTTCTATAATAAAACCACATATAAAATTCGCTAAGCAGTGCGATGCTACAATTTCGCCAGCAAAATTGGTGTACACCGGGGAGCGGAATGGGGATTAGGGAAGGATTTTCATACTTATCTGGAAATTCACCTTTAAATACTTAAAAAACACGGTGTTTCGCGCCCAGTCCACTTGAGAGAACAAGTTTTGGTCCAGCACTTTACACATTAACTCGAAGAGATCAACTTCGCACTGGTTATAAGTTTGGCTCTGCAAGAGTCCGAAGAGTGAGTTCTGCCACTCGCGGTCGTCAATAGTCTGGACGAATTCGCGGATCATGGGCGAGACTCGCAGGGTTTCCGTGCTCGTGGGCTCGGCGGTGCTCGAGGGCGTGGCGGCGTTTGTGGCGGGAGCGTCGAAAGCGAAGGCGTCGGGCGACGCCGAGTGCGGCGAGTGCGCCTCCCACTTGTCGTGCGCAGGAGGCGGTGGCGGCTGCTGCGGCTGTGGCTGCGCGGCCAGCAGTACGGGGCCCGGCGACGACTCTGGCGACGACGTCAGCGATGACACCTGCGGAATCTGAATCTCCTGCTTCACTGGCACTGACGCGTAGGGTGAGCCAAAGCCTAGTACGAGGCTACCGTCTCCAATCGATCCTCGCAGTGTTTGCACTGCTATCTGCCTCTGTCGCATCATTTGAAGCTTGCGAGCGCGGTCTCGTTTGTACATAGGGCCAAATTTGTTTCGCCCTCCCCGCATACGGTCTGCTCGAACGGCTGTAACAATTAAAAATGTTATGTACCTATATATGGTTTGATCAAACAACAAACGTTGATTTTATCATATTTTACAGAATCTATTACATAGGATAAAGGATAAGTGATAATCATAGTTAGAACAGCCACATGTGTTTTAATTGGGCTACTCCATTCCCACGAGCGACTGGACGCCTTTTATCGACGAGCTGCAATGCGATCATCAGACACAGACGTAGACGTAGAAAACTAGGCTTTGTAACTTTACCACAGAATATTATAGGAAGCTATCTATCTACACTTTCTAACTGTGCATTTTCATTTTAAGTCTCTTGTGTTTAAGTCACGTCTACATAACTGGCACTTTCCCGACATAATGTATGGGGGTTGACATTGACCGTCAGTTTTGTGTCGATTGCTAACCGGCTGTTAATGGTACATACGTATGTAGTTATTGAAAGTGAAAACGCGCAACTATTTAGGTACCTAATGTTTGACAGATGAAGGTAGCGAATCAAGCTTCCGGCTCTGTAATATGTTTTTTCTACTTGTCGAGTATAATCTGTGTATCATACTCTCATCATCTGTGTACTTCATATGGAACCTTACTCTTTTCAACGTTGGATGGTCTATGGCACTTCAAGCATAAGAATTTTATCGATACGGTTTAATCAATTATAAAAATTTTGAAAATAAAACTTCATACATTTCGATAAAATATTTCTTGTTTAAGGAGACTCGATTAAACACGCTGCTGCGATCGGCTTTGTGATTAGTTGGCCAACAAAAACATTTTATTTTATGTTGTAGTAGAAACAATTGCTTCGTAAGTCAGAAACGCGCATGTGACACCCTTCATATAGCAACATCCATACCCTACGAAAACAGCTTAACGTTGCTTGTTAGTCTCCCTAGGCTACGGTGGCCAAAATCGAGAAAAAAACTGTTTTAAAATTGAATTTAGCAAGGAGCAAGTACCAGGGCCTCATGAGTTACGAGGAGGTGTCGTTGACCAACCCGCCGGGGGCGCCGGGCCCGGTGGCCGGGGCACGTACGAGTATGAAGGTATCGCGGGCTGCGGCAGCTCGCGTATCTTAGCTGTATACTTTTTATTTGCCTATATGATTCTACTAGTTAAAAGTATATTTTTTTTGTCTCGTAGAAAAAGTATTGTATACAATAGTGATATAATCAAGCTTTTCAATCTCGTACCTTAACTTAAGCAACTCAGCAAGCTTCGTTGCTTAAACACGGTACTCGACTGAAAAGCTCTCTATTATATCACGATTGTATAAAATACTATTTCTCAAACATGCTATGTCAGGTAATATTGATATTACTTTCTTTATATTAGGCTGGGAAGTATCACGTCTCAGGCGCGGCTAGACGAGAGGTCTGTAATGAAATTTCATACAAAGTTGCAGGCCTAGGCCGGGAAGTGGCTTTTTTTTAATTTCCATTTCACATATATATGTGACACAGCATCATGGCATTCAGCCATAAAAAAACTATAACCAATATTTGCTTTTTGGTTCGGAATGACATTCTGCCAATACGACTATTAAAAAAAAAACAATAAACGATATTTGATATATTTTGCTGTTTTATTTGTATAGAATTTCCAAAAAAAATCATAAATCAAAACATTATTAACAAATTCCAATAATATTTAATTGCAAATTTATAGTTGGTCAAACCAAATTGGCAAAAAATAAGAACAAAAAAAAACTATACATCCTTTTCTTTCGGGTGCTAGTACTAGTGTATTGATAAAGATTCAGGATTCTCTCTGTCTATGTTTGAAATAAGACAGTCCTTTGACAAACTATAATAACAACAAATACGGATTTAAAATATTTCATATATATATTAGCGGTAAAAATGTCTACTCAAACACGCGTAGGTATTTTTTTAATCGTTTTGGAGGTAAGGTTGAACATTTTTCATTCTGTAATTCTATTTTATTGGATTTATTGTGCGTTGTTGATTGTGTGAATGAATACCTGTTAATTTTATTTCATGTTTAAGGCAACGATGTATGTGAAGCATAAATTCAACATTAAAAACTATGTAATCTTAGTTATGTGGCTAAAACTACAGTCAGACGGATGCAAGGCGAAAAGATCAAAGATACATAAATATATCTTGAAAATTTGTGTAATAAATTGATAAACTAGGTACATGTGTATTATACGACACGTGTGATAAAGATACGTTTGTGCTTCGTTTACTTAATAGTTTCTTTAGAAATAAAACTTTAATTTCGTGAAGATTTCTTTATTTATTTCATAGCATGTTTGAGAAAAGCACTATACATACATCGGCGTGGAAAGGGGTTGTCGGCCTCATAACTATCCGGCCGCACTACGTTCGGCCGGCAACCCCTTACTTCCCAGCCTCTGTAGTAATGTACTATTACAGTACACATGGTGCTACTTTTCTGCACTAGTGCGTAAATTAGCACATTTCGTAACTATGTCAAAAATTTAAACTGCCATATGTACTGTAAAACGTTTTACGATACACGTGCGAATAGGTAATTCCTCTTTTTCGCACTTGTATCGTAAATAACTATTACAGTATCCAACGGTCACGTTAGTATCTAAAATATAAAACCGGCCAAGTGCGAAGCGGACTCGCGCACCGAGGGTTCGTAGTATTTGTTGTTATAGCGGCAACAGAAATACATCATCTGTGAAAATTTCAACTGTCTAGCTATCACGGTTAATGAGATACAGCCTGGTGACAGACGGACAGACAGACAGCGGAGTCTTAGTAATAGGGTCCCGTTTTTACGCTTTGGGTACGGAATCCTAAAAACTCCAGTTTTGAAATTGACGACAATGACAACCCGACCGTCCACTAAGCTAAGGGGCGCAGGCGCAGCGCTTCTCTTTCACTGCGTAACAAAAAGACAGTTAGTGCAGAGGTCCGAATACCCATCTCCTTAAGGCATTTAGCTGTTTACATTACATCAAATGCTTCGACCAGCGACCAGCACGAGAGACCGTACATAAATTGAGTTACATACACCCGTACCGTAGATTTTATAGCCGCATGCCAACTGGAAAATTATCACCTACAAATCGATAGCATTTAGCGGCCGAGCCGTACCTAATATAATATGACTTGTTTACGAAGTTTTGTTTGTATTTTTAACACCAAGAAGGTGGCAAAAAAGCGACAACTGCAGGTTGCCACTCCAACTGTCATAAACGCGTATCTATAGTTGGTCAAACCAAATTGTGAGTAAATAAGAACAAAAAAACTATACTCATCCTTTTCTTTTGGGTGATAGTACTAGTGTAAGATAGTATGATTCTCTCTATTTATGTTTGAAATGAGACAGTCCTTTGACAAAATATACTTTTTAGGGTTCCGTACCCAAAGGGTAAAAACGGGACCCTATTAGTAGTTGACGGCCTACGGCCTATAAAGGATGTGTTAATTAGAGGACTCGAAAATACTTAATACAGATAATTACATTATTGATAGCTGGGTAGCTTTCAATTTTTTTACTTGACAAAACTTGCTGTCCTTGCCCTTAGGTTATTTTAAAGGCTGTGCTAAATTATATTGAAGGTATCACGGATTCTTTCGATCTTATGAGTTCTAGTTCTATTACATCGTCTTGTCCCAGATTGGTCTTGTAGCCTTGGTGGGTATACTATTTATTATAAATTGTTTGAAATAAAAAAAATGCTTTCCGTCGACTATGATGATACACTACACACTACTAACATCCATTTATTTATTTATATGGCATAATCGTTCAGTCGTTTATAGATATTTTAAATTTCAGTTTTTTATTGTAAATAAGAATCGGGTAAGGTTCTGTATCCATTGGATTACGTCACTGTCAATGGTAAACAAGTCTGCAGGGATTCCGTCGTGTTTGCTAAGTGGACAGTACTGAATGTTGTGCTCGATCTCGATGTCCTGCACAAGAGCCCCGCAATCGCACTTTGGAGACTATCCATCCACCATTCTTTTCACCAGTTGCGTTAGTACCATTATTTTCTAGGCAATGAGAAGCCAGGTGGTTTAACTGTAGTTAATCCCAATCCTTTCGGAACGGTTATCGTTCTACTTGTCCGCGCGAGATATTAAAGTTGGCTTCCATAAGGTTTCTTGCAGTTCGGTGAGGACGATGTTTAACCGGTGTGTTGAAGGGTTCTCAAGTTCAGCCTGGGCAGTGGGCAGCTAGTTCGTCTTAATTAACATCCATGCAAGACTTCGTGACTTCCAGCCTCCGTCAGAACAAGATACGAGTACTTTTACAATTTAACACGAAAGTGGAGTACCCGCGCGAAATCGTCTTTTCATACAAACGCTTTCCTCTCTGGATATTAACATTATTGAAAATATTTTGACACATTTTGTTGTAAATCAACCAAAACCAAAGCTCCCTTGATTTGATTTTTTTCGAATTTTTAATTATTACAAGCATTTAAAAAATTGTATGAAAACTGTTACTGTATGAAAACTCCTAATTTTTACAATAATCAAAAAATCTAAAAAAGTTAAACTTAGCAGCATAGCATTAAAATATTTTTCCCCTCACTAGCTCGGAGACCCGTCTTTTATCCTTTAAAACAAGCGGGTAAAAACGCATTTTATCCACTAGTGGGGAGAGTAATTTGACCTTGGATGGAGCGTGTATAAGTAGCTTTTACAGATAACAAAACGTAAAACGCTCATAATAATGGTTCGTTCGATATTATCATAAATAAATGGTTTGAGAATTTAATAAAAAATACCAAATTTAGCTTTATTTAATGATTTTAAGTCATAAACCTTAAAATTCCATAAAAAACTTTTTTAGGGTTCCGTACCACAAAAGGAAAAAACGGAACCATTATAGGATCACTCGTGCGTCTGTCTGTCTGTCCGTCTGTCACAGCCTATTTTCTCCAAAACTACTGGACAAATTAAGTTGAAATTTGGTACACATATGTAGGTTTGTGACCCAAAGATGGACATGTAACGTAAACAAATTCAATTTAAACACGTGGCTCACTTTTGGGGGGTAAATGAGAAAATTATAAAATAAATTTTGTCGAACTATATCGTGTTACATATCAAATGAAAGAGCTCATTGTGGGAATCTCAAATATATATTTTTTATAATTTTAAGATAAACAGTTTAGAAGTTATTCAAGAAAATAGGCAAAAAAATTACCATCCCCCCCCCCCCTTTATCTCCGAAAATACTGGGTCAAAAATTTTGAAAAAAATACACAAAATAGATCTTTACCTATAGATCACCGGAAAACCTATTAGAAATGTGCAGTCAAGCGTGAGTCGGACTTAATTACTTAGTTTTTGATCCGACCCCTACGGGTTTTTTAAAGACATTTCCACATAAAAAATACATTGTTTAAATTGTGTAATGTACGGAACCCTTGGAACGCGAGTCCGACTCGCACTTGGCCGGTTTTTTATAATGATGTTGAATATATAGTTTGTCAAGGGACTGTCTCATTTCAAACATAGGCAGAGAGAATCATACTATCTTTGTCTTACACTAGTACTAGCGCCCAAAAGAAAGTATAATTTTCCTGGCTGTTACTGACTGACAAATTGGTTTACCCAACTATAATTCTGAACACAAGTTGAGTCGATGCAATTTCAAAACGCATCGTCAGAAATGTCAACATTGTCAACTTCAACCATTTTACTTTAAAATAATTCTCACCGACTCCGACTCACGTAGAAATACACAACTTCCAGTTTTCTGGTAAAATATCGTAAAAATTTTTTTGTGATTCCATTGATGAAGATGATCTAACGCCTGTAGATGTTGCACTTTCCTCGCTATAGTGAGGTGAAAAGTTTTGTGTTACACACGGGTACAAATGTGTTTTACTTCTCGTGTGTTGAAACACTCGCTACGCTCAGGGTTCTATTTAAGAACTATACTCAACTATAGAATCCTTTCGCTTGCTTGTGTTTCAATTCCACACTCGCGGGTAAAATACAACTTTACACCCTTGTATAACAAATAACTATTCCATAATGTTAATATCCCAGAGAGCAAAATGAGGATTACGTTTATAGGGCGAAACGGCCGTCCCCTTTCCTCTTAAAATTACTTAATTTTTCGTTCGGTTCTAATATTAATTAATCATCGCACCCGTTCTCGTCGTCAATAGCTCTCATTTAAGCGGAACTAGGTCGTGATATTGTATCGCATGAGTACACGTAGGTATGTAAGTAAATAAAGGCGTCAAACGCGTTCACACGCGGGGCAAACTATGTTTGTGGGTTCGCATCTAATCAATGAGAAGAAGCCACTCTCCACCCGTGTGACGTACTACATGTGCAATATTACGCAATTACGTAATTTAGATTAAGAATTCATAGTGTAGAATTCAAAGCGACGCTGAAAGTTTATTTAGGCGGGTTTTGGCAATGACTAACAGCATAGTGTAAGTTCATTGCTTGGAATAGCAGTACGCTAAATGGATGGCAAATAAATAACACTGAAGCTGGAACGGAAGGGGGTTTTCAGTGAGTTGCCGGCTCGCCCAACCCACGAGTTAAAAATAACAACCAGTTTTTATTGTAGTCAACGGGCTTCTGCACGAAAAGGACAGGGTTATGCAAAGTCGGTACTCACTGGAGCAGGACGGCGAGCGTAACGGATTTTGAGCATTGCAGAGTGCAGTTTCGTATTGCAAACTGGATTGTACTTCATGAAGGGATTTTATAAGAAGCGAGATGTGCGCTAGAAGTACATTGTGGCAAATAGGTGCCTTTTTTAAATGGATTTACTGTTTTGGAATCCAGCGTTGTTTGAAGTAAGTGTTACTTACGTTAACCAAAAGTACTTCCGGTGTTAGGCAGTTAGTCTTTAATGTAAGTAAATGTAAGTATTTGGCTACAGGGTGCTGCGCAGCATCGCAGCCACGACCTTTATTTAGCTGGCTTTTCTAATTAGAACACAATTCGTTTGCTGTGCATCTAATAGTGCCGTAATGAGTGCGCGATACATGCCGATAATACACTAAACGAGGTCAGCTCTGTTTATTAAACGAATAAACTAGATCAAGGTCAAGGTCATTTTTACAAATCAAAATCCGCGTCTTGGTGACAGCGAATGATGTGCAGAAATAGACACGTACGTAAGAAGTTCACCTCGCATTCTGATGCTATTTGTGGCTATGTCCCACTTCTCTCAGATGGGTCAAGGTCGACCTTGACAACGAGGTTACGAGAACAACGTTATGTTATGCCCATCTCCCGTTTATTCCATGTCAAAATTATCATATACAAGAATTTTTGCAGATTCTTAAAGTATTTACACATCCAAAATTCAGCTGTTTTTAGCTCTACGCGTGGTGATAGGTATGCCAAAACTGCCAAAAGATTCGCTTTGCAATCAAAATCATATTGAAATAAAGAATTGTAGTGCACATTTGCACCGAAAGGACGGGAAGAGGTGGGGATCACATCACTCCTTATACCGACGAGTCGGTGAAACTTGGTCAAGGCTGGCAGCACCCCGCTCGCTGCCCCCGCCGTGGTCCGAGTGACGGCGAAGGCAGCCGAGCGCCGCCGACCGCCGCCCGCACGCACTCGATCGTACGCCCAGATAGCGGCAGCCGGATTGTTACACAACCAAGATAAATCATCACCCGCGATCATCTACCAAACTGTGTCAAGATCTCGATGATTTTCTATTCATAGTAGGTAGAGTACGACGGAGACTGACTGGATTCCGATAAGACGTTCATACTAAATAAAACAACACGAATGAATGCTTTATAACATAGGCTAACATAGCCTACAATAAGACATTCGTAAGGTTTCAGTGCACGCCTTGGCATGAGCTCCCTTCCCTGCCACGGCCACAGTACAGTACAACGCCAAGTGGATCGTGTATACTTAACTATATTGTACGCATTGGAACCGGTTTTTGCGCCGCTGTTCTGACGCGTCCACAACTCCACACCAAAAATCTATCCAAGATGGCGTCTCTCGTGCAGCCATCGTAATAATGACAGGACAGGTAATGCCTAAAAAATAGAAAGGACCGGTGGTTTGCGAGGCCGCTCTGTCGAAACACCCGATTCGGGTCAAGGCAGCGCGCCGAAATAGTCGACTGGCGCGCATTTTTTGTTATTTAACATCTGTCGTCTTGGCTAAGAACCGGGCGTCTTATACCGAAACTGCCGAAACACAACTTTTGATGAATTATTTATCAATTTTAATAACAGTTGTAATAGATGCATTTTTTGTAGTTGTAATTTTCTTATTCAAAACAGGTGTTTGCACGTTTCTTATTCCTAGTAAGATGGGGCATTTCGTCATAATTATGGCGTGCCCAAGAGAAAAGTTCAGTTACGTAAAATGGCGTGCATTCTATGTGCAGCCACCCATGTAACAATTTTAACAATTATTCGTCGCTTGCGCACCGACGACCGGGCAGTTGGCGTCCAGTTCAGAACTTTATAACACTTATATTATAAGGCTTAGTACCTACCTAGCTAGCTACCCATTAAAACCAGTCCAATAAACACTACCCGTGGCAACAATTGAAATTCCACAAAGCATCAAAGCAAAGGGTAAAGCCAGCTTGTTTTGAAGGTAACTACTAATTAAAATTAAAACCCAGAATTCCTATTTTTACTGGAGTTAATAAGAAATGAGATCCAATTAGTTTATGTCTAACAAGTGCGACTATTTTATGTAAAAATTAAACCATCCCATCCATTTATACCAAACTAGACAGGTTGTGGGTTTTTTAAACTTTTTATTTATTTTAAGGCTCTTGATCTGGTAGCCATGTACAAGGGTTCCGACAGTTATAGAATGAGTGTGGCTGCGGATATGTAAAATACTTTTTACGTAAAACGTATAAGAGATGTTTTCAAAACCAGTTTGCAAATGTGGTGTGCGCTCACGTCGCGTTAATTGGACGTAGACGTAGGTAGCGGGCGATTACGTTGCTACGAGTCTGTAGATAGATTTCGACAGGCACCATAGCAAATTCGAGTCAGTTGCCCATGGATGTGTGTAAATGTGATACGTGGTTAGGTCACATTTGGGTAGAGTTGCGACAGGCCGACCGAGGTGTCTTGTGAAACAAGCGCTTGCGCAGCAGCGCGAGCGCACCCCACCGACACCAAACGGCGCGGCGCGGCGGCCGATTGTGTCGAAACGCACGATACATTCGCCGACGCGCGCCTGATACTCGTACACCACCCCGCCTCGCCTGACTTGTTTCCGTTCACGTCATACCATGTTCTTAAGTATTTTGGGCCCACACCCAATAAAAATGACGATTTAAAAAATCTAATTAAACATTGATCGATCTAAAAACAAGAATTCCATTCAGCTGCAATGTTAAATCAACAAGGACAATTTAACGTGAAGTGTACTTCGCCTCGTTATATATTGCAATTAGTACACTTCTCTATGCATATTTGCAATCTTTATAGACATTTATTTTATACTTACTTACAACTTTTCTCTATATACATACCAATTTTTCTTTAAAAATATATAGAGAAAAGTTATAAGTAGGTATTAATATCTATGACTATATAAATAATCCAGGATCCAAGTCGTATTTCAGTATCTTTTCTTTGTCTGTGGTTTGTCTGTCCGAGTTCCGGCTGCAAGGATGAATCAGGAGGATGACAACATCTTGATCAGTTATAACACTTATAACGGACAGGTGAAGGATGAGTTTCAGTTTCTGGGTTGAAATTAGGCTTTGCTAAGTTAGGTGGCGGTGGCGCTGCCGGGCGAGTGAACCGACGGGCTCGAGCAGTGGTGTGTCGGTCGAGCCGGTGCGGTTGCGGTGCGGTGTCTCGGTGGCATTGCACAAGGCTCGGCGCAGGTCGAGCAGGCGGTGCGGGGCTCTCGCAACCACGCTATTCGGGTCAGCCAACGATTTGTGTGAATTGTGTCATCTGATACATGCTTGCGTTACACGATGTTTGCGATTAACTTCAACTAAATTGACAATAAACCCGGTAGTTTACAATTTATTATAGAAAAGAGCTGCTTTCCAAGTTATAGGCGAGATTTAGCAAAGTATTGGTATTGCTATTAAAATTGGAGTCTCCTTAATTTAACCACGTTTCTAATTGTTGTATGGCTCGTTACTAATGGAATTAACCATGAGTTTGTTTATTAGAGTCGTAAGTAGATGTTGCAAACACCACACCGTCCAACATCTGGCGAAACGCGGAATGGCGAATAGGTATATTACTAACACAGAGAAGCGATGTGTACATGCACGCACAAATACGTAGGTACGCAGGGCGAGCAGCGCGCGCGCCGCATCGCGGCCCCGCCGCATGTAGGTCAGGGCGCTCTGCGGCCGCGCGCGTTTTAAATTTAGACCGATCCGCGCGCAACCAAACCCCGCCCCACAACATTATTTCAATTATTCAACTCAACTTAAACTTTTTTATTTGTAAGTCTTTACTTTTAGAAGACTTCTTGTCCTTTGTATAACCCTTAACATGGCGCGGACTGCAAGGTTACCTATATGTAACATGCAATTTATAAAAGCTCAACATTGCAATAAGTACTCGTAACATCTCACAGGGGTGACTTTTTAGGGTTCCGTACCCAAAGGGTAAAAACGGGACCCTATTACTAAGACTTCGCTGTCTGTCTGTCCGCCTGTCACCAGGCTGTATCTCATGAACCGTGATAGCTAGACCGTTGAAATTTTCACAGATGATGTATTTCTGTTGCCGCTATAACAACAAATACTAAAAACATAATAAAATTAATATTTAAGTGGGGCTCCCATACAAGTAACGTGATTTTTTTTGCCGTTTTTTGCGTAATGGTACGGAACCCTTCGTACGCAAGTCCGACTCACACTTGGCCGGTTTTTGATTAATCATTATGGTCATGGTATAATAATATACTCTGCCTGGTACTCTCTTCCGAGACTCGCGAACCACGTGATGACGTAGTCTTGTGTCAGTCACGTTGTTCGCGAGTCTCGGAAGAGAGTACCAGGCAGAGTATATTATTATACCATGATTATGGTCATGAATAAATGCTGCTTTATGCAAAAGAACAATCGTCTTAAACTAAATAGTAAATAGGTAGGTAGAGCCGGACAACGCTAACTCTGCAGTCTTTGCAGTGATATTGTGGGAGTGTTACTATAGTAGTCTAAACGTTTATAGTGGTCTTCACACTATCCCACTTTAAAGTCGTTGCCGGTAAAACTATGACCTATGAAAATATCTATTGAAGTTTAATTAGGTAGCTGACCATGTTTCATTTTATACCCATACGTCATTCGTATCTATGATAGTTATTAAGATGGAAAGCAACTGCCTAGTGTCTGTCTACCTAATCATAGTAGTATTGTTGTGTAGCAAACCCTAGCCTAATTGACCGCGCGTTCAGAGTATATTGATGAGTTAAGACCTGGCCTGCGCAAACCGGCGGAGCGCAGCCCTGATCACCGAGGAGACTTACTCCGCGCAGCGCACAACGACGAGGTAATATTACCCGCGATACCGCGAGCGCGGAGCCGGCGCGGCGGTCGGCGCACCATCCCACAACTCCAGCGCACTCCCATGCCGCCCCTCCCTACCGCCGCGTGTACTCTATCAAAATAAAAGGATAAGTGAATAGTGTGCACGAGTTCTCACCCTACGTCCATCGAGTTGCGCCAAGCCTTCCCCTCCCGCAGCCCCTACCCGGCGCCCTCGGGATGCCTCGGCGCATACCGGGGGATGCCGCGGCATCCGGCGCCTACCGCGGCGGGTATCCTCTAACGTGCTCGTCGATGCCGCGGAGTAACAATCCTCCGTGATGCTCCGAGGTCGGTCTCAGAGCATTCACATTTAAACCTTAATGTAGTTGAAATAGGGAAGAATAAACATTGATAAATATAGTGATCTGCGCTGCGCTCCGCCGGTTTGCGCAGGCCTTTATGACGTTGACGGGACGATACGTAAGTGCCGACGGCAGATTTCAGTCGCATTCAGCGTTTAGGAATGCAATCAACCTACGTAGTACTTAAACAACCTTATTCCTAGCTTTGTTTGTACACGACACGATGTATGGTTTAATATTTTCTAGTTTCAGTTTCACGCCTGAACTGCAGTAAATGTATACCTAATTGTATATAATAAATATATGTACCTGCAACAATATCTTGTACAACGATGAGCGCAAAAATATGTAACTCTCTCTTATGACTATAAGATTGCGAGAAATAGGTATTTTTGCGCGGTTCGTTGTGCAAGATATTATTGCAGGTGGCTGATGCCTGTACACCCTGTCAGTAATAGGAATTGAGGTGCAAATGGCATGATCATATTAAGTTAGGTATTGACATGCTTAATGTTATTAGATTGTTCAAAACCACTTCAAAACATAATTTTCATGCTATTTTGGCAACAGTCAACAATTATAAAATCCTTCGTATTACCAATAAACACTGTTCGATTTTAACAACAGCTACGTAATAATTATGCACAACATGTTAACATGTCTATTTATGCTGCATGTCTATTGTAGGGTTCCGCAGCTGCAATTAGGTACAAACAAAAACTAAACTCCGAAAACTAAATTATGTACCTACTTAAACTAAATTAGTTACACATGGCTGTCGCAAGCGTGACTATCATTAGTCTTTACCCGTCAATTCATATCGTATATACTTATGTGAATTTTTTATTGATAGCTTTACATATACTTGATAGTTTTATTAAAGATAGATATAACTCCGTAATAGATGGATACAGTCTAAGGAAAAAACGTGCCTCGAAAATCAAGAAAATTTGATTTTCGTTCAGAGGGCGCTACTAGTTAGTCGAATAGATGGCGTTGACGGTTTCGTTTGTTATTTAACAATTTTAACGCATATCAGTGAAAGAACATGGGTCGAAATCATAAAAATAATTAATGCAAATAAAACAAATCATTTATTTATATTTAAATACATTCTATCGTATTTTTATAAATCTTCATTTTTAGTTTTAAAGTGTGTCGACAGATGGCAGTGAATTTACTGGGGTTACAAAATTTACTATGACAGTACCGCTCTAGTATAAGTTACTCTATGGTTTTACTTATATAAATAATAGTACATTACTACAGAGGCTGGGAAGTAAGGGGTTGCCGGCCGAATGCATATATGGATAGTTATGAGGCCGACAACCCCTTTCCACGCCGATCCCAGGTAGCAAAATGACGTCAAATGACGTCAGCGACGTCATAATGACGTAATAATGCCGTCATTATGACGTCTCTGACGTCATTTTACGTCATTTTGCTACCTGGGATGTATGTTACAGTGCTTTTTTCAAACATGCAATGAAATAAATAAAGAAATCTCCACGACATTAAAGTTTTATTTTTAAAGAAACTAAAAGTAAACGAGGCACAAAATATAACTACCACCTATACGTATCTTTAACACACGTGTCGTATATTTTACACATGTAGTTTATCAATTTATAACACACATTTTGAAGATATATTTATGTATCTTTGATTTTTTCGCCTTGCATCCGTCTGGCTGTAGTTTTAGCCACATAACTAAGATTACATAGTTTTTTATGTTGATATTATGCTTCACATACATCGTTGCCTTAAACATGAAATATAATTAACAGGTATTATTAACGCATATTAAATAACACAATCAACAACGCACAATAAATCCAACAAAATAGAATTACACAATAAAAAATGTTCAACTTTACCTCTAAAACGATTAAAAAAATATTTACGCGTGTTTGAGTAGACATTTTTACCGCTAATATTTAAATGAAATATTTTAAATCTGTATTTGTAATTATAGTTTGTCAAAGGACTGTCTTATTTCAAACATAGACAGAGAGAATCATACTATCTTTATCTTACACTAGTACTAGCCCCCTGAAAGAAAAGGATGAGTATAGTTTTTTTTGTTCTTATTTACTGCCAATTTGGTTTGACCAACTATAAATTTGCAATTCAATATTATTGAAATTTGTTAATAATGTTTTATTTTTGATTTTTTGGACATTCTATACAAATAAAACTGCAAAATATATCAAATATCGTTTATTGTTTTTTTTATAGTCGTATTGGCAGAATGTCATTCCGAACCAAAAAGCAAATATTGGTTATAGTTTTTTTTTATGGCTGAATGCCATGACGCTGTGTCACAAGTATATGTGAAATGGAAATTTAAAAAAGCCACTTCCCGGCCTAGGCCTGCAACTTTGTATGAAATTTCATTACAGACCTCTCGTCTAGCCACGCCTGAGACGTGATACTTTTCAGTCTAATATAAAGAACGTAATATCAATATTACATAGCATGTGTGAGAAAATAAATATTACCTATAGGACAATTTTACAAGTCGACCTAGTCCCACAGTAAGCTCAATAAGGCTTGTATTGTAGTACTAGACGACGATGTATATAATATATATATAATTATTTATATATACACTTATTATATATAAATGTGTCACTACCGACTGGGCTAGGAGTCCATATTTACTTCCTCCGTTGCTAGTCGGTAGTGACACTATACTCACTATAGTGACTCTGCCTACGAAGATGGAGGTACCGGGTTCGAATCCCGGTAAGGGCATTTATTTGTGTGTTTATCACGAATATTTGTTCCCGAGTTATGGCTGTTTTATGTGAATATATGTATAAGTATTTATATGTAAATATCTATTGCATATATCGTAGCCGAGAACCTACCCACGACACGAACCTTATTGAGCTTATTGCGGGACTATGTCGATGTGTGTGTGTCCAATATTTATTTATTTTATAATCGCTTGTCAATTTAGTTAATCATAAACGATCCAACTCTTAACTCGCCTACCTGTGATAGTATTCCTTTTAAATTCACTGCCTATAGTAATTTTCCATAGGTCAACCGGGGCAAATGCGTAACTGACATTTAAATATTTTTTTACTCTCCTTTAACCCTATATTATGAAAACCTAGCTTTTGCCCGCGACTTCGTCTGCGTGGAGAATTTGCGTAGCTTATTCTTTACCCAATCTGCTTTTTATCAATTCCTTATACAAACTTCCACCCCCCTTTTCACGCCCCTAAAGGATTGCTGGAGGTGTAGGGGGGTTGAAGGTATATTTTTTCAGATTTTTGCTCGTATCTCGAATATCTGTACGAATAGCATTATAATTACTTCGAACAAAAGTTTCTACATAAAATTTTCTACAAATTAGGTTATATTTATTTTTACTCTACGATCAATACTTTAGGAGCTACAGGGTGTTCAGGGATCAAAAATTAAAATAAACCGGCCAAGAGCATGTCGGGTCATGCGTAGTGTATGGTTTCGTACTTCCTTAGTTACCCGCCCGGCAAAATATACTTTTTGCAAAAACTCAAAAATGGCTTAACCGATCAGGTTTGCTATAGTTTTCCTTGAAAGTCTTTAATAAGCTTTACATTCACGATTTTTTTTCACACTTTTTGGACCCATGGTTCAAAAGTTAGACCATGGTCGAGAAGTGGGGATGATTTTTTTTTTCGCTTCAACCCTATAGTGTGTGCATTTTTTTGATAAACGTGATATTTCCGGAAATATTCGCTTTGAACAAAAAAAATAATGTTTGTGTCCCCCTCTAACTTTTGAACCACGAGTCCAAAAATATGGAAAAAATCGTAAAAGTAGAGCTTAGTACAGAATTTCATGGAAAACTATAGCGAATCTGATCGGTTAAGCCGTTTTTGAGTTTTTGCAAAAAGTATATTTTGACGGATGGGTAACTACGGAACTCTACACTGAGCATGGCCCGACATGATGTTGGCCGTTTATTTCTATAATTGATTAGCACGTGACTAAGCTTGCTTATTCTAAACTAAACATTTGAGTTATGATGAACAACTAGGAAAAAACGACGTTTTCTTAAATCGTCTATTTTTTATCTCTTTGTTAATTTAAACATCCTGTACCTCGTAAAGTATTAATCGTAGAGTAAAAATGAATATAACCTAATTTGTAGAAAATTTTATGTAGAAACTTTTGTTCGAAGTAATTATAATGCTATTCGTACAGATATTCGAGATACGAGCAAAAATCTGAAAAAATATACCTTCAACCCCCCTACACCCTCAGCTAACCCCCCACCCCCGAGGACTTTTAGTATGTTCATCTGTACACCACAAGGTATAACTGTACCAATTTTCAAAACTACACGAATTATTTCCGCAGATCGCCCATTTTCGGCTTAATTTGACGTAGCTATATGGATTTAATATTCTTTGGCCGTGTGTTTTCTACAACTCTTTGCCAAGATAATTTGTAAAGTAATTCTTTCGTTGCTCTATAATTAAAGTACATATATAGAGCTGTTTTTTTAAACGGAAATTTAAGCGCCTTTGCCCCTGTTGGGCAAATTGCGTCTTTTTAAAATAATTTATAAACAATTACGATAAGACTTTTCAAACCTCATGAAACGTGTTCATAAATACAGTATTTTAGATTTACAAGGGGCCAAAAACAGCAATTAACAACATCAAGTAGAAAATAGTATAATTTGGGTAAATGCGTCCCTAATTTGAAGACTCATTTTATCCAAACCTAATTTCCAGATGTTGTAAACCTTTGTAGTCGATTAAAAACTAATAAAAAAAATGAAAGAGGTTTTATTTAAGTGTTGGCGAGTGTTTCTGGTAAAAAAAACTGGAAAATGTATTACTTATTAAAGCATGGCAATTAAAAAGTTTAGTTCCGTAGAAAAGCTAGCATTAGGTAATTTTGTATGACAGCGTTATGGAATAAGCGATCAAGCGACAGTCAGTTGAAACCGAGAAAATGAGCTGGAAAGATTTGAAATTTGAATTGGTTGTTGTAATATAATTTTTAAAGTATAAAGTTAAATTGTTTACTGTGAGCCTATAAAAGTGTTTATAAATTGTATATCAGTAAAAAAACCGGCCAAGTGCGAGTCAGACTCGGGCACGAAGGGTTTCGTACCATTACGCAAAAAACTGCAAAAAAAACCACGTTTGTTGTATGGGAGCCTCATTTAAATATTTATTTTATTCTGTTTTTAAGGTTCCGTACCAAAAGGGTAAAAACGGAACCTTATTACTAAGAATCCGCTGTCCGTCTGTCTGTCTGTCAGCAGGCTGAAGTTCTGAAATTATTAGCGTTTTTCCGCTTAATTCTTTTTTGCACTAAATCTACGATGAGGGTAATTTATTTCGTAGTAACGTACTATGCGACATATTGTCGCTTGATACTTTAATATACGAAAGATGCGATTTGAGATGTTATAAAGAATTAAAGGACACATGAGGACTTGTGGAGGCGGTTAAGTCGATATTGCGTTTATAAATCATTGAAACTAAAAGAATTAACGACAGATTTTAGGCGCTTATAATAATCATAATCTTTATTGTCTGTGAGAAATGGGTACATTGTACCGTAATTACTATTGTAACAATAATTTTTAATTATTAATTAGTTTTTGCAATTTTAAATGATGGGTTCTTATAATTTGTAAAAGTAACTGGCGCTTAATTCTTTTTTACGTAACGAGTTAGTGCATATGCCGGTCAAAATTATTTTCGTTGTCTCGTTTCTGACCACTAGCGAGCTTGTATTTTTGTCTTTTATCAAATAAATAAAAAAAAGTGGAGTGCTGTTGCATGTCTTTCTAGCTGTACATTATAATTCACAAGAGCAAAATTTAAAAAAAAAACCGACCAAGTGCGAGTCTGGCTCGCGCACGGAGGGTTCCGTACCATTACGCAAAAAAAACGGCATAAAAATCACGTTTGTTATATGGGAGCCATACTTGAATATTTATTTTATTCTGTTTTTAGTATTTGTTGTTATAGCGGCAACATAAATACATCATCTGTGAAAATCTCAACTGTCTAGCTATCACGGTCCGTGAGATACAGCCTGGTGACAGACAGACAGACAGACAGACACCGGAGTCTTAGTAATAGGATTCCGTTTTTACCCTTTGGGTGGTACGGAACCCTAAAGCTACATTTCACCACATACAAAAAGCTCCAGTCCGTCATCAGTCGGATTTGCTCCAACTTTACTATAAAATGTATAAAAACTCCTACATTAGTTAGTATAAACATAAAGGATACTTAACAGCCCCTTAAACTATCGAGTGCACCCACGCAAGGAGGAAAATCGGGACGTTTGTATGGAGAACCGTTCGTCAACTATCGTCTTAAAGCCCCGTAAACACATATTTGGACGTCTCTAGAGTTAGGCGCCCTTCGGTACTAGTTTAGGTGGAAGTACCTAAATAACGACACACGCGGCGATTGGCACAAACCTTTGGCTCTTTAGATTAGAAGGAGGTAGGCATTAAAAACTGATTATTAGACGTGATCGCTTTTTGGGGAATGTATTCTTCTCTGGGATTGGGTATTGGGTACGTACCTAACCTACTACCTGTGTACCTACCTACTTTTTTTTAAATCTTTATTAAAGAGCTTTACCTATCGCTTAGCGATTATGTCGCTCCATATAATCAACATACAATCACACTTAAATACTACCTACTTAAATACAAGGATCATTACTGTGTATAAGCAAAGAGGATATAATATTATAGAGCGGTACTGTCATAGTAAATTTTGTAACCACAGTAAATTCACTGCCATCTATCGACACACTTTAAAACTAAAAATGAAGATTTATAAAAATACGATAAAATGTATTTGAATATGGATAAACGATTTTTTTTATTTGGATTAATTATTTTTATTATTTTGACCTATGTTCCTTTACTGGCATGCGTTAAAATTGTTAAATAACAAACGAAACCGTCAACGCCCTCTATACGAGAGTAGGCCAAAGGTAGTAGCGACATACCTAAACTACGTCTTTATAATATAAGTACCTATCCCAACCAAATACCCACTGCAATGACAGATCGACTGGCCAGTCAATCTACCTATATTAGATGTCCAATCTGTGCAATCCAATTGTCATTTCTGTAGGTACCTACGAGTACAAACAGATGACTGAGTAAATAGAATTTTGGTTAAGCGAACATCTTGGATAAAAAAATCCAGTTAGAGTAGGTATGTTAGGCAAGTAGACGGGTACATAGGTATTTACTTTAACTATTAAAACTATTATAACAAACTTGAAAATGTTGAATAGCTAAGTAATGTGATACAATGCAAATGTACACCATTTCCTAATTCGTATAAAAAGTTAACGCCGGGATAACCAGTTACAATGTAAATTACCAACCAGTCAAGCGTAAATGGGTGAAGGTCGACCAGGATGCCGATTTTACGCTCTACGTGTCTAGCTAGTTGTCTACTGTAGCGGCTACGGCTAGCTATAGCGTAGCGGGGCGTCTGACACCGACATGGACATGGAGCGTCCTGCGATGTCTGATAACTGCATCACCACACCAGCTGGTAAAGGCTCTCTTGATTGTTCAAAAACTGATGAGAAAGTTGCATTTTATCCAGATGTGAGGCAAAGTCATCTGATGCAAGTTTTGAGTTGTTTCCGTATGTTGGCTGGTAGAATTGACTTTTAAAAGTTTTAAATGATTATTATGAATGAAAAATGTTTAATAACGTTTATTAAGATTTCATTTGGTTTGATTTTGTATGATATTTGAGTGTTAGGATTTTCCTCGCGTTGGTATGGTGAAACATTTTGTGTTTCAATCGGTGGCAATTTTTTGTAACCCTCGTACCCTCGTGCCTTGAAACCCTCGCAACGCTCAAGATTCCACTTTCTTTCGCTTGGTCGGATGTCAATAGTAGCACGAGCGGTTAAACAACAATTTTGCCCCCTTGTAAAACAAATAACTATTTTCTACTCGTCGACTGCGGTTGAATTAAGATTTCGTATATTAAACTGTAATTGGGTTCTTTTCATGTATGGGGTCCCAACTCAACTATAATATTCATTTCGAAACGGTTTAGTCAACTATAATAAAATTAACCAATCACAGCTCGCCGCGGTCAAGAGGACGAAACAAAACGATAGCTCCAATCATATTTTTTTTAGGTTGTATAGGTATAGTAGAAACAGTTGCTTCATAAGTCAGAAACGCGCATGTGACACGTTTAATATAGCAACATCCATAGACTATGAAAACCGCTTAGCGTTGCTTGGTTGTCTCCACAAGCGACGGTAGCCAAAAACGAGAAAAAAAAATAACTAAAAATTGAATTTAGCAAGGAGCCAGTACCAGGGCCTCATGAGCTACGAAAAGGTATCGTTGACCAACCCGCCGGGGGCGCCGGGCTCGCGGCGGCCGGGGCGTGTACGAGTATGAAGGTATCGCGGCTGTTCGCGTATCTTAGCTGTATACTTTTTGTTTGTTTACCACTCAGCAAGCTTCGTGGTCTTAACACGGTACTCGACTGAAAAGCTCTCCATTATATCACGATTGTATAATAGCAGTTTATGTGGATGCTACATAATAAAAGGCTTTAAAATAAACTACGAGTGTGGGTTTAAGAAACGAAAGAATGCCTAATTATGTACAGTTACATACACTATTTTTATCTACTTAGACACACACACACACACACACACACATACACACATATATTACATACACACATATTATAAACCCCTCACACACAAAATCTATGATATATTCACTAAACTCATATTACAGCCGACATTGGGACATCGTTGCTCTCTGGCGGAACTCGCGGATATGAGGTGGCGTCTCCGAAATATATTTTTTGCCCATTTTACACGAAACTTTATCTATAGTTAGTTTAAAAACAAAAAAATATATTTTATACTTAGAAAACTAATTAAAAGATAAACTGTACGTCAAATGGCGGTAAAAGAAAACTTTTTTCAAGCATGTCACGCATCCGTAGGTCTTTTTAATTCAGAGACAAACTAGTTGGGGGCCGATTGCCATGTCGTTCGATAACAACTAACATGCGAGATTTATCAAAATTGTATGCTATTTACATTTAATTTCGAATGAAACGTCATCGCGACTGATATTAGACTAGAGGTCAAATCAAATTGCTTTTTTTTTCAGAGATGTTCGTAATTTGAATGTCATTACACTCATTACCAAATCGATTGTTATTGCAGTAATTAAGCTATTATGTAAAACATTTTCACAGATTAGAAATTTGTTGTAACAAAATAGTTTATCTTAATGTTGGCCATTATTTACGGATTTTGAAGGCATCATAGGGTTTATAATATGTGTGTAGATAAAATACTATTTTCTACTCCAGCACTCTTATGATTAAATGACGCCAGTGAGATCGAATTCATAAGAAGTGCGGCGCGCGGGGCCCCGGCGCAGTGTTCTTAGGATCCTAACAGCAGTGTTCTTAGAAATATTTATACAATAATTTATTATGCAACTGTTGTTTTCTTATTTTATTTTGACTTCTAGACAAAGTTCTACAAACAATTATTTACTTTGATACTATTTATAATTTTAGGTGTTTGCTGCTGTCTTATATATAAAATTCTTCGGGCCTCTTTACAAATCTCATCTTCGTTTCGTTTTGTAACTTGGGCCCTTGAATTTTAAGAACCATTATTAAATATGTACCGCTTGCACTAAATATTATTACTATGTGACTCAGAATCATTATAGTAATTTCTTTATCTTACCTACTTGTAGAGTCACAAGTAAGACATTTAAAAAGGAATTTGAGAAAGGAAGGTTCTGCCAAGTGAAATTCGCATTGAATAACTAACTCGTGAAACGGCATATCGTGACTACTTTGAAAAAACCGGCCAAGTGCGAGTCGGACTCCCGTTCCAAGGGTTCCGTACATTACACAATTTAAACAATGTATTTTTTATGTGAAATGTAAGTGAAATGTCTTTAAAAAACCCGTTGGGTCGGATCAAAAACTAAGTAATTAAGTCGGACTCACGCTTGACTACACATTTCTAATAGGTTTTCCTGTGATCTATAGATAAAGAACTATTTTGTGTATTTTTTTTAAATTTTAGACCCAGTAGTTTCGGAGATAAAGGGGGGGGGGGGGGATGGTCATTTTTGTACAGACGTATGAGTGATCCTATAAGGATTCCGTTTTTTCCTTTTGAGGTACGGAACCCTAAACTGATACTCGAGACTATTTTGAAAAAATCTTGTCTCTCACTGATACTCAAAGTTGAAAGGCAGTAACTGTGTGCATCCCATACATAGATACCAAATTTTTCTTTTGATTGACAGAACAAGATACGCGTTTTATTTCAAAGTAGTGCCGATATGTAGGTATAGGTGTTTAGTACAGGCGAGGTCTAATATATGTTTACCCCTATGCACCTTACTCCTTTGTAATACCTAAGGCGAAAAATGTAAACATATCTTTGACCTCGACTGTACCTACTAGTATACCTACCGACCAATTTTAAGATCATAAAATTCATAAGTTTGATTAGTACAGCGAATTCCTATGCTTAACTGGAACGTTGAAGAAAGTAAAATGTTGGCAACCTGACTAAATCATAATTTTATTGAAGTTTGATAGCCATGAATAGGTATCTCAGATTGGAAGGGCTACTTGTAATACAGCTACATAAATAAATAGGTACATACATATACAGTATATACACCATACACCTCGTCAGCGGCGGAAATGCAATAAATACGCTGCAGCCGTACGTACATACATACTATAGGTGGATAATGGGTATGGGTATACCTACTACACTACGTAGGCAGGCGTAGGGATTTCTGAAGCTTTAGGCTGTCCATAGAGTAACTTATACTAGAGCGGTACTGTCATAGTAAATTTTGTAACCCCAGTAAATTCACTGCCATCTGTCGACACACTTTAAAACTAAAAATAATTATTTATAAAAATACGATAAAATGTATTTAAATATGGATCAATGATTTTTTTTATTTGCATTAATTATTTTTATGATTTTGACCCATGTTTTTTTACTGATATGCGTTAAAATTGTTAAATAACAAACGAAACCGTCAACGCCATCTATACGACAGTAGGCCAAGTTGATTTTCGAGGCACGTTTTTTCCTTAGACTGTATCCATCTATTACGGAGTTATATCTATCTTTAGTCTGTCAATGGCGTTAGGTTAGAGTTAGACCAAGAAAAGACTGCAGAGATTTTGACAGCACACGCAGTGCCGGTGTTATTTATACGTCATCATTTGGAAGTTTGACGTTTAAAATAACACCTGCACTGCGTGTGCTGTCAAAATCTCTGCAGACTTTCCTTGGTTTGACTCTAGCTATAATTTGAGAATCAGATCTATCATCACTCACCTTCAAGCTTCATGCCGACATCCAGACACTTCTGAAATCGGCAAAAGGGACAGCGTTTCCTCTGTGTCTTGTCTATATGACATGCTCGTTCTGCGACGCATGTGTACACCTTCTTATTTTGTACGGTCCGCTTGAAAAATCCTTTACATGACTCGCATGTGAGCAGGCCGTAGTGGTATCCACTGACTTTGTCTCCGCACACGGGACACAGTTCTTCGATGACATCCTTGGTGTCGGTCTGGTCGCACACCGCGCCGGTCGCCGGGAGGTAGGCCCCAGCCTCGCCGCCGGCGCCTGTGGGAAATAGATAAGAAGGATCCAAATTGGCGTAGCCGAAAGACTGCTGCTCCGGCCCGCACTGGTAGGCGGCACCTTGTGGCACATACTGTTGGGAAGTTCCCGAGGGCCCGCCGCCCGAACCCGAGCCTTCGGGTCCCGGGCTCAGATCGAACGGGGACATGTTGAGGGACATGAGGCCTGTCTGCTGGTCCATCGTCATACTCGGCCGCACGTAGCGGCTGTTTATTGCAAATCCTACCGGCGTTCAACCGCAACAACGTTTACACAGTCACCGAGTTCACTAGCGGTCTAGCCGCAACACTATCTGCCGTTTGCGGGCTGCACCTGTTCGAACACTATAGGAAGAGGCACGTTAATCCAGCACATGTTGTCCTACGCTTGTCTTGTCAAAAGTCCTATTGGCGCCGGGCGCCGGTGTGCGTGGTAACCGTTCGTAAGTTTGAAGGCGCGCGCTCTATTACGATCGTCGCAAGTGTAAGTACAGGCGGCGACACGCGTGCCACTCTGTGGACGTCCCGGGATCGACTGGCAGCCG
The DNA here is from genome assembly GCF_947568885.1 of Cydia strobilella. Classification (NCBI taxonomy): domain Eukaryota; kingdom Metazoa; phylum Arthropoda; class Insecta; order Lepidoptera; family Tortricidae; genus Cydia; species Cydia strobilella. Next base: position 15,693,902 of record NC_086068.1, on the reverse strand, counting down.
GCGACAACGTCGCGCGTGCCGGCGCCTCCCGCATGCGCGCCCCGCCGCCACCCGCGAGCCCCCGCCCGCTCGCACAATGGAAAACGATTAGGAGTCCATGTAATAAGTGAAAGTGAGTCGGTGACCCACTTTCCCGCGATCCAGGTCTATGTTAGTGCGCGTTCGCGCGGTTGCGCCACCAGGCGGGCGGTGGGAGGGGGTGGGGGGGGGCGCGGGGGGCGGCCCACTGACCCAGTTGCGCGCGGTGCCGCAGCAGGGCAGGGTTGCTGCGAGCGAGCTTGTGTTTATGTTCGCATCGTAATCGCTCTCGCTTGCAGCATGTCTACTTATCAGCGCCGACGCAATCTGCCCTTACTTCACATGACATGGTCTTGAGAGGATCCGATTAATGGGAAACCTGCATAACTATACTACCTCAACTCCGAAACAAAAAAATATACCTAGGTTTAATATAGTATGTAAGTAACATTCAAAGATCTATGCTTATGGCACGAGAAATAAGTTGCTTTGTAAGGTTCTATTTCTCTAGTTTGCCTTCCAAAGACGATAGCGACATAAAGTCCACGCCGTCAGTAAGTCTGTCTGAAACCCACGTCTTTACCTTAGGCTTGTAATTAAATCTTTAAAAACGTCTGAAGATTTTACAAAATAGTTATGATTTCCTGTTTTTTTTTATCGCACTCTCCTCCTGCCGCCCAAAGACCTATTAAAAGGTCTCCGACTGAGTAGTGGTTCCGGCCCAAGCATAATTACACTTTTATCTTATATGCGTCTAATGACCTTTTAAAAGGTCTTCAACTTTAACCTGTCTTAAAATTTTAAATTTACCGCGTATTGAATTCAGATAATTTCTAAACGAATACGTCACAATTGACGTTGTCAATAGATGTCAATCTGTGTAACATGCTCTGTCAGTTTTGACGTAATATCCAAAACAAGTGACGAGCCGTCGACGACGTGGTAAATTAATCGATGAATTACTTTGTTATTTCGACAGATTCTTTGTGTATTTTTGTTGTGAATAATGTCTAATATACTCGTATTCGTCTTTGTTTTGATACATTTATTTTTTACTTTTTTCATCAATATTCATGTAAATACAACAATTAATAATTGGAAGACCTATAGGAAGGCATGTGGGTCGTAATATATTTAAGGTTTTTGTATAGGCCCTACTTTAACCGCAATATTGGGTTGGCTTGCAATGAATATGTTGTTTGTTTAACTATTAAAATTTCAAATTAATAAAGTATTTTATTTTTAATGTCCTTTTGAAAAGCATAAGAGTTAATTTAGGCAAAAATATTTAAAAAATGTTAAATTCAAATAACATAGTAGTAATTAGTAGCTATAGGATTTTAATGGTATGCTCGAGTTTACTGCCTATTAGGTCATTTTCGCAGTTTTAGTTTTCCACTGCTTGTGGTAGAATTGAATATACACTCTTTTTTTCTAATCCAATAGTCAAAGTAAGATAATAAGCTGCTTGTGGCCAATATTATTGCTAGCATGTGTAATAATATTTTACATGAAATGCGTTATTTAATTCTGATATATTTAAAATATGTTACAGAAGCGGGGGTAAATCAATGTAATGGCACATTAATTATTTGAATAAATGAAAAAAAAAAACACAATCTAGGAAAAACTATTTTTTTTTTGAGGTAGCGGCCCAGAGTGTTATAAAAAAGACACCGAACTTCGGTTTCCAACCTTCCACTGATACCCTTTATGATTTAAAAAATATCTAACACCCATAATACACGTCTATGACAATGTTATCATACGTCGATGTCTTGGGTCGGAACCATGTGAACCTAAAATAAGGCCCCTGGGTTTGTATTTGTATCCCATCTGACGAAAAAAATCTGAGCGGCAGGAGGCTATTACATACTTAAACAGATTTTTTTTTAAACTAGAACCAGATATGTCTCTTCTGACAAATCTTGATCCAAAATTCCAAGTATAACTTACCTTGGACTAAGATAATCTCACTAACAGTTACAGCACAATCGGAATAGGACAAACCTCAAAATATCTGGAACAGTCCTGAAATTTGGTATGTATGTTATATAAAGGCCCCCTTTTCATGTCCACACTATTTGAAATTTGGGGATCTCGAGGAACCGCCGACATCTTGGAAAATGAGTACCATCTTGGAAAAATTGGCGATTTACTTTAAATCTACGTTCTCTATGGATATATAGTGTCAGTCAACATTGAAGCTTATTAAATTCCACACAAAAAAGTCCTATATACCTTTGCGAAAAAAAAATTCTTGTTATATAAAATACTTGCTGAAGCCAGATTTAGCGGGTATACCCTTCCAGGGGACATTTTCTTTCCAACATGGCGGCGGTTCCTCTCCCCAAATGTCAAATGGTGTGGACATGAAAAGGGAGTATTTAATTAACATACATACCAAATTTCAGGACTGTTCCAGAGATTTCGAGGTTAGTCCTATTCCGATTGTGCTATTAAAGAATGTTAAATTCTCGAAATTCAAGATTCAAGTAAGACTTGTGACAAGAATTTTATTACTTGGGTCAAAACTGACCTTTTTTATGTATTAATTTGTTATTGATACAAGAAAGTAGTTCTTGGCCCAAGATCGGACATTTTATTTCTTGAAAAAAGAAATTTTCGCGTTTCCTTATATAGAAATTAGAAAAGATCTGGAAACAAATGACACTTATTGGTTGAAGACCTTTTTAGTAGGTAGGCACTAAGTACCTACACATTTAAAAGAACTTCAATAAATGATACAGGCGGTTTGGTGCATGCAGCCGACTAAACTACTCTACGTCTACGACCTTTAAAGTAAGACAACATTAACGAAATAAATAAGCTCGAAGCCGGGAACGGTTCCATCGAATGATAATGGATTGGACAAAATTCTCGAGAGGCCACAAGTATGAACACCGCACAAATTTCTACCTACGTACATTTAAATTAGAATTGAGGTATCCCAGAACTTTAGGAGGGGGAGGCGAAGTAGAAAACTTAGACGTCCTTCCAATATTTAAATGAGATAGGACTTACTCGTACGAGTACATACACTACACCTTACGTAGAGGAGGTTGATCAGTATCAGGCGAAGGCCGGGGCGAGCAACAATGTAAGTACCTACTCGGAACTCGGAACGTCGGTCTGACCCATATTTTGTATTTTTGTTGTTAACTGGATTACGGTTGGTTCGTACGACTTTCTCTAGACGTCATAAATCCGTACCTAGTAAAGGAACGGCCCTTCCGGACCAGTCCCGTTATACATCTTGTTTGGGGAAGAAACTGCTGGTCCAAATAAATACTATACCGGGTGTTTCCTGTAACAGGAGCATTAAATTAAACTGGAGGCTGTACTCCTCAAACTGACCTTTTGTACAGCAACTTTTAAAAATTACTTGTGTTTTGATTTTCATTACACTTTAAAGTTTATTCTAAGATGCACTGTATTGAAAATTTTGTTATGTTTAAAGGGTGACAAGCAACGTCAAACACACAGATGGCAGCATACATTGTAAATAATATTTAATTAGTATGAAAAAGGTATAATCTGAAAATTTCATAATTTTAAAAAGTTGCTGAACAAATGTTGGTCAGTTTGAGGCGTACAGCCTCCAGTTTAATTTAATGCTCCTGTTACAGGAAACACCCGTATAAACGTTACCTACTACAGGTGAATAGAAAAAAATATGCCTGGTTTTTTAATGCGCTGCAACGTGGCTGCAACTTGTATGGTTGACATTGTAAGCTTTAATAGTTATTTAGTAACATTAAGGCTGCTGCCGCTGCTGGTGATCCCCAACAAAGCTTACCCTACCTACCATTAAAAAACTGAATCAAACAATAAGGGCCAGTTGCGCCCACCACAATTGACGAACTCATCATCGTCACTCAGGAGTGAACTGCATAGATCACTTACAATAAAAAATAACGAATTTAAAAACTGACAACTTGAATGACCGCGTTATATAAAAAATAAAGCCACGATGCCGTCATTCAATTTTTAAACGAAATTACGAGGAACTATCTAAGATCTTGACCCGGTTCGGACCAAAATATTGTCAACGGGTCATGAACGAACGAAGTGACTGTCTACGATAGCCTTGTAAAAACACAGACACACAGACATGTTTTTAATGCCGTTAAAGACTTTAAACGAGTTAAAGTTGAAATAACAGATTTTGAGAAAAAAAAATTAAGATCGCCCACGAGAAGTGAAGAAGAAAACCACATTTTTACTTGTGGCTGTTATGATTAATGAGTAATAACTTAATGAGTTTCGATTTCATAACCGTGACTTGAATGTGGAATTAGTTAAATTAAAAAGCGACAGTGGAAGCGAGCGACATGCACAAAGTATGTCATTTTCGCTATCTTCCAGACAGCACGGCCTTCATCGAAAGTAAGAGTACTCGGACGGAGCCGCACGCGCAGCTTTCTTTGCGCGGCTACGACGTCACACTTTCGCCACGCCCGGTGACGCGCCTTGATGTAATGGCTCGTAATACTCGTAACAGAGCAGTAATAGGTGTGCCCACTCATGCGAGCAGATTACACTCGAGCTAAGCAGAGAAATTTGCCAGTTATCAGGACTAAACAAACAGGGTTAACTGGCTCGTCGTCAATATCATATTGTATTGTGTTGTTATTTAAATGAAAATGAAAAAATGTTTATTGGTTCCTTACAAGTAGTTTACAGCATGGGAAGGGATCTTCTTTTAAGCATTAGATATGCTTGTGACAGAAAACCCCGCTCTTCCGAAATCGCTAGTGAATAAACCATTATGTTTGTGTCTTTAAATCTAGTATTTAACACTTAAATCTAAAACTAAATACTTCTTTTATACTAAATACTAAAAATTTTTTTTTTTTTTTTTACTATTTAATACTTATTAATTACTTCAGTAACAATTCCTAATTATGTATTTAGAGCCTGCGCGCGCGTGTGTGTGTGTGTGTGTGTGTGTGTGTGTGTGTGTGTGTGTGTGTGTGTGTGTGTGTGTGTGTGTGTGTGTGTGTAAGCAAAAATCTAAATGCAATTTGTTAATTAAATAGGTTGTCATAATACCTATATTTATTTAGTTGTGGACAACTATGTAATATAGGTAAGTAACGCCTCAGTATTTTCATAGGTTTGTGTTTTTAGCCAGTCTATGGTTGCAGATTTGCAATCAAATAGTTGTAGAGGATATATATCGATGATTTTATTGATTTTGTTGTATAAATAGGCTGATTGGGCAGCGAACTGTCTCTGAGCAAATTTGGATTTAGTTGGAGGTCTGGGGGCCACACTGCTTAAATATGTGTATTAGTGATGCATCGAATACAAATATTCGTATTCGCCGAATATAAAAAAAGGTTCGTATTTCTTTGTCGGTGCTCAATTCAATTCTAACGTATTTAATCACTAATAATTATATGATGACGATATCATCATCATCATCATATCTGCCTTTTATCGCCCACTGTTGAGCATAGACCTCTCTTCTAGGTGCTTCTCGTACGTCACTTATCCCGGTCCTGAGCCAATCTCATCCAGAAGTGACCCGCAATCTTCTTAATGTCGTCCACCCAACGAGCCAACGGACGCCAGGCACTCATTTCGTCTGAAAGCGGCCACCATTCCGTTAAAATTTTGGCCCACCTGCCATCACTGCCTGGCAAGATGTCCCGCCCAGCTCCATTTAAGTTTGGTAATGACGTATCACTAATTAAATTTAATAAAGTCTTATACAGAAAATAATGGCGTTTCAAGTTTTAACGGATTAAAATAAAAAGAAGACAACCTTAACTTACTAGAGGGTAAAATTAAAATAAATTCAAATACCTAATAATAAAGACAACCGAATTGTGAAGGAAATTTCTTTTTTTTAGAACGCATGAAAGTACAGGGTGGCCAAATAACAGGTATACACCCTAGTTTTGTAATTTTATTCTATGAAATATAAAAAAATATTAAGTATTCCTTGTTAAATATAGTATTTAAGGCCGGCAGTTAAACATGGAAAATAATGTCAGATGTCTACCTCTAGCAAGCTTTTTCATCGCGTTTTTCATCACATTTTCACACATATCCTGCGTTATATCAGTGACCCTGTCTCGAATACTTTGTTTTATTGTCGTAGGTTCATTGGCCTCTTAGCATAGACACGTCCCTTTAGATAGCCCCACAGAAAAAAGTCAGCTTTTAAAACGTTTTAATACTTAAAACACGTTGTTCCGTCGTAAAACGCTCTATAACAAATTTGCCGTATCTACACAAAGTAATTTTCATGCAACAACTGTTATATTTAGCGCCAGAACAAAATGGCGGCAAAAAAAGTTGTATACGTCCAAGTTGACCACCCTGTACATATCAACTTACAATTTATAGTTAAAATTAAATTCTTAGCTCTACCTACTGCTCATTGAAGATGAGAAAAAATAAATCTGTAAGCTAAGACAAAACAATAAAAAATACGATCGGTAATAATATTTTTTAAAATACTAGTAGGTATGGTAATTACTAATTATGGTAAAATCATTAATGTTTAAAGATCAATTTCGGACTTGGAGTAATTTTGTTTTGATATTTCGCTGATATTGCGCTAATTCTTGGGATTAGGTTACGTTGGCCCACTATGTATACTTGGCATAACAATCTAATTTTTATTGTGTCACGTAGAGCAGCCCTTGTTCTCTAAGATACATAAAAAAATATATATCTAGACGATCAAACTTTGGCTTGCCGAGAATAATATGGGCCTTGTTGCCCGATTAAAATTTTTAAATAAAGAAATTGCTTATTTTTTATTCATTTTCTATCGAGCGTAAGGCATAAACTCAGGATCAGAATCGCTGAGGTCCCTACGAGTTGCTAATTAAATTTTTGGCAACCGTATTGTGATCTAAAAACCGGCCAAGTGCGAGTCGGACTCGCGTTCCAAGGGTTCCGTACATTACACAATTTTAACAATGTATTTTTTATGTGAAACGTGAGTGAAATGTCTTTAAAAAACGCGTACGGGTCGGATCAAAAACTAAGTAATTAAGTCCGACTCACGCTTTACTGCAATTTCTAATAGGTTTTCCTGTACCCTATAGGTAAAGATCTATTTTGTGTAATTTTTTAAAATTTTTAGTCCCAGTAGTTTCGGAGATAAAGGGGGGAATGGTCATTTTTTGCCTATTTTCTTGAATAACTTCTAAATTGTTTATCCTAAAATTATAAAAAAAATATTTTTGAGATTCTCACAATGAGCTCTTTCATTTGATTTGTAACACGATCTAGTTTAAAAAACTTTATTTTTTAATTTTCTCATTTACCCCCCAAAAGTGGCCCCCATGTTTAAAATTCATTTGTTTACGTTACATGTCCGTCTTTGGGTTACAAACATACATATGTATACCAAATTTCAACTTAATTTTTATATGCGGGCCGAAGTTGAGTTTCGAGGTCAGCGAGATTCCGAGCAGCTGAAGATGGTCGGTTATCGGAAGGGATACATCTCGGAAAGTAGGAGTGAGATGGAATGGACTCCGTTTAGCGGAGATAACACACGCCTGAGTCTTACTAGCATCAAAGATAGATATAACTCCGTAATAGATGGATACAGTCTAAGGAAAAAACGTGCCTCGAAAATCAAGAAAATTTGATTCTCGATCAGAGGGCGCTACTAGCTTTGGCCTACTGTCGTATAGATGGCGTTGACGGTTTCGTTTGTTATTTAACAATTTTAACGCATATCAGCGGCAGTGAATTTACTGTGGTTACAAAATTTACTATGACAGTACCGCTCTAGTATAAGTTACTTTATGCTAGCATTGAACGCAACCAAATTGGCTTCACCCCAATCGGAGACTGCCTTCAGTGACACGTTCATGCGTTCGACCATTGCCTCCCTGAGCGCCTGAATTTGGGTTCCACTAGCTCGAGAATTGGGTATGTAGCTTTCAACAACCGTAGTGTCATCTGCATATCCGACTGTACCTGGCTGCAGCAGGTCGTTTGTGGAGCAGGAAAAGGGTCGCTGAAAGCACGGACCCTTGAGGGACTCCGGGATTGAGTGTCATTTGATCGGACGAGCAGCCATTAAAGATAACCCGAATCGATCGATCCCTCAAAAAGTCTGATACCCAGTCACAAAGACTAGTGGGTAGACCGAAGGACGGTAGCTTGCTAATAAGGCCCTCGTGCCAAACCCTGTCGAAGGCCTTCGATACATCTAGAGAGACAGCTAAAGCCTCTATATTCTTCTTGATGGCCTCACTCCAGATGTGCGTGGCACAAATGAACGAAGCTTCGTTTGTATGGGAAGGTGAAATTCGGCCGAGCATGCCGGGGACTCTTAAGGAGAGGGATGAGAACATTGAATAATCATTAGACAGTTTTATTCGTTATTAGTCCCTTTATTAAATGTGTATAGTTTGGCCCAGGACTGTCTCATTTCAAACACACTTAGAGATAATCGTAATTTGTGTTCTTAGTGTTTGTCGGCTCCTGTGCTGCCCCTATAGTTCTGGATGAACTATAGTTGCAGCACAGGAGCCGATTCCCTATAATTGAAATGGACAACGTACTTTTCTTGTAAATAGTAAGGTAATATAGGTATGTATGAGTATTTTTTCTGGATAATTTTTTAGTTTATTTGCCAATGACATTTACTGGCTGGCGCTCGTATATTTTGCTAGTGCTCTTCAGGTTTCTAAGCCAGCAGCCAGCGCGCTGCAGCGGTGTAAGTAGGTATGTAAAACAAATTGAATATAATAATTACCTATAACCTACATAATAAGGTTTTAAGGTTATGTTATAACACACATTAACACTTTAAACTCTCGCGTTTTGTACACATATTTAATGATGTGAACGGGTCTACCGTAATATAATAACACTGGATTGAGCTTTACATATAAACCCAGTATTTAATAGTACATTATTGTCGAGGCTCGGAAGTAGCTACTTGCTGGCTCAGGATTCGTTTTAAACGGACGACCTTGGGAGTCCGTTTTATTGAATCCGAAGCCAGCAAGTAGCCTTCCAGCCGAGTCATATACAGTGCTATTCTCAAAAATGGCGCAATAAATACAAATATAATATAAATATTTTACAGAAGCAACGTTCTTATGTATATATTTTCACAGAAAAAAGTAAAAAGATTTGCTTTGCCGCCGTTTTATTTTTTAAATTAAAAATAGAAGTGTATTTTTCTGCTGAAAATACGCCAACCTATTTGAGACACCTACATAGTCGCGGTACCAACATTATAATAATAAGTACTGATCATCTGTTTGGCTCTTTAATGGACCCATGCCTTCATTTGATATGGCCACTTCAACTTTTAAAAACTTTGGAACTCGACAAATAATGGAATTTGTATGCAACATTGCAGTCCCGAAATCGAGACTGCAATGTTTTTAACTTTTTAATTTTTTGACTCACCATAAACTACGCACTTCGCGACCTACTTTTTAACCGGCAAGGTCGATTTTGCCGTCCATTTTTGAGAAAAATAAATTATTTTACACCATGCATGAAATAAAGCACCAGAAGATTAATGGAGTAACGTAGACAGCAGTTATTTTTAGACACAATTTCCATTTTAAAACCCGTATATAACTATAAAGAGTAGGTAATTTGATTGTGACGTCACATGCTTGTTTCACATAAATTCCATACTTAGTAGCAAAATCGTTTTGACAGTTCGAAAAAAGAAACTGATTTGACTAGTGGTCAAATAACCTATTTATATCCGCGGATCGTGACAGGCGATTGAAATTAAAAAACATCCTAAAAATTGCAAATGTCTTCAACTTGGGGACCAGTGACCAGTGATTCAAATGTTGAAACCAGGAATCAGGGGATCTATCTCCGGACCAGTGCTCATGCAGTCAACTTAATTTTTTAGGATTGTAAATTTAAAACGCTTGAAGGTTGAAATTAAGACACCATAGCATTTGCACCAAAGTGATTAGCGACAGTGGTGAATTGGTCATCTAAGTATTTTAAGTTAACTGTAACGTTTAATACCCACTCAAACTTGTGTAGCATAAACATCATTATAGGAACGATTGTCTTAGTTAAGTTACGTGTTGATATTAGTTTTTTTATAGATAAAATAGTGAGTACCTACTAACGTAAACTGCTCTTTTGATGCCCTTGCAATTCAAGATAAATACACTTTCATTTTATGTAATTTTTCTCATGCAGCGAAATGTTAAATTTCTTTGAGAAATAAAGTTCTTTAAACCTAAATTATATCGCTGTGGACCCGTTCATATCATTAAATATAGTAATGATATTATGATTTTTTTGTGATGTCACGTAAATGCTCCTGGCAGCGGTATAGGTATAATCAGCCTATAATAGGTACGACTCCTGAAACTGAGCTTGTTAGTTATCAGAACGATAACGTTTAATCATTAAGTGCAGCTGCACCTGTCTAACTAAGGGGCAGGGCGGCGGCGGCGGCGGGCGGCCTAGCCCTCTCGTTGAGCGAAGTCCGAGGGGTGTTTTTGGATTTCGGGTCAAGTGCAGTAAGCAACTGGGTCAGTGGGAATCCCTCGCTTCCGTGATAGATACACAGGTCAAGGTTTTTTGTACGATCTCTGTGGGATAAGATCAACTTGGTCCCGCAAAGATCTAAATGAGGGTTACGTACGAGGGCTGATTGAAAAGTTCGCGGCCTAAGTATGAAAACGAATTCAAATATTTTTTATTACCTACTCTATGTAGTCTTCGCCGAGCTCAATGCACTAGTTACATCTGAGTTCTAAGGCTATTACACCATTTTTAACCGACCTCAAGATTTCAAAGGAGGAGGTTCTCAATTCGGTTGTTTTTTTTTTAATGTTTGTTACTCCATAACTCCGTCATTTCTGGACCGATTTTGAAAATTCTTTTTTGATTATAAGTATATACATACAGATTGGTCCCGTTTTTGTCAAAAAGCAGTTCTGATGATGGGATCCATGAGAAATCGAGGGAACTCCTCAAATATTAAAGGCATACATATAGTGATTTTAGTATTTTCATCAACAAATCAAGCACTTACATTTAAAAAGTGACATTTGATGAAGTGCAACTGCTGATGATGATCAGGACGGAACTCTTCAATGACGCATAGTTCACGTTTGGCGATTTGTCATCTTCGTTATGTTTGTTAAGCAAGTTAGGTTTCAAGAAACATTTTTGTCAAGTTCGAGTTCTGATGATGGGATCCATGAGGAATCGAGGAAACTCCTCAAATGTGAAAGGCATACATATAGTGATTTTTGTATTTTTATCAACAAATCCAGCATTTCCATTTTAAAAAGTGACATTTGATGAAGTGGAACTGCTGATGATGATCAGAATGGAACTCTTTAACGACGCATTGTTTACGTTTGGCGATTTGTCCTCTTCTTTATGTTTGTTAAGCAAATTAAGTTTTTAAGACATATTTTTATCAAGCTCGAGTTCTGATGATGAGACCCACGAGGAACCGAGGGAACTTCTCAAATGTGAAAGGCATACATATAGTGATTTTTGTATTTTCATCAACAAATCCAGCATTTACATTTAAAAAAGTGACATTTGATGAAGTGGAACTGCTGATGATGATCAGAATGGAACTCTTCAATGACACATAGTTCACGTTTAGCGATTTGTTTTCTTGCTTATGGACCCAGACCTAAACTTGGACCTTAACTCGGACCCGGACCCGGACCGAACTCTGAGCCAAACTTGGACCCGGACAGCCGGACTCGGACCCGGACTCGGATCCGGACCCAGACCCGGACCCGGAAATGCTACTAGAAAAGTGGGTGGGTGGGTTTTGAACTGCGATTCTCACAGAACAGAACTGCTATCAGAAAAGTAGGTTAGGCTAGGTTAAAGCTGTGACCCTTACAGAAACGAAATGCTATCAGAAAAGTAGGTTAGGTTAGGTTAGAACTGCGACCCTTACAAAAACGAAATGCTACTAGAAAAGTGGGTCGTTTTATCTCCTTTTCTACATAATTAGGAAAAAGATGCTGTCTTTTTCATTTCATTGTCTGGAATCTAAGAGTGCACCATCAACAATAAGTGAAATTTCAGCGGCATCCCCCATTAAAGTCGGTTTTTTTTCTTAAAAATGATTGACGATGTTTTCCTCCAAGCCTTTAAACTTTAAAATACATGGCCAAACCTTTCACCTCAGCCTGTACCTCGACGTCATGTGAAAATTTCTTACCACTCATATGTTATTCTTAATAGTAGGGAACATGTGGAAGTCTGATGGTGCTAAATCGGGTTGAATGGGGTAGGCGGTGCAATATTTAAAAAGAGTTGTGAATATTCGCCATCGTTTTTTGTGACGTCTGAACACGTGCATAATCCTAGAGAAAGAGAACTTCCTTTGTCAATAGTCCAGTACTTTTTACCTTCAATCTTCGCGTAAACGGCGTAAGTTTGCAATAATAGTGTTGTTTATAATGACTTCCTTCTCAGGATAGTCAACCACTATTACTGATTTTGCATTCCAAAAAATTGACGCCCTGATGTTATTGGCCGACAAAATCGCCATGCCTTTTTTTAAAGGCGGAGATACAGCATAGACCCACTCCTTATAGATTACTGTTTGGCCTCTGGGTTGTAGTAGTGGAATCACGTCTCTTCCACAGTTACAAATTTTATCAAAAAGTATTGAGGATCTGCTTAATACAGGTCCAGGTTATGAAAATATTTAATTACAGCAAGTTGTTCCAAATTTCTCCACTATTAAGAATCTGATTACACGCAACTTCATAGTATGACAGCTAAATAAATGACATGAGATGAGACGAATGTTTAAAAAAACTTTTTTTATTGGCCATGACGCGAACTTTTCAATTAGCCCTCGTTAGGAATGGCATATGGTAGTATAGGGTATAGTATGATATGTTTTGTATAGTATGCTGTGGTATGATACTTGTATGTTATGACATGTGACATGGTATGGTATGGTTATATATATTATTATATGTACATAGTATGATATATTTAGTACACCATACTATATAGTAGCACACTTACATACAGCACTATTGTATTGTATTGTATATACATATTTGTAGTGTAGTAGGCTAGTAGGTACTATACCTACAGCATTGAGCATACCATCCATATCATATCATATCATATCATATACTGTACTGTACTGTACTGTAGTACTTACTATTACCATACCATAACATGCATAATTGCATGAGGAGAAGGACCCTTTAGGCCAGGGGTTCCCATACAGTGCGCCGCGACGCCCTGGGGCGCCGTGAGGCAATCTACCTCACCCTGTTACCTCATTCGAATAGCCTAGCTAGGTTAGGGCGCCGCCGCTGAAATTTTAAACTTGCAAGTGCGCCGCCTACTGGAAAATATTGGGAACCCCTGCTTTAGGCGGTTATCGATGTGCGAGCGGGATGGCACTGTAATACGCGCATATCGTTGTCTCAATTCAATAGCGATCGTGGCAATTGAAAATACGCGTTTATAAAATATTACTTTAGAGCAGCCTCAAAGTAGTATACATACTAAATTTTGAGACCTTAAATTATAACAATATATTATATTTATGTTATGAGATGAGTATATTATGTTAATAATAAAAAAAAACGGTCAAGTGCGAGTTCGCATACTCGCGCACCGAGGGTTCCGTAGAAATGTATCTATCAGCAAATCGGCTAAGTAATTTGCGCGACCAGTACGAGTAGTATGCATGTATGTTGGTTTTTTAGGGATAATCTCAAGATAATCAAAACCTATAGGAAACTTCCCGTTGACCTTAAAATCATGAAATTTAGCAAAAAGCAAATGCCATGTAGCACAAGTAAAGGAAAAAGTCGGAACACTGTTTGTAGTAAGAGTAAGTCTTCTTCAGTCGGTCCCTCAATACTGAGGATCGTGACATCATGTCTTTCTGCTGAAGACCAGGTTCCTCCATAGGGTTCTGTTCCTCGCCAAGCGCATGGCCTCCCGAGCAAAATAAACTATACAAGACTACTAGTACTAGTAACATAACAGTATGAGGATTCCATACAAGTGATAGTATTACAGTTTTGAATGATTCACAGTTAGTTTCACTAGACTAATACGTCGAAATATCGGGAGCTCGAAAACACGGTGATTGTCTTACTCCACCTTACCTTAATTAAAAATATTTACCTTTTTTCCGATTATAAACTTATTTACAGCCGCGACTTATACAATGTATGGGAACAAGAGTACAGTCTATCAATTCGTTATTATCTGGGGGCACGGCAGTGCCCCCGCCAAGACGAGCCAAGCGAATCTCGAGTTAATTTTTAAGGCACAAATAAGGTGCATTAGAGCAATGTGTGGAATCAAAACACCCGACAGCTACGTACCGTATTTCAAAGACTTAAAAATCTTGGCGATGCCCTCGCTTTTCATTTTTGAAGTGATAATGTAAAAAACAATGCAAGCTTGTTCAAAACACATGTTGATATTTCTCACAGAAATCGGAGAAACAAGCATATATACACAATCTTTGCACAATTCCTACAAAAACAGCATTGTTGCGAAAAAGTGTGTACTACTTGGCCATGCAGTAAAATATATAACAAATTGCCGATTAACTTTAAGTCACTAAGTACTAGGTATACACTACCGCTCATAACTATTTAGACACTCCATACAATTGTATACAAAATCGACTTTCAGAATTATACCGCTAAGTCGCAGTCGGGTAACAGTTTTTTGTGCAGTTTACTTTTTTAATTTAACAGACATATCGAGCTTCAAAATTATGTGCAGAATATTCGTGTACATACATTGCCTATTTACCAAATGGCAAGCGTAAAAAAATCCATAAATCGTTTTCCAGTACAAAATCGTTTTATTTTGTATGAACTAGTACATAAGGGTTTTTTAAATCGTTGCAAAAGTAAACTCGATCTTTTAAAGGATGTCTTTTTTTAGCAAAAATTTGAGTTTCAATATATTTACCTAAATAAAAATTCAATCCAACATGTAAGAGAGTCATTTGCCTGCGATCGAACAGTATGATTTTGAAAATAATTTTTGTATACAATTGTATGGTGAAAATTGCGGGTGCCTAAATATTTTTGAGCGGTCGTGTATATTATAATTAAAAAATAAGCTAATGACATTATTATTGATTCATAAATAAGATAAGATAATATTTATTCGTTTAAAACTTATGATAATTTGCTTTATACAATGGTAATTATACAATTTAGACTTAAATACTAGTACATTCACCCTAGTACTACTAGTACTAGTTTATTACTAAGTACTACATAGTACAAGTAGTAAGTAGTAGTTACTATTAGTAAGTATTACTAAGTTTAGTTTAGTACTAGTATTAGTACTAGTTTATTTTTAATATGTATATTTGTACAATAACGAGTTTACTACTACTACTACTACTACTACTACTACTACTACTACTACTACTACTACTACCACTACTACATTCATAGATTCAACTCTAAATAAGTACAAGTCAAGTTAAAAACTTTAAAACCGAACGAATTTGTATTCTCTGTCACTAATGGAAATTTGATAACAATACCTAATAGTACAACCGGATTAAGTCTCACCTCGAAATCCTTCCAAAGATATGAAATTTGGTATGTATGTTAATAAAAGGTCTCGTTTTCATGTCCACACTATTTGACATTTGGGGCCCTCGATGAATCGCAGCCATCTTGGAAAATGTGTACCATCCTGGAGAAATTTGCGTTT
Organism: Cydia strobilella; assembly: GCF_947568885.1. Classification (NCBI taxonomy): domain Eukaryota; kingdom Metazoa; phylum Arthropoda; class Insecta; order Lepidoptera; family Tortricidae; genus Cydia; species Cydia strobilella. Next base: position 15,678,194 of record NC_086068.1, on the reverse strand, counting down.
TACTCTAAATATACGTTCTCTATGAAAATATGGTGTAAAGCAACATTAAAGCTTATTAAATTCCATACAAAAAAGTCCTAGATAACTTTGCGGAAAACATACATCTTGTTATAGAAAATAATAGCTGAATCCAGATTTAGCGCTTATACCCTTTCAGGGGATATTCTCTTAATATGAAACTTGGAGGAATATGAATTCCACTTTTCTCTATACATTTGTATTAGGTATATATTAGAATATAGGTATAGGTTAGAACTGCGACCCCCAAGAAAACGAACTGTTGCCAGAAAAGTGGAAATTTAAAAATTGGGATATTTAAAATAGGAATCACGTTAATTCTGAATAAGGGCAACTCCGAATTCGTGATTTTGTAAATCGTAAATGTTAAATCCGGCGTTTGTCACTGTCGTAATTGTTATAATCGGAATTATGTGGTTCGTAATTAAAAAAATCGGAATAATGGCAATTCGGAATTCGTGATTTCAAAAATCGTAATTGTTAAATTCGGTGTTTGCCACCGTCGGAATTGTTATAGTCGGAATTATGTAGTTCGGAATTTACCTAATTCGGCTTTTTGGGTTTTCGGAAATATAAATCTTCGTGATTTTCATCATTCGTAATTATGCCAGTCGGAATTTTGATGTGTCGAGCATTTAAACATCGGAATAATAAAATTCGACATTCTAAAATTCGGAATTAACATTTTCGCAATTATGTAGTGTACCCGATTTGGATAGGTACAGTCAAGGACGTAAAAATACAAAAATGGTACTGTATCGTTCGATATACACCTACTAACTACTCTATGCCGTTTAAATCACGTCAAAAATTTGAATAAGGGCAAAAAAAATATTGATTTTGGAGTTTAGTGGTAGCACTAGCAAAGAGGATATAATATTATAGAGCGGTACTGTCATTGTAAATTTTGTACACACAGTAAATTTACTGCCATCTATCGACACACTTTAAAACTAAAAATGAAGATTTATAAAAATAAGACAAAATGTATTTAAATATGGATAAATGATTTTTTTTATTTGCATTAAATATTTTTATTATTTTGACCCATGTTCTTTCACTGATATGCGTTAAATTTGTTAAATAATAACAAACGAAACCGTCAACGCCCTCTATACGAGAGTAGGCAAAAGGTAGTAGCGACATCTGATCGGGAATCAAATTTTCGTGATTTTCGAGGCACGTTTTTTCCTTAGACTGTATCCATCTATTACGGAGTTATATCTATCTTTGGTGGTAGGTACCTAATTGTAAAATATTTTATCTGGACTACAGTCCTCTAGCGTATCCATCTGTCAACTTTACTTTAAGTTCCGCCTCCAGGGGACAGGGAGATAAATTAGGGGTGAATTAGCCGCTTACTGACACAGACCGAATTCCACGCAGGCGAAGCCGCGGGCACAGCTAGTATATTAATAAAGCACAAACCCCTAAATATTAGGTAAGTTACTTTCATAACCGTTACCTTTGTCTGAAATAAATAATTGAATTGAATAAAATCATAATAAGTAAAAAAAACTAGGCCTGTCGGAATTTGTCGAGTTAACCCAGATTGTGTTAATTGAAGGATCGATATTAACTTTCATCGGGCGAAAGTTCAAAGGCGATACGCGTGTAGGCTTCTACGGTGCGGTGATTCGTAACTCATTATTTGTCCTTTTTAGGGTTCCGTACCCAAAGGGTAAAAACGGGACCCTATTACTAAGACTCCGCTGTCCGTCTGTCTGTCTGTCACCAGGCTGTATCTCATGAACCGTGATAGCTAGACAGTTGAAATTTTCACAGTTGATGTATTTCTGTTGCCGCTATAACAACAAATACTAAAAAGTACGGAACCCTTGGTGCGCGAGTCCGACTCGCACTTGGCCGGTTTTATTTTTTCACACCTGCTCGTAAAGTGTGTTATCCCATACACGCACACAGAGTATATTTCCGACTTGTTAACGTGCCCCACCCTAACCTATGTATTTAGTATTTAAAATATATAGGTATCACTTGGCCTGTTTTACTTAGGTACAAATCCGTGGCCGTTAGGGCGGGCCGTGTAACTCATAATTTAAATTGACCGAGTCGTTTCTCACAGTGGACTACAATTTGCAATCACTACAATATGTCACTGGAACCAAAGGTATAATAGGAAACGGACATGAGGTGACGCTAATGAGTAAACTAACTGCGAATTTATACGATTAAGCAATCGCGTGTTTTTCTATTTTTCTATAGTTTCTATACCCTACATTTTTGATGTTTCTAGTAGCAACTTACGAGTAGCATCCTCTTCACCTCAGAGGTTACACGTTTTTGACAGTTACCTGAGTTCGGCAATTCGGCATCCCTTCCTTCCCGTCCCTCAGCAATAATGTTCAATGTACTGTTATACATATTACATATATTATAACAAGTGTCTGTATTAGGCGCAACACAGGGTACAACTCTTGTGCAAACGAAAACGTGGAAACGCTGAAAGATTGGTCTAGAAGCCTTCTAGAAATCGATTTTCGCTCATGTCGTTTCAGACATGGATATATTTGGTATCAGTGCATTCAGTATTATGTCCTGAACACAAATATATGTGATGACAAGCGCGAAAGTGGTGGGGATAATTGCTGTGACGTCATAAAGTCGGTAGTACAAAGTTTTTTACTTTTTTCTTTTAAACATACCATGTGGGGTACCAACTGAAAGGGCTTAGTGAGTAGATCACAAATATATAACATACTGTAACATTTTCACTACTTGGTCTAACAAACTATTAGAAAACGTTCAAAAATTTCACAATTTCACAGTTGACTTTGAACAGCTCTAAATTGAAAATGTCTAATTGGATTATTCCAAAATACATACTAAGTGACTGAAGTGACTGTGAATATCCTCTATAATGTAAAAAAATAATTAACCATTTTTCGAGTTTCAGTTCTATGGGGAACCCCCAAAAAATTTTTTTACCTATTTTGTATGAAAATCTTAATGCGGTTCACATAATACATCTACGTACCAAGTTTCAACAGTATAGTTCTTATAGTTTCGGAAAAAAGTGGCTGTGACATACGGACGGACAGACAGACAGACAGACAGACATGACGAATCCATAAGGGTTCCGGGTTTGCCATTTGGCTACGGAACCCTAAAAAAGGACATCAAGTTGAATAAAGCCTTTGTTACTACCATAATTCTGACGAATTCAACCACACCTCATATGTCAAAAACCGTCCAGACGTTTGGACTGTAAGGCGTGCCAAATAAATGGACATATATATATATACCCACGCTCGAAATACATTACCCTCCTTCTGATGCAGTCGGGTAAAAATACTATTTATACTATTTTTTTACTGGAAATGTATTTTTACCCGACTGCATCAGAAAGTGGGTAATGTTTTTCGAGCGCGGGTATGTATTTATTTGGCACACCCTACAGCCCACACGACTGGACGGTTTTTGACATATGAGGTGTGGTTGAATTCGTCAGAATTGTGGTCCCCCCTCCCTTTTTTTCATTAGCGGGCTCCATTTTCAAAATGTATATAGCCTTTATCACTACCATAATCCTCTCGAATTCAACCACACCTCATATATCAAAAACCGTCCAACCGTTTAGACTTAGGGCTTGCCAAATAAATGGACATATATACATACCCACGACGAAATACATTGCCCTCCTTCTGATGCAGTCTGGTAAAAATACCATTTTATACTATGTTTTACTGGAAACGTATTTTTACTCGACTGCATCAGAAGGAGGGTAATGTTTTTCGAGCGTGGGGCATATATTTATTTGGCACGAAAGCCCAGACGGCTGGACGGTTTTTGACATATGAGATGTGGTTGAATTCGTCAGAATAGTGGTAATGACATAGGCTATATAAATTTTGAAAATGGAGCCCGATAATGAAAAAAGGGGAGGGGGGAATTGATTTTTTTTCTTACTATAGCAATGTGGGTACCGAATGAAAGCTAGTGAAATTATATATATGTAAATAGTCATGTTTTTTTGTTTGTTTGAATAATAGTTGCAGTTTAATGTAACAGAAAATATTATACTGTTAATCAACTTGATGTACTTTTTTTATTTTTGGATATATCTGGTTAATTATTTTTTAACATTATATAGAGGATATTCACAGTCACTTGGTATGTATTTTGGAATGATCCATTCAGTCATTTTCAATTTAGAGCAGTTCAAAGTCAACTGTGGATTGTGAAATTTTCGAACGTTTTCTAATAATTTGTTAGACCAAGTAGTGAAAATGTTACAGTATGTTATATATTTGTGATCTACTCACAAAGCCCTTTCATTTGGTACCCCACATGATATGATAAAAAAAGTAAAAAACTTTGTACTGCCGACTTTATGACGTCACAGCTACTACCCCCACCACTTTCGCGCTTGTCATCTCATATATTCGTGTTCAGGACATCATACTGAATGTACTGATACTAAATATATCCATGTCTGCGACGACATGAGCGAAAAGTAATCTAAAGCCTGTTCCGCCAAGCTACTATAATGGGCTAAGAGTGTTTTAAAAGGAAAGGATAAAACAGCCAAAAAAACATTAGCAACTCCAGTAGGTGTTGCGCTGGTGCAGGCAAATATGAAAAACAGCTCCGTAAAAAGCTGCCACTGTAATGCGCTAGGAAGAAATTGATCAATCCTAGACAAAATTTAACAATAAAAAAAAACTGATAACGATCTAAATAAAAAGTAGCTTTTTATTATTGTAGTGATCCTAAAATAGTACATTTCGATGCTAGTGCGGAAAGTATGTCATTACTTCACGAGTACCGAGATATCGTAGTATCGAGTAAGACTCGGGACGACTGAAGAATGACATATCCGCACGTGTATCGAACGACGTTTTTTAATACAGTTGCGAAAAAATAAGAAAAGCAATAAGTAAGGAATGGAATTCGAAACTTTTATTTTATTAATTCTGTGACACTGACATCATTGACATTGACATTATGAAGAGGTGTTTTTCTAGCTTTTATTCGACTAGAATAGATTTTGTTATTATTATTGAACCCACTTCAATGAAAGTTTTTTTTTTCAAATGCATGTTCTATAAGAAAGAAACAATTGTAAATATTAAAACATTGTACTATTATTACCTAAATATCGTTATTTACGATTATTTGTGTATCGTATATTTATAAAAACAATATCGAATGTTGCCTTTGGAAACTTAAAACGTTCTTGCAGTAAGAAAATACGCCTCTTCTACAGGCGTTCCGTTCCATTCAGACAACTTATTAAGAACGTTTTTTCAATATTAAAAAATAAACATGTTATAATACTTATAATGATGAAGAGGTAAGTAATAAAATATGAAATATGCATATTTTTCGTATTCTTACATTAACAGTAGGTTTTTATGTTGATTACGACGTTTAAAGGAAACTAATATTAACACTCATCAATAAGTAGTCATGAATTGGAACAAGTAAAAATTTATAAAATTGGAAAAGTAAAAAGCACTAGTTCGCGAAAACCATCTTTCCGCGCGCTAAACAGCCACGAAAATTAGCACTTTTTGAGCAATTGTATTAATAAAAACTTTTATAAAAAAAAGATAAACCGACTTCAAAAAGGATGAAATAAAATATTATCCTTTTTAGGGTTCCGTGTTTAAGTATATGCGTTACCAACTGATATGTTTGAAGTAGGTGCCAAGCCAAATTTTAAACCATATATTCATAGGGATTTTGGTGCAATTCGATAAAGATGCGGCTATATAAGTATGTACGTTGGATTACCTAATGCAGCGTACTACGTAGGCGAACAACACGCGAATGCGAAGCGGCGCGGCACGGCGCCTTAATTAATCCTTTGATACCTATATAGAAGTGTCCTACGTGGGCGATCTCGTTGCGAACGCGAACGAATTGGGCCGGCCGCGCCGTACCGCGTCGCTTCGCTTCGTGTTCGCGAGTGTTCGCCTATGTAAGACGCAGCGTTACACGACGACAATAAACGAACTTCCTGTACACCTCAGAACAGAACACACGGTTGAACCTTCTTGGCGCAGTTCGTACCATGCTTGTCGGCACGTTAGTGTAAATCTAATACGTTTTGTCGTCGTATTTTTTTAAAGAGCATTTCTTACTAATTCTTAAACAGTCATAGCACGCAAGTGTGGGATTGGGACTGAGTTATTTTCTGTCGCTTATCCAGAGGACTACATTTCAAAATATAAAACAATTCAAGGAACCTTCATGCAAAATTTCAGCTAAAGCGGTTCAGTTGTTTAGCCATGAAAAGGTAGCAAAGAGGCAGACATAATTGTAATGGGATTTATAGACATAAAGCTGATTATTTTTGACTGGTATTGTTACTACTTGGAGTACTTGGCTTGGCACCGACTTCAAACATATCAGTTGGTAACGCATATACTTAAACACGGAACCCTAAAAAGGATAATATTTTATTTCATCCTTTTTGAAGTCGGTTTATCTTTTTTTTATAAAAGTTTTTATTTTTCCATTTTTAGTTTTAAGACATTGTTAAGAGCGTGACGCATGAATGAAAAACATAATCATGTTTATCTGTAAATTCGTAAACTTTATTAAATAATCAGAATTTTCCTCGAGTCCGTCTGGGAAATCATTACTGTCAGTAAATCCATTCTCCGCCCCGCCACTGACCCAATCCCTCAAACCCCCCGATCACTCAACCTCACAGCACATCAACCCCTGATCACTGAACCCCTCGACCCTAAACCACCAACCCTTCAACCGCCATTCCCCGACCCCTAACCCCAGACTCCTTAACTCCTAACCCTAACCCCCAATCCCTTAACTCCCAACCCCTCAGTCTCCGACCCATCAACTCACCTCCCCTCAACCCCCAACCTCAAACCCCCCAAACAGTAATACCCTCTACCTTCACCTCTCAGTCTCTATGGTTGTTTCCAACACTACCTACATCAAAAATCATAATACACATACGAGGGAAGTTATCAGTAGCCTTACCACGAGTTTGACATTGATATATTCGCTATCGTGATCGTATATCGCTATAACTTACTGTTTATGCATCTCGCTCGTACTGGCGTATTAGTGTACAAAGTAAGTTACGAAGAATATTTAGTGCCAAACTCGTGGTTAGGCTACAGTTGCACTACATCAAATTGGTGGTATTGGTGAGGAAATGCTTGAGTTACTTTAGAAAACACCGAAATTACCATACACGTGCCTTTAAAAATTGAGGAGTTCCCTCAATTCCTCACGGATTCCATCATCAGATCAAAACCAAAAATATTACGAAAACACCTTGGAGAGGTAACTTCTTTCAAACAGAAAAAGAATAACTCAAATCGGATAATGGGTGCCGGAGTAATCGCTGAAATCATTATCATCAAAACAATCATCATCATCAGCTCCACTTCATCAAATTGGTGGTTTTCTAGAAAAAATGATCAAGTTTCTTAAGAAAACGACCAAATCACCATACATGTGCCTTTAAAAATTGAGGAGTTCCCTCAATTCCTCATGGATCCTATCATCAGAACAGCACCAGATTAATGTGGAACCACCTTGGTGGTAGTTCCTTTCAAACAAAAAAAGAATTGTTCAAGTCGGACCACGGGTCTCGGAGTAATCGCTGAACATCCTACATTAAAAAAATCATCATCACTATCTTCAAAACAATCATCATCATCAGGTCCACTTCATCAAATTGGTCGTTTTCGAGAGAAAATGCTCAAGTTGCTTATGAAAACACCCAAATCACCATACATGTGCCTTTAAAAATTGAGGAGTTCCCTCAATTCCTCAGGAATCCCATCATCAGATCAGAACCAGATTAATATGGGACCAACTTGGAAGTAGCTCCTTTCGAACAAAAAAAGAATTACTCAAATCGGACCACGGGTCTCGGAATAATCGGTGAACATACATAAAAAAAAAAAATAGCCACAATCGAATACAGAACCTCCTCCTTCTATGAAATTGAAGTCGGTTAAAAATAGACATCAGTAGATCCATAATTAGTACACGAGTGCTATGCAATACAAATTTACTAAAATAAATGGAGGTAAAATGTGTAAAACTTAAAAATGTGACTATAAAAACAGACTTTAGGTCTTAAATGGGGTTTAAACAATAGTGACAGTAATGAAATTTTACACCTACAATTTCAGGGATCCCTGTTTGCGTGTCATAAAATTGGAGCTTCGGGGACCACGGGGATCAAACGCCACCTTGAAAAGTATGTCTTTTTTGGTTTTTCTTTTTTTCTCAGAATATCTGGGTTTAATGTGAATACTGTTGTGAAGCTTTTAATGTTGCCTTACACCATATTTTCATAGAGAACGTATATTTAGAGTAAAACGAAAATTTCTCCAGGATGGTACACATTTTCCAAGATGGCTGCGATTCAATGTTAAATAGTGTGGACATGAAAAAGAGACCTTTAATTAACATACATACCAAATTTCATATCTTTGGAAGGATTTCGAGGTGAGACTTAATCCGGTTGTACTATGTACGAGTATGCACTATGTATGTATACACTGTATGTAAGCATACCTCGGCAGAAATGAGTGCCTTTTATCCCTTGGTTAACAATCTACTATTTTTAACGACGTTTTTATTCCACCGATCTTTGGCTCATAATCCTAGATTAAACACGCGTGCTTTTTCAGTATAACACTCGTGCTTTTTCATTATATTATTCGGCTGACTTAAGAAGGTAACTGGTTGCTAATAATATGTATGATGAAAACGGAGCTTCTTAAATTGGTCGAGTACTTAGATTTTACCACGCGGACTTGCGGGCGCCGGCGCCCCCCGACCGCCTGCCGCGGCCCGGCCGGCCCGCCCGGAGCCGGGGCGAGGGGCGGCCGCTGTGGGCGGCCGGCAGTATGACAAGGTTATTGTTTTAACAATTAAAATTTGATTAATATGAAAGTTTATTTTTTTTCCTCGCAAGTGTGTTGAAAAATGTCGTATGAAACGCGTGTGCATTGGTCATTACACACATCGGCATTCTTATTGCGCGCTCGCTTATAGCTCGTGCGCACAATATCGCCTCGTGTGTAATGACCAACTTAGCACACTTGTATCACAATGTACTATTATGAGACTTGTAAAATTTGTCTTGTAAAATAACCACATTGTCGGAAAACCAGTGTGGTTTCGTAGCTGGAAAATCAACAACTGACGCGCTGCACAGCCTAGATCTTGTTGGAGAAGAGAAGAGAAATAAAAAGAGACGTCCACCTGGCATTCATGGACCTCGAAAAATCATTCGGCAGGGTACCACGGCAATTAATATGGCAATCACTGCGGTCACAAAACGTGCCAGAATACTACGTAAAGACCGTAACTGACATCTACAGCAACACCACCACCGAAGTACGGTGGCCCGGCCGGAATAAGCGATGAATTTGAGGTAGCAGTAGGTGTACACAAAGGGTCAGCGCTGAGCCCACTGCTTTTCAAACTCGTGATGTAGCACCTCACAGCAAAAATTCAGAATCAGCCTACCTAGGGACCTACTTTATGCGGACGATGTGGTCCTAATAAGAGATGACTACGTTGAATTCGAGGAATCGCTTGAACGCTGGAGGACTGCACTCGAATCCGCTGGACTTAAAATTAGCTGAAACAAAACGGAGTACATGCAGTGTTGCTATTCGGTAGCCAACCAACACCAAACTGGCAGTTTACAGGCCCAGCCGCGAAGCAGTCGACAATTTTAAATACCTGGGCTCTGTTGTTTCAAACGACAGAACAATCGACGCTGATATAACCCACCGAATCAACACTGGCTGGATGACGTGGCGAGAATTATCGAGCGTACTATGTGACAACAGAATACCAGTGCGCATAAAGGGACCCAGAACCGAAGAGTGTGGCGAAGATTGACGAGGAGAGCTGACCCCAAATGAAATGGGATGTGGCTAGGCAAAGAGAGATAGATGAGACTTGTAAAATTTGAACCTTCGAATGTTCCTGTACTTATGTCCCTGTTGTAGAGAATGATATCATTCTATAATCCGAAAATTTCTGGTATTCTGATTCTTACTATTTGTTAAAGTTTTTACTCGCAGACCTCGCAGTGCAATTCGTGTGCACCAATAAGAGCAAGTGATCGTATCATATCAATATGAAAACAATAACATATATATAAGCCTTGATACCGCTCCACTTTATGTGACCAGAATATTGTCCTTTACCGTGAAATAGAAAATTAAAAATGTACTTATTTTTAATCGCAATTGTTTATAACAACACAAATGATTTGTAAGTATATTATTTCAGAGACGTAAAAGCAGTCCATCTGTCACTATCACTTTAAATAAACATGGCTTATGTAATATATATTTGTATGCAAGGATTGCAAGGGTGCTAAGCAAATAGTTTTGGTGACTATGTATGAACTTTTTTCAGCGTAGAAGAAGGTAGTAAGAAAGGTTTACTACTTAACCTTTTTTCCTACCTCTTTTAAATCATATAAATGTTTTCCGTCTACTAACTAAAACATGTGAAAGAAATACAAATAAAATATCAAAATGTGCTGATCTGAAATTTTACTGCATGCCAGCAAAACGTACAATTTAGAGTTACTCTTAACAATCAGGGATCGAAACCGGTTTTTTGCAAAAACTTCGAAATAACCATATATTTCGATTTATTTTATACTCCCAATGTAGGACTCAGTTGTGTTTTTAGGTAACGACTTCGTATTATTAGATTGCCTAATTAGAAGTGAAATAATTAACAAAGAACGAAAAAATACCGGTTTCGTTCCCATACAATAAATACCGGTATCCGATCCCTGTTAACAATAACTAGATACCGACTTCGCACAATTTTTAAGTCCTGAATATGTTGACGTGAAACTGCCCAGAGCAGAGGCTTCGTTCTTATTCAGAATTTTAAATGAAGTTTCAGCAGTGTTTTCTCTTTGGAAATAGGTCACAGTTGCGTACCTGCGTTTCACAATGCAATGTGATTCTACGAGGCTGTTTTCGTTCCAACTTGGATGTGGTATTACTATCCATTCGGCATGAAGATAGATACGGTACGTATACCCAAATGTCAGTAAAGTTGTAATTTTTAACCGACTTCAAGATTTCATAATTTTTAAGAAAAAAAAACCGACTTCAATGGGGGATGTCGTTGAGAGGTTACTTATTGTTGATGGTGCACTTCAGACAATGAAATGAATAAGACAGCATCTTTTGCCTAACTCAAAGGAGGTAAAACCACCCACTTTTCTAGTAGTAATTCGTTTCTGTAAGGGTCACAGTTCTAACCTAACCTAACCCAATATTCAATTCAATTCAATTTATTTATTTCGCTTGAACATACACAGTTGTTATGGTTACATGTCATTGGGATGTTATAGGTACATAGTGTAGCTATTAAGTGTTACATGCATGTATGGTCTACCACAATATGGCATGCAAAATCTTAGACTAACTTAAAATAATAATTATTCTGATAGCATTTTAATTATGTAAGGGTCACAGTTCTAACCTAACTTAACCCACTTTTCTGATAGCAGTTCTGTTCTGTGAGGATCGCAGTTCAAAAAAATTCCACTTCATCAAATGTCAATTTTTTATTTATGTAAATGCTGGATTTGTTGATGAAAATACAAAAATCACTATATGTATGCCTTTCACATTTGAGGAGTTCCCTCGGTTCCTTATGGATCCCATCATCAGAACTGGAGCTTGACAAAAATGTGTCTTGAAAACTTAACTTGCTTAACAAACATAAAAAAGACGACAAATCGCCAAACGTGAACTATGCGTCATTAAAGAGTTCCATTCTGATATTTCTGATCATCATCAGCAGCTCCACTTCATCAAATGTCACTTTTTTTTAATGAAAATGCTGGATTTGTTACTCCATAACTCCGTCATTTCTGGACCTATTTTGAAAATTCTTTTTTTGATTGTAAGTATATACATACAGATTGGTCCCGTTTTTGTCAAAACGCAGTTCTGATGATGGGATCCATGAGGAATCGAGGGAACTCCTCAAATGTTAAAGGCATACATATAGTGATTTTAGTATTTTCATCAACAAATCAAGCATTTACATTTAAAAAAGTGACATTTGATGAAGTGGAACTGCTGATGATGATCAGAACGGAACTCTTCAATGACGCATAGTTCAAGTTTGGCGATTTGTCTTCTTCGTTATGTTTGTTAAGCAAGTTTGGTTCTCAAGACACATTTTTGTCAAGCTCGAGTTCTGATGATGGGATCCATGAGGAATCGAGGGAACTCCTCAAATGTGAAAGGCATACATATAGTGATTTTTGTATTTTCATCAACAACCCCAGCATTAACATAAAAAAGTGTCATTTGATGAAGTGGAACTGCTGATGATGATCAGAATGGAACTCTTCATAGTTCACGTTTGGTGATTTATTTTCTTCGTTATGGACCCAGATCCAAACTTGGACCTGGACTTTTTTTTTACTGCGATCCTCACAGAACCGAACTGCTGTCAGAAAATTGGGTTAGGTTAGGTTAGAACTGTGACCCTTACAGAAACGAAATGCTATCAGAACATTGGGTTAGGTTAGGTTAGAACTGTGACCCTTACAGAAACGAAATGCTACAAGAAAAGTGGGTGGTTTTACCTCCTTTGAGTTAGGCAAAACATGCTGTCTTTTTCATTTGATTGTCTGGAGTGCACCATCAACAATAAGTATTCTTTCAACGGCATCCCCCATGGAAGTCGGTTTTTTTTTCTTAAAAATTATTCTTATAAACTGAAAAGTTAAGTGACCTATATCGGAAACGTACTGCACACGTGTATCTGCAAATAATACGATGTTAATTTGTTTAGTGTTTACTATCAATCATAATATTCTTATTGTTGTTCATCTTACGAGATACATCAAGTCAGTCGGGGAGAAGCTAAAAACCTTTATTTATTGTGGTCATACCCATACAGCATCGGTCGCTTCACTGGACTGTAATGTACGAGATTTAAGTACACAAGTTTTCTTGGGTGTGTCCATTGCATTTAAAATATGACAGTGAAACTATGTGACAGTTTATCAATCGCAAGATGGGCAGCTGACGTAGATATTTTGGTCTTAATGTAAGAAGTTAAACATGGAAAATAATGTCAGACAAATGTCCGCCTCTAGCAGCATGGCAGATGTGAACCCTTTTCATCGCGTTTATCATCACATTTTCACACATTTCCTGCGTTATCTCAGTGACTGTGTCTCGAATATTTTGTTTTAATTGCCTGTTAGCATAGACACGTCTCGTTAGATAGCCCCACAGAAAAAGTCAGGAGTTGTTAAATCAGGCGATCTTTGGGGCCAATCAATGTCACCGTTTCTCGAATTTTCCGCAATTTTATTAGTTTTTTCAATATATGATTGGGTTGAGTTAAACGGCTTAATAATTAAAACACGTTGTTCCGTCGTAAAACGCTCCATAACAAATTTGCCGTATCTACACAAAGTAATTTTCATGCAACGACTGTCATATTTACCCCCAAAACAAAATGGCTGCAAAAAAAGTTGTTTACCTCCAAGTTGGCCACCCTGTATGTCTATAGTTAAACCAATCAAATGTTGCAGCTGTAATTCAATTAAAAAAATATGGCAATGTTTTTAGCTGTCACGAAATGTCACTTGGCACCTATTGTCAGAATCGTATAAATAGATATTTGTGTTACGTGTGTTTTGTGTAGTAGCATGGTAAAACCTTATAAAAGCGGCGTGCGGGAGCTACTTTTCCGTATGATAAATAATTTTACAATAGTAAAAAATCATCACGAGGCTTTTCAAGCTGAAAGGCAATGTTTACAATATTTGGAGTTGATGACGGGTAAGTGGAATGAAACATTTTAATACTTGCACCATATGTAGATAATATAATATCGGTTTAGATTAAGGTTTCAGAGCAAATTGAACACTTGGATCCTATATCCGCGAAGATAGGGGACGCGAGGGCGCGCCCGGGCGCCGTCTTTAGCGGTCACGTACACTACAAACAAGCATTATGCCTACACATACTACGCACACAAACAAATATTATCGGGACAGCTGACGGAGGGCTCCGACATGGCTAAAACTATCGGAAGCGCCTTTCCGATAGCGGATGTCGGAAAGCGCCTATGACAAAGACAGCTGCAGGAGAGTGCCATTGGCATGAAGTCCGCCTTTTTTACGTTAATGGTCGTTTTTTAGTAATAATGATTTATTAAATGCATAAATAAATACAGAGAAACACATATATCTTACATTTTACTTCCTTCCGACATCCGATATCGGATCGGACAATATGAAAACGCTCTAATAGGTACAGGCATACTTACCTCATGAACTTCATCTTTAAGTTCCACATTGTATTATGTTTTTAAATGTAGATACCTGTTTAATTAAATACATGCAGCTTTTCATCTGTAGGCGAGACACGAATCGGGCATCAGTTTGTGCGCAATTTTAAATAATTATTTTTTAACTTCATGGTCACTATTTAAATAAAATATCTGACAAGCCACAGATGAAAAGATATATATAAGTAGGTAGGCTTAAGGTACCATTTCGTCGCTATACTTACTCAACCTCATATCTGCAACTATCATTTGATGGAAATGTCGCTTTTCTTTCATTCGGAATACGGGTGTTTTTGTCATCAAATGAGTGTTGCAGATACGAGGTTGAGTAAGTATAGCGGCGATTTCTATTCAAACTGTACTAGCATTCCTGATACAGTATTGTGGCGCGACATTGCTGCTTCACTGCCAGTCAAAATCAATGTTGACGGACAAATCGTTGACATTTTCGGAAGTAATTGTTAGATCTGGGCGTAAAGGGAAATACGAAGATGATATTGTCTAGCTAGAGAATAAGCACGGATAACAAATTTAGATTATTCAGCAGCAAGATCGAAATGGTCGAAAATAATGGGTGGGCATCACGCACGCGAATAAAAGCTGTATACCTATTATTAAACATTTAAACTTGTTCCACGTGCGTTTATGCAGTTACCTATAAAACAAGTTTCTTTCAGTTTACGAAAACACATTCTAACATCTAACAGCAATAGTCTGAATCCGAAAGGTACCTTTGACAATTTACAACAGTGACAATTCATTGTCTTTTTCGTGCTTTGTGTCTGCTTAATGTAAGCTGCTGGAGTCCACTCCTCAACCGAATTCAAAAACCTGGTAATTAGTTCGTCTTTAATCTGACCTCTAATAAACCCTGTTCTGTTCCCTCCTTCACTTGCAAAACACTCTGGCACACTAACTGTCAGTAGAAAAATCTATTAAAAAAATGTAGGCGCGAAGGTTGACCTAATCTTTCTCACCTTAGAAAATATGAAAATCGCCAAAATATGGATGACGCCAAATGTCACATTCTCCTAATATTATTTATCAAAAATAAAAATAACAGTGACATCTATTGTTGGAATTAAATTTATTTAATCATAATGCGCAGCTTACATTTTTCATAGACCATGAATATGGTAGAAAATTTCAAAAGTATCAAGACCATTGAATCCATTTTCTGTGGTGTTGTCACATACTGATTTTCAAAAACTACTTCTTATCGAGCGCTGTAAATATTCCGTGGTCTTACTCTAGATGCGTATCTTTGCGGCGGCTTATTTTTGGATGCTTCTCAAAAGTTAATCTATTAAGCTATAAACAAAAGCACATCCGCGTCGCAGTACGCGCCCGGCGTGAATCATGTGTCATGTGACTGTCAATCAATATACGTTCGTTGTGAAAACAAAAAGATACCTACTGTTAAGCCCAAACACAATTGCAGTGCAGTATGAATTAGCATAAATCCATCAGATGCGATACGCATAACTTCGCACAACATTAAGCATATTTAGGCACTGACCTACTTTTTTATCAAAGCTGGTGTTGGTACGAACGCAAGCACATGGCACACACGCGCAGCGCGTACCTACAAGAACACTGTATGTCGTGCTGATCAAAAGGTTATATGTATTACAGTATCGTACTACATTTATGACGGTTTTGAGTACTACTTCACACAACACGCCTGTGCAATCACACACACAACTATGCGCCACAAATAAACATTTACACACAATTGTGGTTACAAATTTAACTCAACACTTTAATACTTAACAATAAGATTGAAGATTTAGTCGGAGATGTATGTATAATACCAAAGAGAATTAAGAAGACATAGAGTGCTCACTCCATATATCGGTTTTGTTACAAAAAAACTATTATTTTTGTAGTCTACATCAGGTGTCAAGTAGCGGAACTATCAGTACTGTCACTCGACACTAGATGTCCCATGTATCGCGACTGACGACAAGTGTATTGCTCAACAATTTATAACTAATATTATAAGCAGAAAGAGTTTAAAATAGAGTTCTGGTTAATCCGGTTATAATATTAGCTGAAAATCGTTGAGCATTAGACTTTCCGTTTGCCGCTACATCTATTGTCGGTACTGACAGTTCCGCTACTTGACGCTAGATGTACCTAGTTTACGAAAATAATAGTATTTTTGGTAACAAAACCGATGTATGGAGTGAGCACTCTATGTCTTCTTAATTCTCTTTGATAATACTTACTTATCGTCAATAGTGACGTGAGTTGCGTGACCAAGTATAGTTGTCAAACCAAATTGTCAGTAAATAAGACAAAAAAACTATACTAATCCTTTTCTTTTGGGCGATAGTATGATTCTCTCTGTCTATGTTTAAAATGAGACAGACCTTTGACAAACTAGTACATATTACAATATTTGCCCTTGCCCTTGTTTATTAATTAGTGTAACTGATTTATTCGTTAATAATGACTTAATGGAAAAATCGTTTTTTTTTTACTTTTAACTAGGTAGGTATCTAGTTTAAAGTATAGCACTTTAGCCTAACAAACTAAGACATAAAATAAAACGACTGGCTAGTCCATCTGCTTGGTTTTTTTAAAGATCCTTACGGCTTTAGGTTTCTTCGATGCCATTCATGCCAAATGCCAAACCTCATGAATCGATTAACCTTTCTTTGCATGTTTTTTTTTTTTATATTTGTGAAGTAAATCAGGATAATGTTAGTTGATCTCTATAGATTAAAGGAAATAGTACATTTCGATGCTAGTGCGGAAAGTATGTCATTACGTCACGAGTACCGAGATATCTTGCCACGAGCCGTAGGCGAGTGGTAAGACTGGACGAGTGAAGAATGACATTTCCGCACGTGTATCGAACGACGTTTTTTAATACAGTTGCGAAAAAATAAGAAAAGCAACAAGTAAGGGACGGAATTCGAAACTTTTATATTATTATTTCTGTGACATCATTGACATTATGAAGAAGTGTTTTTCTAGCTTTTATTCGACTAGAATAGGTTTTGTTATTATTATTGAACCCACTTCAATGAAAGTTTTTTTTTTACAATGCATGTTCTATAAGACAGAAACAATTGTAAATATTAAAACATTGTACTATTATTACCTAAATATCGTTATTTACGATTATTTGTGTATCGTATATTTATAAAAACAATATCGAATGTTGCCTTTGGAAACTTAAAACATTCTTGCAGTAAGAAAATACGCCTCTTCTTTGACAGGCGTTCCGTTCCATTCAAACAACTTATTAAGAACGGTGTTTCAACATTAAAAAATAAACGTGTTATAATACTTATAATGATGAAGAGGTAAGTAATAAAACATGAAATATGCATATTTTTCGTATTCTTACATTAACAGTAGGTTTTTATGTTGATTACGACGTTTAAATGAAACTAATATTAACACTCATCAATAAGTAGTCATGAATTGGAACAAGTAAAAATTTAAAAAAATTAGAAAAGTAAAAAGCACTAGTTCGCGAAAACCAACTTTCCGCACGCTAAACAGCCACGAAAAGTAGCACTTTTTGAGCAACTGTATTAAAAAAAATATACAGGTTGGCTAAAAAATAAGCGCATTCCCGTTGCCAGGGAGGTTTTGGGATTATACTGAGTTACTGAGCAACTTATACTATGGGACCAACCACGAAATCGCGAAAAAAAATTTTACCCTCCCCTAGAAAATGGACCAGCCAAAATGTATGAAACATCAATTTTTTTTTCGCGATTTCGAGGTTGGTCCTACAGTAAAAGTTGCTCAGTATAATCCCAAAACCTCCCTGGCAACGGGAATGCACTTATTTTTTTGCCACCGTGTATGTAAGATAAATGAAGGGTACACGGAAAGAACATGTCTAGTCACTGACAACATTTTAAGTTATCGCGGTTTGAAAGGAACGATGTGGGTAATTAACCATATTATTTTCGTGTTTAGGTGTCTTAAAAGTGAGACAAAAACAAGTTATATTTATAATTGCAGCGGTAACAGAAGTTGTAACTAATAGTTCATTAAGGGCTCTACATTTTGAGATTAAAATCTCATTTTTCGAAAAAGTGACTAGACATGTTCTTTCCGTGTACCCATCAAATAAGATAAACACAATACATAATTTTTTTTATATGATGGAAATATCCATCATTAATGTCATTATGCAAAATAAGTCTTAAAATTTAATCATTCTTATTTATTCTACACACAACTCACAAAATATTTATTAGTTAGTTATTTATTGTATCAATAATAAATAATTCCCCATAAAAATAAAACTATGAAAACGGATTATATCGCGTATATTGAATTTATAATACATCCCGACGTTTCGAACCCTTTACAGCGTTCGTGGTCAACGGGTGACTGAGGAAAAATTACAAAGTGCAAAAATACCCACATACTAAAATAATGAACAATCATAGACTATTGTTCACGCGCCTATGAGGCGTGAACTATATTCTTGATTTTATTGTTGTAGAATAATGAAAACTTGTTAGTATAATAAATTAGAAGATTATTTATTGTATCTTCACATTGAATGTATTGACATTTGTCTTATTGTTTTATAGCGAATTGAAATGACATATATTTGAAATCATAGTTTTATAAGTAGCATCCGCGCTAGACCACAAAGGTTGGATCGCTAACAACTATAAACTTTAAGGCTGGTTGTACATGCAAAATCGGTTCATAAGGCTAGTTATACACTACAATTATTTTCAAGTAAAGATATATGTATATATATATATATATATATATATACGCGATAAAAACTACGTCGGCTCCAACCCTACACCACGGACCCGAGAAGATTTAATTCCCTCCTAAATTGAAGGAGGGTATCCCAATATGGGACCGGCAACAAATATTGGGAATTAAATCTTCTCGGGTCCGTGGTGTAGGGTTGGAGCCGGCGTAGTTTTTATCGCGCATGTATATATATATATATATATCTTTACTTGAAAATAATTGTTGTGTATAACTAGCCTTATGAACCGATTTTGCATGTACAACCAGCCTTAAAGTTTATAGTCTATGATTGTTCATTATTTTTAGTATGTGGGTATTTTTGCACTTTGTAATATTTCCTCAGTCACCCGTTGACCACGAACGCTGTAAAGGGTTCGAAACGTCGGGATGTATTATAAATTCAATATACGCGATATAATCCGTTTTCATAGTTTTATTTCATGAGTAACTCGCGGTAACCGAAGACAATATTAATTCCCCATACTTTACGAGCAAAGTCGTTGCATAATGATGTAAATTTCCATCACATACTTTTAGACCGGGCTCTCAGTAGTCTCGTTTGCAAAAATAGCGCACCGCAGTTTGACTTCTGATCCTTGTAGCGGGGTTCCTAGGCTCCTAGAAACCCGAAGTTGCCGGGCTGAAAAGTGGTGCCGTTACCCCCACTAGCCCTTTAAATTTTCCCCTTACAAATCTCATACATTGGCTATCGAAAAAATCTCACCTTTTGCACAAATCGGACTAATTTGAGTCTAGCTCTTAGCCTAATTGAACTACCTTATTAATATTAGTATTAATTTAAAGGACGTTTAATTACCTCTACATTGACATATTTTTTGTTTCCAAAAAGTATTATTTATTATGAGATTTTAGACTTTAAAAAAAAGTTGCACGGACCGGCCTCTCACAGTGAAGTTGTTTGCAAAAATTGCGGACCTCATTCTGACATGTATATATTGAATAGATCCCAGACATCTAATTAACAGATGTTGCCAACCAGTTTTGTGGTCCCCCTCTCCCCCCCAGCCCCCTCCCTCACAAATAATATTAGTAAATTACAAAAATTAGGTGCTATTTTATTACTCTTGATTAATGTTTCCCAAGTCGATCATACTATGTTGTATGGGAGAGTGACATAAAGCCTATTCAAGAACTTGCATGCAATATTCAATACATTGCGGTGTTTGGCCGATCGACTGAATTCATTGTACTCTGTCTTTAGTTAGCAATGCCAATGTATTGAATATTGCATGCAAGTTGTTGTTCTTGTTGTTAGCGAACTCGGCGCCGTCGACTGGACAGAAACGGCTTTGGACAGAGTAGCATGGTCGGTCATGGCGGACTTTGGTGTCGGAGGCCAATATCCACTTCTGGTCGTTGCGCTACAGCAGTAAGTAAGTAAGTTCTTGAATTGTCTAAATACCTACTCTAATAATGAAGCTTTACTCTTCAAAACTTGCGCGCCCGTTAGTACTAGCAACATTTTTTATACCACGTCGGTGGCAAACAAGTATACGGCCCGTCTGATGGTAAGCAGTCATCGTAGTCTATATTTCAAAGATAAGAGAACTGAGAGAAGTTAATGAATAGTTATTGTTCGGCGGTTAATGTGTAACTTGAACCGTTTTTCCAAAAATAATAAAAAATGCCCATCGGACCATCGGAACAACCACTGTTTTTGCTCCTGGATACGGGTTCCCGTTGTTAAGATACGGCTTTTTACCCTTTATATTAAAGTTTAGAGTTTTTGACCGCACACAGCCCTGGTGGTTAATGGTGCCTCGATGGTGGTCAAAAGCTAAGGCGTCACATCCATGCAGGATCAAACCGGGCGGGCTGCATAAGTTCATCTTACATGGAAAAATGTATCCCTCAGCTATAGTGTCAAGTTGCTAGCATTTTCTGAAACGGAACAAAAACGCTTGCGAGATACCTAATTATAAATAAAAAAATGTCCATATACCAAAACGTAATGTAACATCAAACTAAAGGCAGCATTTATGTATGGTGAGAATGCTATTTCTCACGTACATATGTAAATAAAGGCAGCCTTGGCCTGGTTACCACGATTTTAGCAGTATTACAAAATGGTCGAGCGATGCGGCGCTGTGCTGGAGTGGCTGGAGTTGAGTGGGTTGCCGTTGCCGCTTGCTAACGCATGCATGTAGTTGTAGGTACCATGACGGTACACCGGCACGGGACCGCTCGTCTTGTTCGTCGCTGAAGCCTTCCGCAGTGAGTAAGCCATTCAATTCAAACTTTTCAGCGAAATATGGATATTGGCATAATTGTCTTTTTTATTTGATCTCGAGATGTTGTAAATGTATACACCTAACAGATAAGTGGGACAAGGTGGACCACTGACTAAATGAAATACTGTATTTTATAGTCGAGATCATTTACGTGGAGTAATTGGAGTACCCGTAATGAAATTATTTGAAAAATACTAATTACTCTTTAAGAGAATATTTTTTATTTTTACAAATGCCATACTGCTCATTCGCAAGCTTGGTTGGTTAGTTTGGTAAGTAAGTAGGCGTAGGTAATGAAATGATTGTACCTATTATTACAGCCTAGCAGGCTACTAACTGTAACGGGGGTTTGATTGTCGACGGATCTTAATAACCCCGATTAAATGCATGCCGTAGGAGGCAGCCTACCTAACAACTACATTATAAATATTAAAATGTATCTAAGACGGAAAAATGAAAGATTATCAAAATTTAAATAATGTTCACATTTAATTTTATATATTTTTATCAAATTCTGCATGAAAGCACAGAGAGGCACGCAATGCAATAACAAAAAGCGTTTACCTACTCTCCGATCCGAGCTGAATGATGAATGCTTGTCAAATTCGGCGCTCTTGTTACAGTTGCCCAACTCGGCAAAGCAAGGCCTTTGCAGTTGAGCAATGAGCATAGGCTTCAGAATATTGTTGAAATATTAACGAGCCTGGGATTTTGGGATCTTGTTCAAAGAAGGTCAAACTGGTATTTTACTTAGGTAGGTACAGGGAATACCCTGAGAGCCGTGCGATATTTTTGCAAATAACTCATAATTATTTAGTCAATTTTAAGAACCTATAATTTTGAATACCTACACCGATTTCCGGTTCCGGAAGGTAGCAAAAAACGTTGTAAGTAGCCACAGGTGTTCTTTTTCGGAGAAAATATTATTATACTTAGTAATTTTTTGTGGTGAAGACATGTTTGTAAAAATGCCTGCATTTTTATGTTAAGTTAACAAAAATGGAAAAATAAATAATGCTTATAACATGTTCGTCTGATTTATAAGGAATTAATATTAATTATTTTTAACTATATTTGACCGCCGCGGACATTAATATTGGTGCCTTATTTAAAAATCTTTCTATACTACACTCATTTGATAGTAAAAAAAATTGCAGTTTTTTTTTCTTAAAACGCAACAGGATAGCTTTTAGGCTAATCCAAAATTTTCGACAAAGTTGTTAGCGATCGGAATCAAATTAAAGTTTTATTGCACGAATGCAAACATGCTCATATGTAATGAGGGCTGCCTGGTCAGCAATAAGAAACTCGGGGCACGAATAGGTACTTCTTTGGTGTCCCACTGCTGGGCAAAGGCCTCCCCTCGTTTTCTCCACTCGACCCTGTCATCGGCATTTTCCCACCATTTGGGGTAGAATGCGTCCAAGTCGTCCCGCCATCTCCTTTTTGGTCTGCCTGAATAGGTACTAGTGATGTTTATTCTTATTACCTTAAGGACTCGATGTTAGACATGATAACGAAACACTTCAATCTACAGTAATAGTGGATTTTCAAAGAGCAAATGTATAAAATGTACATAAATAAACTTTGATATGATAAACATCACTGTAGCATTCATGCTCCGAGTTAGCACACGTAATTCGTATGGACAGATCTAATACTGTCACGTGTCTCGTGTGAGGATGAGGAATGTTAGGAATGTTGGGCGTCATGACCGAGTGGTGTGATTTTGTCGATATTACGTTATCGATAATATGCAACTTGCATTGCCGCCGCGCGCAAGTTAAATAGGTACATAATTATGAAAATAAAGATTAACTAGGTACTTAGTATAAACTGTAATAGATGTCATATATTAAAGAAAAAGTGACGAAGCCCTCCAGTGGTGAAGGCCGGATTCGAACCGGCGTCTTTAGCTATCGCGGCTAACGCCTCGAACCCCTAGGCCACCCCGCCACGGCGGTGCCCGTCCGAATTTCTCGACTATATGCCATCTTAATCTTAGTAAGACTAGGCGTCTTTGACCAACTCTAAGGGCAAGCAGTAACGCTTGCACCTCCTATACGAAGTCCTTACGGAATTACGATATAGCAAGAGAGACTGGTGCTGCCATCTATACTCAACTTTGGGAACAAATCAAATTATTTTATTAAATATTTTTGATTTGAAATAGTTTCGCTACCCAAGCTGTACGGTAACATTACACTGTACCAAATGTAATGACGAAACATGTAAACAAGCGAGTATAATTTCTTTCTAGTATAAAATAATTCTTTTATAATACAAAAGTAAGTACATTTGCACTGGATTTAGTATTTTCGTACCAAATAACAATAATTAGGATTTTAAAATTTAAGTACAGTTAGTGTCGTTATAATTGTTTTCAGTATGCTTCACGAAGGATCAAGATTGTTTAATCCATCATTGTAGTGCGAGCGAGAGGGAAAACGTGGTAGAAGGGATCGGCATACTGAGCTCGCACAGCCCGCCGCAGCGCGTAAAATACCTAAACTCGCTCAACGCCGAAATGTAATAACGCTCTTAACTAAGTGATCGTTTACAATACTGTAAAGTAGGGAAAACATTTTCAGGATCCGCCAAAAAGGAGGTACCTTGGCTTTTCGGTGATACTTGGTAATTCGATGATACTGCATTATTATCTTACACAGCTCTCACCATGAGGAAATGCAAGCTATATAATTTTAAGAATAAAAAAACCGACTTCAATGGGGGATGCCGCTGAAAGTTCACTTTTTGTTGATGGTGCACTCTTAGATTCCAGACAATGAAATGAAAAAGACAGCATCTTTTGCCTAATTATGTAGAAAAGGAGGTAAAACGACCCACTTTTCTAGTAGCATTTCGTTTTTGTAAGGATCGCAGTTCTAACCTAACCTAACCTACTTTTATGATAGCATTTCGTTTCTGTAATGATCACAGCTCTAACCTAACCTAACCTACTTTTCTGATAGCAGTTCTGTTCTGTGAGAATCGCAGTTAAAAAAAAAACCACTTTTCTAGTAGAATTTCCGGGTCCGGGTCTGAGTCCGGATCCGAGTCCGGGTCCGTGTCCGGCTGTCCGGGTCCAAGTTTGCGTCAGAGTTCGGTCCGGGTCCGGGTCCGAGTTGAGGTCCATGTTCAGACCCGGGTCCGGGTCCGAGTCCAAGTCCAAGTTTGGGTCTGGGTCCATAAGGAAGAGAACAAATCGCCAAACGTGAACTATGTGTCATTGAAGAGTTCCATTCTGATCATCATCAGCAGTTCCACTTCATCAAATGTCACTTTTTTAAATGTAAATGCTGGATTTGTTTATAAAAATACAAAAATCACTATATGTATGCCTTTCACATTTGAGGAGTTCCCTCGGTTCCTCGTGGGTCTCATCATCAGAACTCGAGCTTGACAAAAATATGTCTTAAAAACTTAAGTTGCTTAACAAACATAACGAAGAGGACAAATCGCCAAACGTGAACTATGCGTCATTGAAGAGTTCCGTTCTGATCATCATCAGCAGTTCCACTTCATCAAATGTCACTTTTTTAAATGTAAGTGCTTGATTTGTTGATGAAAATAATAAAATCACTATATGTATGCCATTAACATTTGAGGAGTTCCCTCGATTCCTCATGGATCCCATCATCAGAACTGCTTTTTGACAAAAACGGGACCGATCTGTATGTATATACTTACAATCAAAAACATAATTTTCAAAATCGGTCCAGAAATGACGGAGACAACCGAATTGAGAACCTCCTCCTTTGAAATCTTGAAGTCGGTTAAAAATCGATGGCAGCTATCAGTTTTGATGCTTGCAATCGGGTTGGCAGTGATTTAATTGCTTACATTTCACCGTTGTGAGCTTAGCGTAAGATAATAACGCAGTATCACCGATAAGCCAAGGTTTGCCCTACATATTTTTAAGAGGGGCTCCATCCTCCATTACTTACATGTAAATCATAGAGAAAATAAATATTCGTAAAAATCAAGGTGTGATACATCGTTTGATAATGAAAAAACCGGCCAAGTGCGAGTCGGACTCGCGTTCCAACGGTTCCGTACATAACACAATTTAAACAATGTATTTTTTATGTGAAACGTGAGTAAAATGTCTTTAAAAACCCCGTAGGGGTCGGATCAAAAACTAAGTAATTAAGTCCGACTCACGCTTGACTGCACATTTCTAATAAGTTTTCCTGTGATCTATAGGTAAAGATGTATTTTGCGTATTTTTTTCAAAATTTTAGACCCAGTAGTTTCAGAGATAAAGGGGGGAATTTTCATTTTTATGCCTATTTTCTTGAATAACTTCTAAACTGTTTATCCTAAAATTATAAAAAAAAAATATTTAATATTCTCACAATGAGCTCTTTCATTTGATATGCAACACGATATAGTGTGAAAAACTTTATTTTTTAATTTTCTCATTTACCCCCAAAAGTGGCCCCCGTGTTTAAAATTCATTTGTTTACGTTACATGTCCGTCTTTGGGTCACAAAGTTACATATGTATACAAAATTTCAACTTAATTGGCCCAGTAGTTTCGGAGATAATAGGCTGTAACAGACGGACAGACAGACAGACAGATGCACGAGTGATCCTATAAGGGTTCCGTTTTTTCCTTTTGAGGTACGGAACCCTAAAAAGAACTGCCAAGTCATTATATGTAAATGTAATCTAATATTGATGCGGTTTTAACACCCCCTGGCACTGACTAAAACAAACGACTTGGTTTGATAGAAGAATTGCGTTGCATCTTTTGACATTTAATGTTTTTGATGGGATCTCATTTTTTTTGTAGGCAGTCCTTCTTTTCGGGTACTACTTCTTGTACGTCAGCTACCACTTTTCTCAAAGCTCATATCTATACTCATACCCATCACACACACTATACTCATACTATACACATATCATAACTATACACTTCATACTTAATCTTCATAATAACTTTGTAATAGTATCACTACATAGTATAAAACAAAGTCGCTTCCTGCTGTCTGGATGTCTGTCTGTCCCTATATAGGTATACTTGTATCTTTAAAACTACGCAACGGATTTTGATGCGGTTTCACAAACTTACATATGTATGCCAAATTTCAAGTTAATTAATCCAGTTGTATGAATCCAGTTGTTTCGGAGTAAAAGGCTGTGACAGACGGACAGACTGACAGACAGATGCACGAGTGATCCTATAAGGGTTCCGTTTTTTCCTTTTGAGGTACGGAACCCTAAAAATTATGTGAATCTTGATTGTACTTATCGGAAACAGATTTTGTGGCATATTTTAAAGCACTGAAAATGAAACTAACTATGAAATCGTCATCACTGTGGGAATTATACTATTTATACTCCATGGTAAGCATGATAACAATGTATGTGAAGAATAATTATCAACATAAAAAACTATGTAAACGTAGTCATGTGGCTAAAAAGACAGTCATATGGATACCAGGAGAAAAAATAAACGTGTAAAATGTAAGTGTGATAAAGATATACGTGTTAATGATATTTTGTGTCTAGTAGTAGTTACCACCAAACCGAGTTAGTGGTAACATAGAGTAACTTATACTAGAGCGGTACTGTCATAGTAAATTTTGTAACCACAGTAAATTCACTGCCATCTGTCGAGACACTTTAAAACTAAAAATGAAGATTTATGAAAATACGATAAAATGTATTTAAATATGGATAAATGATTTTTTTTATTTGCATTAATTATTTTTATGATTTTGACCCATGTTCTTTCACTGATATGCGTTAAAATTGTTAAATAACAAACGAAACCGTCAACGCAATCTATACGACAGTAGGCCAAAGCTGGTAGCGCCCTCTGATCGAGAATAAAATTTTCTTGATTTTCGAGGCACGTTTTTTCCTTAGACTGTATCTATCTATTACGGAGTTATATCTATCTTTGGTGGTAACTACTGGGAATTATTTTTCCCAGTAGTTACCACTGGTAAAAGGTGGGATTATTTTTCCAAGTAGTTACCGGTGGTAGGGTCCATGACTGTACTTATTTAATTTTAATAACATCTGTAATACCATGGTTTGCGACAAATAAATGATTATGATTATGAAAGGTGGGGAAAAAAATCCCAGTGGTTACCACTGGTAACAACTTGGTGTTAACTAGTGGAAATATCCAAATATTTCACGTCAACAGTGCTGTCTCTATGTATTTAATGCATTCATTAGTGCGCAACATTGCAACACTCTCGTCCTCGTGCCCCACTTACTAAGACCTATTGAAATTAAAACTCTCCGAAAACCAGCCCGAAATGCTTAGATTATTTGCTGATACACAGCAGTAAGTAGTGATAACAATTATCAATTTCAAACTTAAATCATTGGCCATCATATTGAAAGTTCTTCTGGACGGTTTGTTGAGTCAAATGTTGTTGCACAACTGACGTAACCTTCGAAAAGGAAAAGAAACGCATGCACGGCCCACGTTAGCGGCCATATTGGAAACGTGTGTCAGCAGCTACGCGGATTGCGCCTTTTTTGTCAAAAGGTAAACGTTTAAAATATGTATTGCATAAATTTTTAGAAAAAAAAGGGTGTTATTTTGTTTCCCCAAACTAGCAACTTTTTGGGTTATTTCGACTGAATCACTGATTTAAAATAAAGAAAAAAAAGTGTAAGTTTTCCATTCAAGATCCATGAGACTACTTTTTATAATCCTCATGATGCCGAGTCGATAATACGATAAAATGTATTTAAATATGGATAAATGATTTTTTTATTTGAATTAATTATTTTTATATGATTTTGACCCATGTTCTTTCACTGGTATGCGTTAAAATTATAAATAACAAACGAAACAGTCAACGCCCTCTATACGAGTGTAGGCCAAAACTAGTGGCGCCATCTGATCGAGAATCAAATTTTCGTGATTTTCGAGGCACGTTTTTTCCTTAGACTGTATCCATCTATTACGGAGTTATATCTACCTTTGATATTATATAAGACAATTATTTATGGTTCGGTCATACAAGCGCGGATACGCGCGCCGTG
This sequence comes from Cydia strobilella, assembly GCF_947568885.1. Classification (NCBI taxonomy): domain Eukaryota; kingdom Metazoa; phylum Arthropoda; class Insecta; order Lepidoptera; family Tortricidae; genus Cydia; species Cydia strobilella. The sequence goes on along the minus strand of NC_086068.1, from coordinate 15,649,827 downwards.
GCGGTATGCCAACGAGACATCGATAAACGATTGTCATTTTGACTATGGGGTCTGAAACTTCATGTTTCGCTTCTATATTATTTACTGAATTTAACATAGTAACAAACTACAATTTATTGTCATTTGGACAGGATAAGATCTGAACTGAAATGGGACGTACGACCGGAATGACTTGGCTAGCCAGATCGTTATTAGTTACAAGTTGGCCCTTTTAGTAAGTAATTTAAATTAAACTCCGTAGAGAGAACTAGTACCTATGGTTTGGTCAAAACTTTCCACGTTTCCAGTAGGAATTTAATAATCAAAGTCTGAGAGTTACCACAGGACTTGATACTATTTAACCTTCATCTTAAGAGTAAGAGGCCAGATAAGGACCAATGAGTTATTATCGAGTGCACACGACATCGGACGACATATTAAAAGCAACCCTAAACAGGAGGTAGGAAAATATAAATTATTGAATAAACTCAACTGCAGTGTCTCGGAGCCTTGGTGCTGGAGAGGGTCGCCGACGGGGGGAGGGGAGCACGGTCGTGGATGACGCGCGTCCTACTGGCACACTGACACACTTACCCAGTGACAGTGGTACTGCTTTTGGTTCGACGAGGTCGCCACGGTGCGTCCTACGTGTACGATAATGTACTTATATATGTATATATGATAAGCTCTACCAAGACATTGCTATATTTTGGTATGGTGTCAGGGAGAACACTCGTCATAAAGAAACTTTGTTTATTCCAAGTGTTTGTTTGTAGACTTGCTTATACTCAGTCTGTCAGATTTAAAAGCAGACTAACACGATATATGAACATGTTTTTATGAAACACGCCAGATACTACCTGCCTGAAATCGAACACCGGTGAGAATGAATTATATTAATAGGTGCATAATGCGATATCGACCTAACTACGAGCCATTTCTAGGAATGCGAGTATACATATATAAATGCTTTTATGTTTAGGCTAAATGGAAAATCTAAACTACAAAAATGTCGGTTGCCCTCTATCACCTCTATTGTATTTTTTATATGGCTTTCCCATCACGGAACAATGGTGTTCCGGACCTTTGGGAGGCGTGCGTGGAGCCGAAGCCAACACGTTGACACTTTAATGAAATGTAAGGGATACACCGAGCGGATGCTGCCCTTTCCGGTGTCATGGGACGCACGCAGAGGCAGCAACCACCAGGGTGTAAGGGCTATTGCTGAGAGTTATTGGAATCTAGAATGAACTAGGTTATTGGGTGCAAGCGATGGACTAAGTACTGAGCTATGGGATAAAAAACCGGACGCCTAAAACGGTATGCACTATTATTATTTTCACTTCTCATGCTCGTAAAGTTCGATTTTAAGTCGTGCGTAGACGACATAAAGTTGCTTATTATGTTCTCTAGAGCATAAAGTAAAATCATCTATTACTACCCTTATTGAATTATAAAGTCCAAAATCTGACATACAAACGGACAGCCCTGCCGACGCGCAGTCGACTTCTTTTGTATTTTTGGTTTGCATAAAACTGCTGAGAGCTAAATTAAACAATCTTACTAGGTGTGATCTTATTTTATTATGAAATAATAGCTGACCTTACCCACGTTATTATTATTATCTGGTATAGGATGAGTATTTAACAAAACACAACATTTACTTTGCCATAGTATGGGATAGTACCTCGGTATAAACAGAACGGCAGTAAACAAAATGAAGCTTTACAACTGAATTCATTTAAAAAAATATTGCTACCGAACAATTTATTTTATTACCATTAAACAAGAAGTATTCATAGTATAAATTAAAAGAAGTTGCACTTCAAAAAAAGATAGTCATATGTGCTTTGTTATTTTTTTCGCAAAACTTAATTTGTGATCCTGTTACTGAACAATGTGGATTGGCAACTCGTTTGACTTACATCTACTTTTATTCACCGTCATCAAAATCAGAACCCATTTATTTGGTGTCTACACTTTTTTTTATAGTCGGTACTTCTTTTTTGCCGTATAAAATTTATGTATTTTCTTACGTATCACACATAGGTCAAAATCGTCTAATTGCATCTTCTTTTGTATTTTTGGTTTGCATATAACCTCAGGAGGTACAACCTTCTCTCGTAATCCGCGTAATCGATGCCTCCGATTTGCCTAGAAATTTATATAAATTTACATATAGTATTTAATTTAGTCGTAACATACCAGATGGTGTGACTACTATTAGCCACACCATCAGCTCAGCTCAACTCTCAGCTCTATAGTTGAAAAAATATTTCGTCTATCATGTTACTCCATTCTGGGAAGAGGCCTACATCCAAGATTGGATCACCAAAAGGCCACCATGATGATGATGATGGTCATGTTACTAGGTATATATTCCGAAACTTTACATAGGTTCTGCTACATTGTCAATTAACAAGATCGATCGCCCAACGCCCATAGCAAAGATAGATATAAAAATTTGATTCTCGATCAGATGGCGCCACTAGTTTTGGCCTACTCTCGTATAGAGGGCGTTGGCGATTTTGTTTGTTATTTATAATTTAAACGCATATCAGTGAAAGAACATGGGTCAAAATCATATAAAAATAATTAATGCAAATAAAAAAATCATTTATCCATATTTAAATATATTTTAACGTAATTTTATAAATCTTCATTTTTAGTTTTAAAGTATGTCGATAGATGGCAGTGAATTTACAGTGGTTACAAAATTTACTATGACAGTACCTACCGCTCTATCTTGTTATATCCTCTTTGCCCATAGTAAATATTTTTCAAACTCATACTCATTTTTGTTACTGTGTTTCCTCGCTTGTATAACATAACACTACAATAACCAAGTCGTAATAACCAGACTATAATGACATTTTGATTTGTTTACCTGTCAGCTCTGATGTTAATTTGGAAATGTTTCGTAGCGAAATAGTTTAATTTGCCGAACTGTTCTTTTCCAGCAGTTTATTATTTACATTATTAACAATGTTCCGCTCCTGACTATGTATAGTTTTGGGCATTTTTGTCATTTATTATTTAATATTCAACACTTAAGCATTATTCAAGTAAACCGCCACAATGACACTGACAACAGTGACAACCTATCATTAAAATTATTGCCAGTGTAAGAAATTAGTTCCAATTAAATTCCGCAACATGGCGCATATTTCTGGTTAGGCTTTAAATGATTTAGCAGAGCCATAGTCGTCAATTTCGCCGTAATTCGTCATTATCTCGATGTTCTCCGGGGAGGGGCTAATAATGGAGCTATCATATGGTGACCGACGCTTTAATCCCACGAGTATATCCGCTTCCGTAATTGGCCATGAAAGGAAAATTGTTAGCAATTTATTAAAATAGTGTAGCCTATGATAATTATAACGCCAGACAGCAAGACAATAGATCTTTTTTTGGAGAAGTACACACTGCATTACGTTATAAAAAAAGGCCACCGTCAATAAGGATTGCTTTAGAGATCTGAGGCCCTTTTGGATAACCGCGTGAGTCATCCTCGATGACAACATTGACAAGATAAACTATTTAATGTAGTTTTTGTTTTTCATTATTTTTTAATGGAATAATAATATAAATACAGATATTTGACAAAATATCTACTCAACCTACCCCACTATTGTATGATCAGTAAAATTGCTATAAGGGGTGTACCGAAAAAAAAAACTGTAAATTTCAAACGGCTTTAATTTTATTTCCAAGCAAGATGACGACTAGTTTCTAACCGCAGTTAAAAGTCCTATTATTAAATTATGTATTCCAATATAAATAATTCTGGTGAACAGAAGAGATCACTGAAATTTAATCTTTTCCAAATGGCAAGAAAATATCCCGATACAAAAATATGAGAAATATCCGCAATTATTTTGTGGAAATTCGCTATTTTGAAATATTTCCTACTGCACATCTGTATACGAGTATATAATATGAGGTCAATAATATGTATCGATATACTTATTAAATAGGCACCTACATACCTACTCTGCTAAAGTCTCCGCGGCTAATTAATTAAAGGCAGTTAATATTATGGTAACGAATAAAAAATGTGAAATATCTATTTTAATGGGTTATTGGTTAGTCGACCCAGCCAAGGTTTACGTACACAATGGGTACAAACCAAGGTTTGTTTGTTATCTCACTTTTCCATTGTGGGTAAAGTAGAATTTCCTTGCAGCGGAACGTACTTACTTCCCTTGCATTCTGTAATCTGTATTCATTAAGACTATGTCAAGGCGAAATCTATGCCTCATTAAATAACCGTGGAAAGAGTAATTAAATAGACTCGATATTAATTTAATTTTACTATTGTTTAGACTAGCGAAATGTTCCAATTTTATGGAAGGTTAGTTTATTTAATAAAATTGTGTTGCCCTTTGATTTTTGCACTCTTGACTCTTGACTCGACATTTTACTCGACTGCTACTTAACCAGCCGGGCTAGCACATGATTGGCGCGAGAGTATCTCGCCGCGACTTAGACTATACGTCCCTCTTTAATTCATACAGTTAGTAAAAGACGGGTATTCTTTCTCGCGGCGAGATACTGTCGCGCCAATCATGTGCTCGGCCTACAGAAAGCCGCAGTCGAGTAAAATGTTGATATTGGGGTAGATCATGTATGGACATAAGTGGAATTCCTATTCATCCAAGTTTCATATCAGATAGTCGTGTGATAGTGAGTAAATACTCAGTATTTACTCAATTTACCCGTATTCACTCGTTTATATCCAATTTGGTGGGTATAAACTATTTAGAGTGCTGACACTGCTGACAGGTTATAGAAATTTGAAATAAAGGTGTATTTTGTACTGGATTTAGTAGTCAATTAGTAAGAAATATAAATTTAAGAGGGGCGTTCCATACATGTAACTGTCACAATAAAGAAATCCGAAACCACCAACGTATGGCAAATCATTAAATTGGTCTTTAAAAATAAGTTTAATGTTATTATGCACTTTTTACGATAAATTTAATACTTTTGGGAAAAAACCGTTTCCAAAGGCCAAAATAATGTTCATCCCTCTATAACTTTCGGAAGAAAGTTCAATAAAATATGAAAAAAAATCGGGAGAATAGAGCCTATAAAATACTTTGAGAAAAAAATTTTGAACATGATCGGTTGGAAAAATTCGCATTTTACCACAGTATTACAAATAATTCTTCCCTACAGTAGCGCGACGCCTGCGCCTTTGATGTCGCACGATGCCGCCGCCAGTGTAGGTACTTACGCTGTCACATGAAAATATGCTAGGGTTGTCACAAATGGGAAATAAAACAATTGTGATTATTACTACTCTCATGTAATCATTTATTCATATGTACATTCAAAATAATTGTGATTATTATAAATAATCACCTACCTACATTTATACTTACGAGATTGTGTTTTGGTATTTAGTTCCAACTTATAAGTACACAAATGAAAAAACCTACCTCTACCTCTCTCTACCTGTCGCGGGGATTTTTGCTGGGATTTCGATGTCGAATTACATCCGTACACAGAACAGTTTGTGCGCACCATTATAGAACATGTATAATTATTACTAATAATTATGTAGTGATGATAATTGAAGCAAAAACACGGCCGCGTCTGCCCTTCGCGCTCGGTACCACAAACTAAGCGTGTTTGTGGTACGCGGCCCGCGCCGCCCGCCTCCCCGCGAGTTCCCCTCCGTTGCTCTGCGTAAGTACATTCGTCGCGCTACTGTAGGGATTATTGTAATACTGTGATTTTACTAAGAATTTACGTATTCTATGGTGTAAGGCAACATTACAGCTTATTAAATTCTACACAAATTCTTCTTATTCTGAATCCAGATTGAGCATTTATACTTTTCCAGGGGACATTCTCTTGATATGAAACTTGGATGAATAGGAATTCCACTTATGACCATACATTTTTCATCACTGTCCAAGAGATTTCGCAGTTTGTCCTATTTCGATAGTGCTTATTAGTCTTTATGAGTACAGAAGACCTTTGCTGGCGTCTAAAAATAAATAGGATTGTAAACAAGATTCGTACTGCATAGGTAGTTGCTTGCGCCGAGCTGCGTCGCGAGCACGGTCGAGGGTCGCCAGGAATATGGGCCAAGTTCATACGTAACTAGGTCAGGGGGATTTGAATAACTGCTGAGAGCTAAATTAAACAATCTTACTAGGTGTGATCTTATTTTATTATGAAATAATAGCTGACCTTACCTACGTTATTATTATTATCTGGTATAGGATGAGTATTTAACAAAACACAACATTTACTTTGCCATAGTATGGGATAGTACCTCGGTATAAACAGAACGGCAGTAAACAAAATGAAGCTTTACAACTGAATTCATTTAAAAAAATATTGCTACCGAACAATTTATTTTATTACCATTAAACAAGAAGTATTCATAGTATAAATTAAAAGAAGTTGCACTTCAAAAAAAGATAGTCATATGTGCTTTGTTATTTTTTTCGCAAAACTTAATTTGTGATCCTGTTACTGAACAATGTGGATTGGCAACTCGTTTGACTTACATCTACTTTTATTCACCGTCATCAAAATCAGAACCCATTTATTTGGTGTCTACACTTTTTTTTATAGTCGGTACTTCTTTTTTGCCGTATAAAATTTATGTATTTTCTTACGTATCACACATAGGTCAAAATCGTCTAATTGCATCTTCTTTTGTATTTTTGGTTTGCATATAACCTCAGGAGGTACAACCTTCTCTCGTAATCCGCGTAATCGATGCCTCCGATTTGCCTAGAAATTTATATAAATTTACATATAGTATTGAATTTAGTCGTAACATACCAGATGGTGTGACTACTATTAGCCACACCATCAGCTCAGCTCAACTCTCAGCTCTATAGTTGAAAAAATATTTCGTCTATCATGTTACTCCATTCTGGGAAGAGGCCTACATCCAAGATTGGATCACCAAAAGGCCACCATGATGATGATGATGGTCATGTTACTGGGTATATATTCCGAAACTTTACATAGGTTCTGCTACATTGTCAATTAACAAGATCGATCGCCCAACGCCCATAGCAAAGATAGATATAACTCCGTAATAGATGGATACAGTCTAAGGAAAAAACGTGCCTCGAAAATCAGGAAAATTTGATTCTCGATTAGATGGCGCCACTAGTTTTGGCCTACTCTCGTATAGACGGCGTTGACGGTTTTGTTTGTTATTTATAATTTTAACGCATATCAGTGAAAGAACATTGGTCAAAATCATATAAAAATAATTAAAGCAAATAAAAAAATCATTTATCCATATTTTAATACATATTAACGTAATTTTATAAATCTTCATTTTTAGTTTTAAAGTATGTCGATAGATGGCAGTGAATTTACAGTGGTAACACAATTTACTATGACAGTACCGCTCTATTTTGTTATATCCTCTTTGCCCATAGTAAATATTTTTCAAATTCATACAAATTTTTGTTACTGTTTCCTCGCTTGTATAACATAGCACTACAATAACTAAGTCGTAATAACCAGACTATAATGACATTTTGATTTGTTTACCTGTCAGCTCTGATGTTAATTTGGAAATGTTTCGTAGCGAAATAGTTTAATTTGCCGAACTGTTCTTTTCCAGCAGGTTATTATTTACATTATTAACAATGTTCCGCTCCTGACTATGTATAGTTTTGGGCATTTTTGTCATTTATTATTTAATATACAACACTTAAGCTAAGCACTATTCAAGTAAACCGCCACAATGACACTGACAACCTATTATTAAAATTATTGCCAGTGTAAGAAATTAGTTCCAATGAAATTCCGCAACATGGCGCATGATCATATATTTCTGGTCAGGCTTTAAATCGATGTATGTATCTGGTACAGGTTGGAGGTAAGATTCTTGTTTATCTATTATCTTATGATCTTTGTTTAGGCCGATGCCACCTAATCGTCTGTATAGCCATAATTATATTAGCTAGATTATTATACAGCCTAAAACAGCATAAGTTTCGACCGACCGCATCCCTTTTAAGAAATAGATAAACCGGTCAAGAGCATGTCGGTCCATGGTCAGAGTAGGGTTCCGTAGTTACCATTCTGTCACAATAGCCTGCCTGGAACGGGGGCTATTAGTCATGTAGGCTATTAGTTAGGTACATAACAAGCCAAAGGGAGTTCAAAGAACCATTACCATACCATTTTGCACCTTGTCACAGTGACAATCTATATGAAAGTCGTTAGGGACCTCATACTATTGTCACTGTGACAAGGTACGAAATGGTATATGGAATATTCCTTGATCGTACCTTCGCAGCGCATCGCTTTGTTTGTACGTCTTTTTACTAAGTATGTAGTTATGTACTACTACGTAGGGAAGACTTTTTGCGATAACTTAAACACGGCTTATCCGATCATGTTCGCTATAGTTTTGAAAGTATTTATTATAAGTTTTTCTTTCATTCGGTGCGATTATTTCCGGAAATATTTACTTTATCGAAAAAAACCGGACAAGTGGCGAGCCTGACTCGCCCACAGAGTGTTCCGTACTTTTTAGTATTATTTGTTACAGCGGTAACAGAAATACGTCAACACGGTTCATGTGATACGAGTCTACCTTAATAGTTTTACGAGTAATATAAGGGCGACGGCGACGGGTAGTGTCCGAGCAACAGTGAGCTATGGAGATTATCAGTGTCTATTAAACTCTTTCTATACTAACATACAGCTTAGTCGATAAAACGTGTATTAGTCGCAGTTGTAAACTATTTGGCACTGACATTAAAGCTTTTCCTTCCTATGAGTACACAATGGTGATCTAGGCCAGGTCAGGTCAAGATCACGCTGGAAATGGGTCAGCGTCGCATCCGCCGCCACCCTCCGCGGGGCGGGCGCTGGGGTGGTATTCACTGCCACGTCCTTGCCCCACCGCATCGACAGGTACTCGTTCAAACCAACAATTTCATTTTAAAGCTTAGCCATGAGCCCGATTGAAATCGATCGCATTGAAATACAGCAATGCACTGTTATGGTGGCGGCCTATTTGCGCCGATAATACGTTTTCATGAATAAGAAATGTAATTGTAGAGTAAGGTGCAGTGCAAGTACATTTCGATGCTAGTGCGGAAAGTATGTCATTACTGCACGAGTACCGAGATATAGACTCGGGACGAGTGAAGAATAACATTGCCGCACGTGTATCGAACGACGTTTTTTAATACAGTTGCGAAAAAATAAGAAAAACAACGTAAGGAATAAAAACAATATCGAATGTTGCCTTTGGAAACTTAGCTTGCAGTAAGAAAAAAATGCCTCTTCTTTGACAGGCGTTTCGGCAGCTATTCCTACCTCTACCTTCCATAGCTATTCCGTTCCATTCAGACAACTTATTAAGAACGGTTTTTCAATCTTCAATATTAAAAAAAAAACGTGTAAATAATAAAATTTGAAATATGTATATTTTTCGTATTCTTACATTAACAGTAGGTTTTTATGTTGGTTACGTTTAAAGGAATAGTCATGAATTGGAACAAGTATACATTTAAAAAAATTGGAAGAGAGAAAAGCAATAGTTCGCGAATATCAACTTTCCGCACGCTAAACAGCTAATACGTAAAGTTGCACTTTTTGAGCAACTGTATTAAAAAATATTTTTCATATTTCATGCTCTGAAAGTGGGTCGTTGTTGTTCTAAAAAGTGTGCAGAAAGTGATACGTTTCTGCTCTAGTGCAGAAAGTAGTGTATTCCAATTAGTCCTCACCTCATAAGCATTATGCGGGAACTAATTCTAATAAATATTAATATTTATCCCACTGATAAAGGGATATAATTTTTTCATTTCTCATGCTCTGAAAGAGGGTCATTGTTGTTCTAAAAGGTGCGCAGAAAATGATACGTGTCTGCACTAGAGCATTTTACGTTCGAAGTACGATTTTTTTTAATATTTTGTACGATAAACAATTGAAATTAGAGTTTAAATGGATTTGTTATACAATTTCCATTCCGATATTTGACTTATCATTCCATAAATAACGATACTTTTGCCTGAATTGTTAATTGAAAGTACCCTCAAGAAATACTATAAAAATGTATGACTAAGTATACAAAAGTTTAAAAAAAACACATGCATTTTACTTTCCTCGTATTCGAAATGAAAAGAAGAGTGTTTAACTCGTGTGAAAGGCATCATTTCAGCCTCGGACTATTGGCGCTCTCACTGCGTTCGAGCACCAAAATACCTCGGCGAAAATAAGTGCCTTTCATCCCTTGGTTAACAATCTACTATATTCTTACTAGTTCATGGAATTTATTTTATTAAATATATAAAATAAGTTTATGTTGTAAATTCATTACTTTTATTTTAGCTGAAATACTTATTCACTAGGCTCTATGAGGTGGTGACAAATGGAATACACTTCCAAACCTTTTTTTTAACTTAAAGTTGTGCATGTGTCATGTGAGCTAAGGCAGAAACGCATACAGCCACTCTTCAACTAATACTAATAATAAATACAGTTCTAGACGATGTAAACAAACTTGTGGGCTTAGCTGCCAGAGGTGCGCTGGTCGTTTTTCGCGTCACCACGCGATAAGTGAAGTAGTTCGCAGGGCTTTGGTCTCAGCCAGCGTTCCCTGCGTCCTGGAGCCATTCTAACCTAACCCACTTATCTAGTAGCAGTAGGTTTCTGTGCTAATATCTAGCTAATATCTTCCATTTTACACCTATAATACTCTCAAAGTACCAAAACGGATAAATATTACCAACAAATACGTTAGAACACCGCAATGTGACTGCTAATAATCATCGAATGAAATGCACGCACACGATTGGCTGCTCGTGTCACGTGATGGTCACGTGGGCTGATTCCCCTCCGCCTGCAACTGCCGATTTTTCAAATCTAACGTAAGCCATCTTATTATATCAGGTTACCATTTCTTTAATATGCATACGTCTCAATTAAACTGCCAACCAATTTTTAAATCTTGCTGACCAAATAATAATTTTGCTATAACTATTTATTAAGCAGATGGATATTGGTTATAAATAATAATAGTACATTACTACAGAGGCTGGGAAGTAAGGGGTTGCCGGCCGAATGCATATATACGGCCGAACGTAGTGAGACCGGATAGTTATGAGGCCGACAATCCCTTTTCACGCCGATGTTTTCTCAAACATATATGCAATGAAATAAATACAGTAACATCCACGAAATTAAAGTTTTATTTCTAAAGAAACTAAAAGTAAACGAGGCACAAAATAGAACTACCACCTATACGTATCTCTATCACACGTGTCGTATATTTTACACATGTAGTTTATCAATTTATTACACAAATTTTCAAGATATATTTATGTCTTTGATTTTTTTCGCCTTGCATCCGTCTGACTGTAGTTTTAGCCACATAACTAAGATTACATAGTTTTTATATTGATATTTATTTATATTATGTCGTCAAAGTCGCATTAAAAATTCCAGAACAGAAGAGAGGCCCAGGCCGCCGTCCGTCGACCTGGTGGTCAAACATAGAAAGAGACCTCAAAAGATCCCAGATGTCAAAAGAGACAACCCAAAACAGAGTTGCTTGGCGCAGAAGAGTGAGGAGGCCCGACCCCAAATAAAGGGAACAGGGAAAGAAGAAGAAGAAGAGTTTTTATATTGATATTATGCTTCACATACATCGTTGCCTTAAACATGAAATATAATTAACATTAAAATTCATATTAAATAACACAATCAACAACGCAAAATAAATCCAATAAAATAGAATTACAGAATGAAAAATGTTCAAAATAAATCCAATAAAATAGAATTACAGAATGAAAAATGTTCAACTTTACCTCCAAAACGATTTAAAAAATACCTACGTGTGTTTGAGTAGACATTTTTACCGCTAATATTTAAATGAAATATTTTAAATCTGTATTCGTAATTATAGTTTGTCAAAGGACTGTCTTATTTCAAACATAGACAAAGAGAATCATACTATCTTTATCTTACACTAGTACTAGCACCCGAAAGAAAAGGATGAGTATAGTTTGATATACTTAGAACTTGACTATTTTTGGAAGCATAACTTATCGAAGATTAATTATTAAACCACATTGTTCGTCGATATTAGATGATTCGCGATGATAAAAACGATATCCTCTCATTTAGGAACATTATAAATAAATGTTCTTTCAAACAATACCTAACAATAGTATGCTGCTGGTTTACCGCCGCCGCGCCGTTTGTACTTGCTTGACAAAATGGGCATTGATATATATATACTATTAGTTATTTGGTAACTAAATCTATATTTTTTAGAAAAAAACCATACTTAGTAACGCGACCGTAATTAATTTCGTTTACGTAGTACCACCAGTTTACGTAGTATCTTGTATGTAAATATGACTCAGTGATGTTGTATATTCTCGAAATATATGTACTTAGTCGAAAAACATGTGAACACAAAATTCACATTAATCGGTTGAGTGAGCTGAATCGGAGACCTTAACTAACGCTTAGGTAATTAAAAACAATTCCGATTATGATAATAATGCTTTAAAATTTCTAGATACTTATAATTTATAATACATAAAATTCCTGACCTATAATTTATATAGGCTCTACATAGATGGCTATACGATATATATAGATAGATACGTAACTTTTATAAAATCTAATGTTAAAATATTTTAGAATTATGCCTGCTTATATATGATCCCGTATTATCGTAGATTCTATAAACGAATAAGTCATTTCTAGCTGGTATATCAACTCTTACAAAAATGAATGAAATCCCACCAAAAACATTTCATGTAGTGTTGCCAAGGCTAAGCTCATAAAGCTTTTACACTCAAAAGCTATCAGATCCCGTAGTAGGTACCAAGACTCTTACCCTGTAAGTCCTAACTTTATTAGCTCTAACTGTATAAAGCCAACATCTTGGTCAAACGTACAGTACGGCTTGGCCGTTTCGTTGCTGTCAAATGGACAAATTGGACAATCCCTTAATGACACTGAATTAAAAAGACTTATGTAATTCTTTGTACAACAAGTCCACCGAGTGAGTGTTTATGTGACTGCAACGACCTACTGTACCAAGTACCAACGAACAACTGTACGTTTGACCAAGATGTTGGCTTTATACAGTTAGAGCTAATAAAGTTAGGACTTACAGAGTAAAAGTCTTGGTACCTACTACGGGATCTGATAGCTTTTGAGTGTAAAAGCTTTATGCGCCTAGTCTTGGCAACACTTTACATAAAATGTTTTTGGTGGGATATGTATACCTATACCTAGTAATAGACAAAGCTAACTTTATCACTTAAGGATTTGTTTCCCGGAAAATGAAAAGGTTTAATACCGATCATAAGGAACATCTATAAATTGCTTGTATTTAACAATATAAAAATCTATACCTATTATGTATTTACTTTTATTTTTGCTCCATTTTTAGCATTTGCTGGCTTCATATTCTCCGGTCGTCCCTAAATTGTACGAAAATGATATATACCTTGTCCCACTTCTCCTAATTGCTAAGAGCAGGCAGAAATACTTGAGGAAACCATACCTTATAACAAACGTTGGTGAAGGTTTCCAGATGTAAAATATTTCGCGGAGCATTTTACGACCGGTCTGGCAAAGTCGGTAGTGTAGTGACCCTGCCCTGCCCTGCCTAATGCCTGTGAAGCCGATGCTCCTGTACTGTACGACTACCATCGGTTTGGCACTGACATAAACAACAGTGGTCTGAGAAGTATGGCCTTTTTGTGAACCCGTCTAAGTGCAAAGCCATTGTTATTGGTAGTTCTCGACAGGCTGCCAGACTGGACTTTGACACTATTGTACCAGTAAACTTCAACGGTACACCAATACCTTTTAGTCACAGTGTTAAAGACCTAGGCATTTTACTGGACAGTACGATGAGTTGGAGAGTACAGGTTACTGAGATCAGCCAAAAAGTCATGGGCTCTCTTCATTCACTAAACTAACTAAAGCACTTTTTGCCCATTAAGACTAAAATTCTCCTTATAAACACTCTAATTCTACCTTTAATCGATTATGGTGATGTGTGTTAACCGGACCTATCTGAAGAACTTCTCAATAAGTTAGATCGCCTTCTCAATAACTGCATCCGTTTCATTTTTTGCCTGCGCAAATACGATCATGTCTCTGCATATCGCTCTCAGCTTGGCTGGCTTCCCATCCGTCAACGACGCAGTGCTCGCATGCTTTGCTCTCTATACTCTGTGCTCACCGATCTAAACTCTCCTGTATACCTCAAGTCCCTCTTTCAATACTACGGCGTTTCTCGTGACCGTCAGCTTCGCTCTTCTGGCAATATGTCTTTATTTATCCCTCCACATCACACTGGCTTCATGTCAAACTCGTTCTGCGTGCAGTTCGCGCGCCTTTGGAACCGACTCCCCCTTAATATTAAAAAAGCCCCAAATAAGTTCGCTTTTAAGAAATCAGTACGTGCTTTCTTTGCTGATAGAATGAAGGATTCTTAGTTTTAGTTTTATAATTTATATATTATATTGTATATATTAGGTATATGTATATGTATTATATATATTGTATATGTATTTTGATGGTCTTGCATATGTATATTAAATTTTAATTTAGCTTTGCGTATTATATTTTGTTAGTAGTAGTAGCACCGCTCACAATCTCTCTGCTTTGCCCTAAGGTTGACTGGTAGAGAATGCTTTTGGCATTAAGTCCACCTTTTGTACGATAAGTATTTATTTTGTGCAATAAAGATTGAATAAATAAACGCCATCGAGAACGTAATTTACTTTCTATGCATCTCGCTCGCACTAATATGCGAGTGCCAAACTGATGGTAGCCGTACTGGGTTCGAATCCCGGTAAGGGCGTTTATTTGTGTGATAAACACAGATATGTGTTACTGAGTCATGGGTAATTTCTATGTACATATTTAAGCATTTATTTATTATACTTATATATATATCGTTGTCTGAGTACCCACAACGCAAGCCTTCTTGAGCTTTACTGTATATAGTGCTTAGGCAATTTTGTGTTAGAATGTCCTATAATATTTATTTCTCCCACAAGGCAGTGGACTATTAGTCTGAAAGTGATTTACTATTTTCCTGTTTCCCAGCTCAGTTAATCGTGGTGTGTAATTAATGATGAAATATTTTGTAAAAATTAAAAAAAAAGCCACATCAAATACCTACGACTAGTATGTACTTAAAACCGATCATTTCTTATTTTTAGAACGCTCAAGAGTATAGAAAACGGGTAATTTTGAATGGACATTTCCATGCTCATAGATCGTACCAGGTACCAGACGTACCAGTCATGCGAGTGTGAGTAGTTCAATTATTACCTACATATGTGTATAGACGTGAACTATTAAATAACTGTATACCTAACCTTTAAATTATAACCGTAATACTCGTCAATTAAATATTGTAAGTTGTTGTGTAACTACATTTAAGTGTGTCACACATATAAAGCAACAACTGCAAATCTGTTATTCTCCGTCCTGGCTGTTCGTAAACTTGACCCAGTTGTCACTGACGATGTATGGCTGATCTGAGTACCGAGTACATGCGTGGCGTAATTTATTAAAATATACTGTATTTGTCACGCCTATTCCTGTCACTTATTTAATTTTTATTTTACTACGTAAAATTAAATCTACAGTTCAAATACCTACACAGGGCTTTGGGTATTTTGATTCTCAACATTAAACCCTGGACATAACGTAACAAACACAATTACATAATTTACATAACAATAAAGGGCCTATAAGAACAAAACCATAACATTTTACCCAGTCAGAACAATTAAAGTAATTTGTTCTTGAATAATTATATCGCCAGGAAAATGTATATTTACTTATTCAACGAAGTATATTATCAATTTTGTTAGATAAATAATTAGGCCCCCATGAAGTCGAATGTAAACGTACGTAAAATATTACTAAATAGTGCACTGCCTTATGGGAATATAGTTCAGATCCGGAAACCGCTCTCAACTTTAAGTATGTTATTTGGCATAATAGTGGGTTTCCAAAACTGTCGGGAGACAGCGGCGCCGACCATCTACTTCAGCGAAATGACGTCATCAAAATGATTCCCGCCTCTGCGAATATTCCATATTGCACCCAAACTATGCATTGCACATACACGTGTGGGGTATTAAATGAAAGCCAATTAAATAATCTATATATTAATAACGGGTCACGTACGTGTTTTAAGTCGAAAACGCTCGACATCACACACACACACACACGAAAACACGTGAGTGACCCGTTTTTAATATATTTAATATGTCTGTGTCTCACGGAAGTTTTGTTATTAAATAATCTATATTTAATTTCTACACTATGTACCAACAAAGAAACCAAAATGATGTAAAAAAATATTATCGAATATTTGGGTTTTACAACCAAACGAAAAGTCGGATCTTAAAGCAATGTACTACAACATCATCAATGTACTACAACAGTGGGGGGGAGGGGCACGAATAACATCTTTGTGCCCCGGCTTGTCTCGCCTGCACGTGGTCCTCCTGCTGTTTAACGGAAGAGATAGCAACAGAGAAGGAAAACTTGAAACAAACCCGGCTCGGTGCCAGCTGTTATGCACCTGCAGCCGATTCGACTCCGCGCGTTTCGACTTGTCTTTCCCGCGGACCCAGTCGGTGAGGTCGAGAGAGAGTCACAGGTCTTGGGCAACCCTGTGTCTCTTCGTTTGTGTCCCAAGCGATGCAGTGTCTGTGGAGAGGACACTTCACCCGCGACGGCTTTGCCGCGTGGAAAACAACACGGGGAGTGGCAGTGACCAGTAATAAGTCCAAACATATAGGCGTAAGTTGGGACGCTAGGGGTCGCTCCTGACAGTGGGAGGGTCCATCGTAGGCCCACTGATCAGTTACCGCCCGCTTAAGCCGGGCAGCCCCCGGTCAGTTAGGTACTGATCCGCCTCGGTGCCGGTCTGTTCCTTTTGGGTGTAGGGAGCACTAGCCTTCAACTAGACGACCGGCGTCGTAACGTACTTCACCTGCTGAAAAACAGTGCAAGAGAAATAATTATACAACCCGCTTATCCATGCGCATTGCGACATGGAATGTCCGTACTATGAGGACAGGCCTCCCGGACACCGTGGGGGGCTCAAGTAACAGCAACGCATGCGACCTGCGTAAGACGGCTGTAATTAGCATGGAATTGCATAGGCCTAATATATCAATAGCAGCCCTACAAGAAACCAGGCTACCTGACGAAGGCTCACTGCGCGAGGCACAATACACGTTCTTCTGGAGGGGTAAGGGGGTTGATGCTGTTCGTGAGCACGGTGTTGGCTTCGCCGTTCGCAATGATTTGCTCAAAGCAATCGAAAAGCCTCATGGCGTCTCGGAAGGTATCATGGTGTTGCGAGTTAACACAACCAGCGGCTACATTACAGTCATCTCCGCGTACGCTCCAACACTAACATCTGCGGACGAGGCCAAGGACCGATTTTACGATCAGCTCCATGAAACAGTGCGCGGTGTAAAATCTTCCGATCGCCTGTATATTCTAGGTGACTTTAACGCCAGAGTTGGTCAAGACCGTGATGCGTGGCTGGACTGTATCGGTGAACATGGTATTGGCAAACAAAACGAAAATGGTCAGCGTCTGCTTGAGTTTTGTTCTAGAAACCTACTGTGCGTCACCAATACATATTTTAAGGGCAAAGCATCTCGCAAAGTTTCATGGAAACACCCTCGCTCGGGTCATTGGCATCAGCTGGATATGATCCTCTCCAGAAAAAAAGACCTCCGTGAGACACTCCACACCAGAACCTTTCACAGTGCAGAATGTGACACCGATCACTCCTTGGTTGTGGCGCGCGTTGCCTTCACTCAGAAGAAAATCCATTCGTCCAGACCTCCTGGTAAGAAAAAAGTCAATATTCTGAATACCAGAAATGGCGAGATGGTCAGTGATTTTGGGAAGCTGGTAGAGCGCGCCCAGTCAACCTGGAGTGAGAATGCACAAGTTGACGACATGTGGATTGTGGAGGAGTGTCAGAACGCTATTGACGGACACAGCTTGCTCAGTTTTCGGTTACCAGGAAACTAAAACCCAGGATTGGTTCGCTGAAAACTCCGAGCATTTAAAACCTCTGCTTGACTCCAAGCGTGAAGCTGCATTGAAACATCGCATGAAGCCCACTCTCGAAACAAGGGAAGACCTTAAAAACGCCACGTCAACCCTACAGCGAAATGCACGACACTTTGCAAATGTGTACTGGACGAATGTATGCGCAAATATTCAAAAGTGCGTTGACGTCGGTAACTTCAGCGGTGTTTACTCGGGTATCAAGCAGGTTCTAGGGCCTGTGCCTAAGAAAACAGCCCCTCTTAAAGAAGCGGACGGTACTATCATAACTGATAGCTGCCGTCAACTCGGACGATGGGTGGAACATTACACCGAACTCTATTCGAACCCAATTGCTATTGACTCAGAGGCCTTAGTACACACGCCAAATCTAGCAACCTGGATCGAACTAGATGCGCCACCTTCTATAGAGGAATTTCATAATGCTGTAAAACAACTGAAACGCGGAAAGAGTCCCGGCAGTGATGGCACACGTCCAATTCTGCATAGTCTGTTGTGGAAATGCTGGGAAGAAGGAGCGTTTCCACAGGATATGCGCGATGCTAACATCGTCACGTTGTACAAAGGCAAGGGAGACCGCGGTGATTGCAACAATTACCGGGGCATTTCCATCCTTAGTATCGTTGGCGAATTGTTCGGTCGGGTAGTACTTTCGAGGCTACAACAGCTTGCCAATCGCGTATATCCCGAAAGTCAATGTGGATTCCGTGCCCAGCGTTCGACAACGGATATGATCTTTACACTTCGGCAGATTCAAGAAAAGTGTAGAGAGCAGAGAACACCTCTTGTGGTTGCGTTCGTTGACCTAAATAAGGCCTTCGACACCGTCAGCAGGAATGGGCTTTATTGCGTACTGGAGCACATTGGATGCCCACCAAAGTTTTTGAGACTTGTGAAGTCGTTTCATGAGGGTATGCAAGGTGCAGTAGTGTTAGACGGTACCGTGTCTGACCCGTTCTTTATGCGTAGAGGTGTTCGGCAAGGCTGCGTACTGGCGCCTACCCTGTTTGGTATATTCTTCTCGTTACTGCTAAAAACTGCTTTCGGTGACGACCAACAGGGTATCCATCTTCATACGAGAGCTGATGGGAAACTTTACAATGTGTCACTACTCAAATCTAAGCAAAAACGAGAGGATTTATTCGTTGACAGTTTGCTGTTTGCTGACGACGCAGCCTTTATCGCCACATCACAGCTTGAGCTTCAGACCATTATGGACAAGTTTTCACGTGCTTGTGCACTGTTTTCAATGTCCATAAATCCCCGGAAAACTGTCGTGCTGGCTCAAGGGTGTGCGGAAATACCGACAATCTTGTTGGACGGCGTCCCGCTGGAGGCAGTCGACAAGTTTTGCTACCTCGGGTCGACGGTGACAAGCAATCTCTCACCGGATGCAGAAATCGACGTTCGGATCGGAAAAGCAGCGACGATGTTCGGGAAGTTGAGTGCAAGCGTATGGCAAAATAAACATCTAACCAGGAAAACCAAAATAGTCGTGCATCAAACGTGCATCCTGAGCGTACTCTTGTACGGGGCTGAGACCTGGACATCGTATGCCAAGCACGAACGTCGTCTTAACGCTTTCCACATGCGCTGCATCCGGAACATTTTGAACATACACTGGAAGGACAAGGTAACAAACGAGAGGGTGCTTAAGATTGCACAGCTGCCCAGTCTCTTTGCGCTGCTAAAGCAGAGACGCTTACGCTGGCTGGGGCATGTGCATCGAATGCAACCTTCTCGTCTGCCGCGGCGTGATTTGCTTGGCGCCATAGCTGATGCCAGGAGAAGCGTCAGTCGGCCGATGCTACGGCATAAGGACTGTGCCAAGCGGGACATGCACGCCTTCAACATACCGGTTCATAATTGGGAGGAGTTTATGACATAACAGAGACAAGTGGCGCAAACTGGTGTTCGACGGCCGTAAAATCCACGATGGCGCTTGGTTTAAGACACTCGCTAGTAAGCGAGCCAAGCGTCATCAGAGCGACGCCTGTTCGCCACAGGCACAGTACACCTGCCAGGCTTGTGGGCGTGTTTGCCGCTCCCGTATTGGCCTGCACAGCCACGGAAAATGTTGTCGCCGTACCTGACACTGTTTCTATAGTCTGCAATAGACTTTAAGGCCATTATGTACAAAATCGAAGATGACATCTCAAGCCTTACACTGACATCAAAAAAATCAAAACCTGACCAAAAATTTGGAAATTATGCATCAAAATGTAGGTATTTACTAAAACAAATGCATTAAAGAAAAATAAATCCTAATTGGTCTTTTTTTAGGATAATCCGTACAAGCTTCTAGTATGTTTTTTTTTATACCACGTCGGTGGCAATCAAGCATACGGCCCGCGTGATGGTAAGCAGTTACCGTAGCCCATGGACGCCTGCAACACCGGAAATATTACGCGCGCGTTGCCGACCGTAACACTCCTCTCCCTCGTTGAGCTCCCATGTTATTAGATAAAACAAAAGGTTATTAAATATATTATAATTCGTTGATACATTATTTATAAAAACAATGTATATTTTAAGAGCTACAAACAAAGAAAAACCACTTTTTATGAAAAAAGTTCATGTATATATATTTTAGGGAAGTAATTAAATGATCAGCCATTTTTAAAACTGATCTGCAAAAAAATAGCCATTAAATCATTTGGGCAGCATACAAATATGTTGCCGGCAATAAATAAAAATCGAGCTGCAACTCTTGTTCAGCAAATAATTCACAAACGGTCAACATTATTTATTACGTTTTTTATAAAGGCAACTTCAAAGACAGAAAAAGTACTTTCAATAGTTTTACGTCCGTCATAAAAGGCGAACTTAAAAGGAGATATGAGTACATGCTTTTCCCAAAAAGGGATGATTTCTAGCGAAAACTCAAAAACCTAACCGATTATGTTTAATATAGTTTTCAATGTACGTCTTTATTAAGTTTTAATTTCATTTTTTTTAAATCTTATTTTCGGACCTACGGTTTAAAAGTTAGAGGCCCATTTTTTTACTTGATGGGAATGATTATTTCCGAATATATAGACTATATCCAAAAATGACTCTTTTTTAAGAAAATTATTCTTTTTGAAAAACCTTCCAACGATACCCCGCACAATAAGAATAAATGATAGACTGGGGACAATTGAAACACGTTATGATTGAAACAAATAAAATTTCTCGAAAACTACAATCCTACGCATGTGACGCAATACTCAGGCCACGCGGTCAGCCATTTTTAGGGTTCCGTAGCCAAATGGCAAAAACGGAAGCCTTATGGATTCGTCATGTCTGTCTGTCCGTCCGTATGCCACAGCCACTTTTTTCCGAAACTATAAGAACTATACTGTTGAAACTTGGTATATAAGTAGATGTATTCTGTGAACCGCATTAAGATTTTCACACAAAAATAGAAAAAAAAAAACAATACATTTTGGGGCTCCCCATACTTAGAACTGAAACTCAATTTTTTTTTTATCAAACCCATACGTGTGTGGTGTCTTTGGATAGGTCTTCAAAAATGATATTGAGGTTTCTATCATTTTTTTCTACTGAATAGTTTGCGCGAGAGACACTTCCAAAGTGGTAAAATGTGTGCCCCCCCCTGTAACTTCTAAAATAAAAGAATGATAAAACTTAAAAAAAATATATGATGTACACCATGCAAACTTCCACCGAAAATTGGTTTCAACGAGATCTAGTAAATAGTTTTTTCCCCTCACTAGCTCGGAAAGTTGTCTTTTATCCTTCAATACAAGCGGGGGAAAACGCGTTTTATCCACTAGTGGGGAAAGTAATTTGACCTTGGTGTTTAAGTAGCTTGACAGATAACAAAACGTAAATCGTTTATGATAATGATTCGTTCGATATTAATTATTATTAAATAAATGGTTTGAGAATCTAATGAAAAATACAAAATTTAGCTTTATTTAATGATTTTAAGTCATAAACCTTAAAATTTCATAGGAAACGTTTGTTTTTTATAATGATGTTTAAATATAATTCTGAACGCACAAGTTGAGTCGATGCAATTTCAAAACGCATCGTTGACATTTCATACGTCAGAAATGTCAACAAAGTCAACAATTTTTTTACTAAAAAACTTTTCTCACCGACTCGCGTAAAAATACACAACTTCCAGAGTTTTCTGTTATAATATGTGAAGATGATCTAACGCCTGTGGATGTTGCATTTTCCTCGCTATAGTGAGGTGAAAAGTTTTGTGTTATACACGGGCGCAAATGTATTTTACTTCTCGTGTGTTGAAACACTCGCGGGTAAAATACAACTTTGCACCCTTGTATAACAAATAACTATTTTTAATACGTCATAAATCGTAAACCGCAATTTACCTTTCACTCACGTTTCACATAAAAAATACTTTGTTTAGATTGTGTAATGTACGGAACCCTCGGTGCGCGAGTCCCACTCGCACTTGGCCGGTTTTTTAATCCTGGGCCAATAATGCTCAAGCGCAATTAGCTACGCGGCAGTGTTGAGAAGCCGTTCAAGATTTTTGCAGTAAGTATAAAGTGAAGTACCGGGCACGAGTGACCCTATGAGGTTTCCGTTTTTTTTATGTCAATTTCTATGTCTCACAATTTTTTTAATGTATTAATTTATAACTCATTAATAATTAAGTACTAACAGCCTCAGAGCTACCTGGCTTCTCTGCATTCAAACTTTAGGGAGTTGGATAGCCCGTTTTTTTTTTTTAAGTCGCCGCCGATCGTATACTGAACAAGCATTTTTTTTGCATCCTATTGTAACGTACTTATTAAAATTTACCGGACTTTCATGAACGAGAGATATGATATTATAGCTGTATAATATACATCTATTGTCTACAAATTTTTTTGGTACTTTGGTACACGTACAAATCAATTTAAAATAGTCGAGATGGCGTCCGGTTTTTGTGTATTCAAAGCGACAGCACCGGTATCTGTGTCAAGGTGTGGATCGGCTCTTGCGCAAGCCGTTTTTAATGCTCCGCCCGGTTGCGAGGTAATTAATTCGTTTCGGAGTGTCGTAACAAGCTATACTCGATGTAGTTTTCGTTTATTTTAATTACGAGATTTTTAAAACATGTCAATATTTATACATGTACTTACTTGTAGTAATATTATTAAAAACAATTTTTATAGAAAAAAATCGCATACTTTAGGCTATGGCTCCAAAACCTAGCATTCTATACTTAGAAACATCGGGTAAATGCAAGTATCAAGTATCAACGCAAAGGGTTAGCTATTAACCGTATTTCAATAAAAACAATAACTACTTACGTAAGTATATTTTATTTATAATTATACTTAAATTTCCTTTATAAGTACTTAAGTTCTACTTTCTGATGAAATACAATCAAAAAATGAATCAGCTTTACTACCAAATTATATTTTTTTATTCTGGCCACGAGACAAAACGTTATTAATAAAAGAAACAGCAACAATGTACCTTAAGAGGCCGGTGGCCATGCTCTCGATAGCTCTCCTTAGATGGCTCAGCAGCAGACTAGGTCGAGGAGAACCACTACGATGTCAGTGTCATAACGTCATGCTCCGCGGCGCGAATGCACTCGCCGTTTATTATACATTACTACTTTTAACTACACTTCAATTATGTTTAGCGAATATAAGCTGTATTGGAACTGTTTTTGAACATGTAGCCATGAATATATGATTAGTTAGCGTATATCTGGTACCGGTCATGCTGTGTGGTCACCCGCACTGTTTGCTTGCAGTTAAATGATTATTTAAGGTCAGGTATAAGAGTGTTTTCGAATGCGTTGGGCTATGCTTCGAGTGTCTTTTATAATTAAAAATTCATCATTTGGTAATAGTCCGAATCGAAGTAAAGTTCTTACATTCAACTTGGAACACACGGCTGGCTAGCACGTCTTAGTGGCTTGGCGAAACAGGCTTTAGGTTACTTTTCGCTCATGTCGTCGCAAATATGGACATATTTGGTATCAGTGCATTCAGTGTGATGTCCTGAACACAAATATAAGATGACAAGCGCAGAAGTGGTGGGGGTAGTTGCTCTGACGTCAAAAAGTCGGCTCAATATGTCCATATTTGCGACGACATGAGCGAAAATCGATTTCCAGAAGACTTCTAGCCCAAAAACCACCGTACTATCTCGGCATTTCGATGTTTTTAAGCTGAACTATCAGAGGATAGTTTGATGGACAATAACTTAAGTAAATTTGTTCTAATTTAAATGAAATTGGGTAAACGTGTTGATAGATGAAATCATTATATTGTAGTCATTAAATTATGAGCAGGCTCGATCAAGAGGTTATGGAGCGTAGAAGGCCAAAAAGCTATTAAGTTGCAAGAAAGTATGGTCGAGTTTGGTATCAAATGAAAGTGCTCGTACACATTTATAATATTGTTTATTAATTGACGATATTAAAATAATTGCCAAGATAAAAACGAAATAGAATAATAACGAAATAAAAACCATTAAACAAGCAATTCTTGTATATATCTATCTACCTATGTATATATATTTATATATTTCGGGGATCTCGGAAACGGCTCTAACGATTTTGACGAAATTTGCTATATGGGGGTTTTCGGGGGCGAAAAATCGATCTAGCTAGGTCTTATGTCTGGGAAAACGCGCATTTTTGAAATTTTATATGTTTTCCGAGCAAAGCTCAGTCTCCCAGATATTAAACATAATATAGGTAGGTATTTGACAAGATTACGGGTTACCACAGATACAGTTTATTTTTATCTCTATGGTGCATATAATATAGATAGACATAGTATATACAAGTAGTTATAGACGCGCCACCGAGCGACCGGGGGTAAGAGAAAGAATATTCATATAAAATTTAGGCAGCATAGGATTTTTTCTCTCACTTATAAATTTCGGTATTTCGCCATCGCCTCCTACCTATGATGCCACCCGGTCGGTGATAAGGACAAAGCATGGCACTAT
This sequence comes from Cydia strobilella, assembly GCF_947568885.1. Classification (NCBI taxonomy): domain Eukaryota; kingdom Metazoa; phylum Arthropoda; class Insecta; order Lepidoptera; family Tortricidae; genus Cydia; species Cydia strobilella. The sequence goes on along the minus strand of NC_086068.1, from coordinate 15,624,807 downwards.
TTTCTCTTTCCTCTTATAGGAATCGCAATAAGACTATCTTTCTCTATCAAGGAGTGTCAGGCCCTTGCTATGGTGACTTAAATCTATCTGTTAAGGGCTCCACAGACCTTGCAATTAATCGCACGCGGTTTTCGATCCTTTGCGACAGGTAACAGGCGAATTTTGCAAAAAAATCATGGTTAAAATAATTTTAACGTACTTATTAAACTTTTTGGTATCAAAAAAATTTAAGTTTTTCCATAAAATTTCAGTTTAAAATTTTATAACTATAAAATTAAGAATTTGGAGCATTTAAAAAAGGAGCTAAATGACGATGGAAGCAGTGTGTGCCGCGTGCCGCATGTGACAGATTCGAGTCTAAGGAAAAAACGTGCCTCGGAAATCAAGTAAATTTGATTCTCGCACAGATGGCGCTACTACCAATACCAGCCTTTGGCCTATTCTCATTTAGATGGGCGTTGACGGTTTCGTTTGAGTGAAAGAACATGGGTCAAAATCATATAGAAATAATAAATACAAATAAAAAAAAACATTTATATAATCCAGGGCCCATTCATTCGTTCCAAACTGTATATACATTTTTTAATATTTTTATTTTTATATAGATATAGATGGCAGTAAATTTACTGTGACTACAAAATTTACTATGACATTACCACTCTATCCTATATATTCTCTTTGCCGTAATAGTTTTATTACTTGTTTTTATTTTAATGACATCAGGGCAATAAAGACTGGAAGAACAGGACAGGGATGCAAGAAACTCACTTCTAACAGCTTTAACTTGCCACAATGGCCAGAAATATTCGTATTCATGAATGTTCAAATAACACACATAAATAACTCGGAATGTTTAGAACTAGTTAATTCAGATGATAAAAATATCTACTGTGGCGTCCCACAAGGATCGGTGCTAGGCCCACTACTCTTCATAATTTTTATAAATGATCTCCCAAATAATTTAACTTATGGCAAAACTTACCTTTATACAGACGACACTAGTATTATTTTCCAAAATCATGACTTAAATATGTTAAAATCCCAAATTAGTGAAACTTGGTCTGAGCTTGTTCTTTGGTTCGAGAGAACGGTCTCAAACTAAATTGCTTATTATACTCTTAAAAGTTTATCCAAAACTCTTACTTCAGCAGTCCTTAAAACGGTATACTTCGCCTATTTTGAGAGTATTTTAAGGTACGGTCTGGAGGTTTGGGGAAGCAGTGTTCACGTAAATGCAATACTTATTTTACAAAAGAAAGCTGTTAGAAGTATTGGAAAAGCAAAACCTCTAGAACACTGTCGCCCTCTTTTTATAAAACACCAAATTATGACTGTAATATCGCTTTATATCTACTTAATTTGCACACATATTCATACAAATAAATTTAAATACAGGTACAAAGGTGAAAACAAGATGCATGCAATAAGGAGTAACAATAGTATTGAGTTACCAAAATGTAATAATTACGTACACTTCAAGAGAAGCCCAGAATATAATGGAATAAAAATATACAATGCTTTAAATAACGACATCACATAATGCTGTAATTTAGATAAATTTAAACAGAATTTAAAATCATTTTTAATCACTTTTTTCTATTCCTTAACGGAATTTTTCGAAAAAATTTATGAATGAATATAATAATGTTGACTAATTTCATTTTTTTTTTATCGTCATGGCTGTTTCATTTATTTTAATTGTAAATTTGAACGTTTTATTATTTATAATTTTCACAATGTGTCGATTATTAATGTATAATATATGATATATTAATTTGTAATTTGTAATAAGTTTAAATGTATACCTATTAGCTAGCTAAGAAGATAGGCTAATTATAATTTTAGTGTAAGATTAATATTTTGCATGCCTATTGTGGCGTAATAATACACTCATGAATTTGTACCACACTGACACGACCAATATTGTATCTATTCTGTGTATATTAGCAAAATAAATAAATTGAAATTGAAATTAAAATTGTGACGTCATGTCAGATAGATTTATAATACATATGAAATCACATTTAAGGCGCTAGTCGCTATTGTTGGCCGTAAACTCTTACTTTCTAGAGTATATATCTGCTTAACGGTTCAACAAAAAATTATGAAAAAAATATATATTAATCTAATTTTATGTACAACATTCCTAACGTTTGATTTTTTCCCTGTGACTTATAGTTTCTCCATAAAAGGAACATTACGACAGGCCGTTTTGCGACTAACTTTGCTTATATCTCCTAAACGGTTTATTCGATTAAAGTTGTTTTTAAACATAAATAAATGTTTTAACAGACACTACAAATGCAACGTTTCATAATGTTAAAAAATAATATTTTTTTTAAGAAATCGAATATTATTCAACATTTCGTGCGTATGTAGCACGAAAACGGCGTGGCCGGCAGTCGTGTGACAGCTTTGGGACGAGGAGGCTGTGTCGCTCGTCGCTCCGTGCCTTCCTTGTACTCTGTATGCTAGTGCTGTAAACACTACAACTTGTAATATAATGATGATATTCCCACGTAATGTTTGAGGAAACTTATAATACTAGTTTAACACTAACAGGTAGGTAACAATTCCTAAAATTGTATATGTAGGTAGACTTGGTAGTAGGTACTTAATTTTATAAGTTAACTATTAAATGGCATTTTTATATTTATTTATTATGGATAAAAAAATGACTATAAAATAAACACACTGTATGCCTCAATTTAGTACATACCAAGCTCTATCTATAAATCTTAATCGGTCGAATTGACTTAGGTATTTATTTGTAAGAAACAGATAAAACACAAATTAACTAATTGAGGCTTGTAAAGTATATTGCACAAGGGAATATATTTTTATTATAATTTACGACTTCCACTAAACGCATGATGTACTCATACTCAAACGACAAAATATCTGCAAAAGATACACAAATACGAGTATAGCGCCAACCGCGCGCCTCTGGGCTGTAGCTTATTCTTTGAACCTCGTTGTGGTAAATTCACGTACGATCGCAGTGAGCGGGGTGCGGGTACAGAGACGCTGAGACGCTCAAGGACACATCAGCGACTATCGTCTTAAAATAAATGTGATGTGATGTGATGTGATCATGATTAGTATTTAAGTTTTTTGTTACTAACACTTCTATGGCCCATGCCTGAAAATAAATGATTATTTATTTATGTGTTCAAAACGCGAAAATTTTAAATGTTAGATCTATAATAGTACGGACTACGGACGTTAGACGCTGACGCTCATTTTCAGTTTTTACTAAATTGACTACGGAACCTTTATAGTTTTGCCATGTCTGTCTGTTCGTTTGTCGATCGTTAGGAGGGATGATTTTTTAAATGGTTTGTTCGTATATGTACTTGCTATACTTATATAGCAATCATTTTACCCGAGAACATATATTTGTATTTTTGTATATTTTAATGAAATTTGGAACATATGTTTAATGTAAGCCGCTACTTAGCTGCCAAGTTAAATAAAAACCGGCCAAGTGCGAGTCGGACTCGCGCACCGAGGGTTCCGTACTTTTTAGTATTTGTTGTTATAGCGGCAATAGAAATACATCATCTGTGAAAATTTCAGCTGTCTAGCTATCACGGTTCATGAGATACAGCCTGGTGACAGACAGACAGACGGACAGACGGACAGCGGAGTCTTAGTAATAGGGTCCCGTTTTTACCCTTTGGGTACGGAACCCTAAAAAAATTGTATTTTTAGGAGAGGCACTCCAAAATTGTAACTAAAAGTAAAAAATATATTTTTCAGTAAAAGTTGACGTGTGGCACATAATTTGATAGATCTTCAAAATCAACATTGAGGTTTAAAAAAGTTATTGATTAAGGCCGTTCTATCGGTTTGCCGCTGTGCGCTGTCACTGACACATTTCGCAAGAAAGAACGGGAAAGATCATGCGCGCCAAGTGTCAAGTTTGATCGAGTTTTGTCGATTTGTATTTATTTTAAAAACGTTACAATATCGAAATTCGAAAGCTATGGAATTACTATTTAAGTTGAGATTGTTTTTTCTTCTTTTTTTGTTTATAGTATCACATAATAAATAACCGAGTAAAGTTTGATTAAAAGTCTGAGTTAGAGGTTACTTTGGGAATTAATTGTATCGAGCGAAGTGTCATAATTCGTGTATCGGAAGCTATGTTATTAGAGATAATATAGTCAAGAACTACATATATATTTTCCACGTCTACGAATATCAACGCCTCTTAGAAAAACATGATCATATAAGGAGCTTTTTCGCCTTCTGGCTCAGGGAACCGCCGGTATATACACTTGAAAATAATCGCTTCGTAAGTTAAAAGTAATGTTCCCCCTATATTTTTTTTAACTAGTAATTAATTACCATAAGAACATTTTTTGCGCAAAAAAATTATGTCTAAATATATACGTAGGGTTGAATTTGCCCTGCTCCTGCTACCAAAATTTTCAGTTTGCCTCAAATGTTGTTGTTGTCTTAAAGCACTCCAGAGGTGCAGAGGGCCTTCACAAGCTCGCGCCGAGTTTGGATTCCAGCTGTTCGTAGAATGCCGTTTTTTCTACATCTGAGGCCGAACTGGTTGGAGCGTTACATTGGATTATATTGATTTTACGAGCCCGCGAGTAAAACGTGCTGAAATTATGCGTTTAAAAACTGACTTCCAGCTCGAGTGGTGCTATAGTCCGCTGCCTTTTCTCCAAAACCATTCCATCATGTCTCGTTTAATCCGAGGATGTGGATGCAGTAGTCTTTTAGGCCTGGCTATCTGAGGGAGCCGTTTGGGTCGAGTCATGAGATATTGAAGGTTTCATAATCTTATCGGTTTAAAGATGTGCAGGTTATTACCCCACAGCACCCCAAACACGACGATGGGACTGTCATCAGTGCGTTGGTTCCTCAAGGTTTCTGGTAGCCTAAGAGTTTGTCATGGTCGTCTCCCTTAGCTGAGTGTTCGGTTTTAAGGCCCCGAATGCTCCCCGTAACTGCAAAGCCCGTTAGCGGACTATAACATTGCCCAGGAGGAACGACAAGGACGTAGTTGCAGGACTTAATTGATGTGCGATACTTAAAAGTCTAAGAACACAAACGGGCAATCTCAGTATTGTGTTCCAGGAACCGCCTAGCACAGTAAAGCCCACCGAGGCCTGTCTAACACCAATTCATGCCGCCGCCCCCCAAATTTCCCGAACCAAACATGAACTAGTACTTTTAAGCCGTGTATTAGGTGAAACGTTACGAAATTAATTCAAAGTTAAAAAGCTGCAATGAAAAAAATGGAATTAAATTTATAGGTTCCCTTTGGATAGCAAAAACTTTACAGGTCTCCTTTTGATAACAAAAACTTTACAGGTTTCCTTTTGATAGCAAAAACTTTACAGGTTTCCTTTTGATAGCAGAAACTTTACAGGTTTCCTTTTGATAGTAAAAACTTTACAGGGTTCCTTTTGATAGCAAAAACTTTAAAACGGTGGTGCGATAATTTCGAACAAACAATTAAGTCTCGAACAAACAATTAAGTTTCGAACAAACAATCAAGTAACCCAGAATTCAAATGTACTTAGGTAATTGTAATTTCTACGTAACGCGGACTTTTATATTGCTTGCTGAAATGAAGTTTAGAAGGTCTAAGTAGAGATCTATTCGTGGCATCTCTAGGTCAAAGAGAAAAGTAGTTGGCTTAGTTGGAACCTAAGAGCGCTCTTTCGTATTTAGAACTGCTACCTTTTAAGGTAAAGTAGGTTCAGAGATCAGTTATTGAAAAATCGTACCGCTTTTTTAGAGCACAATACGGTTGCCAAAAAATTTAATTAACAATCTGGAAAGTTAAGTCAGTCAGCGACGACTGCTAGTAGGGCGCTGCCACTGGCGCGCGCGCAGCGGACTAATGACCAAGCCCTCCTGCGCATAGTGGCGTAAAAACAATCTACGCGCGCCTCCGCGAACATATTACCTGAGGCGCTGCAAAATAAAAACACAGATAATTTCCTTACCATTTAGATCTCAAAATTTCGTTACATTTGGTTAAGTTTTGGAGGCGAAACCGTCAACTACCAAACCTCGTTGTTTGAGATTTTTACGCAGGATTTTTCGCCTAACCTAACGTGGCGGCGCGAGACGGATATATTCACCTAAAATATTTAAATCTCAGCTCCCGTATCCTCTTAAAGCAAACCCCATCGATGTGACAGCTGACACGGCGGCTACTGAGTACCTCAATAAGCAAATTAATGTACGGATTAAAAAGTGTGGGCGAGCTCAACCCACCTTGTCTCACGCCACACTCCAATCTGTACCTACTCATCCGAGATGGCGTCCCCCCACTTGACATAGTTGACTTGATTTCCATACCAATACTTAAATACTCGTATAAGTTCTAGTGGTAACTTAATTTTCTCAAGCTTTTCCCATAGCTTTCGGTAGGAAACTAGGAACCAGGTCAAATGCCTTCGACAAATCGAGAAATACTATTGTTATTATAGTATATAAATATGGCAATCGCATCTTCAAAACCAAGTTTGGCTTCGCAAGCCACATTAGAGCGTTCCATGTTTCCCATTAAAAACGGTTGGAGACGCCGTCGTCGGACACGGCGAGGAGGACATTATAGTATATGCTATTATTGTTTTTCTAAGTTTTTAAAATTTGTTTTTGCTGTTCACAGCGAAACGAAAGTGTGATAGTGTGTTCAGAGCTTAGTATATAATGCTGTTATAATGTGGCTAATTATGATTAGTTTTTATTTAATAAGGTATGTCTTCTTTAGTGACTGATCTCAAATAAGTAAGATATAAGAACTTTTTTTTAATGAGCCTATAAAGTGTCCCACTGCTGGGCAAAGCATCCGTCCACCAATAAGAATGAAGAGCGCTATAGTAGTGCTGTAATAGCGTTGAATAAGTACTAAGGAGTTAAAGGGGTTCCAAATAAGTGATTACTATTATTTTATTGCATTGATGCCGGCGTTATCTGCGGATTTATGATGGCGAAATTAATAACACTGTCAATAAATACCTATATTATTTAAAATAAAATAAAGGGCCTCTGATCCTTTGCATATTTATCCAAACATTATTATTATTTGTGGTCCACCGCATTTGATTTTCCTAAAATTAAACAATATCCGTGAATATGTATTGAGTAAAACTATCCATTTTACAAATACTAAATACAAACACTAATATTTGACGTTCTAATTTATAGTTTTCGTTTTGCTTATTGATACATTGATCACCGTATCATGGCGCTGTAGGCTTAGCTTGTAAGTAAGGTTCTAATAACAGTATAAGATGTACTAAGGTATTAAATAACGCTCGTCTGCAACTACATGATCTATTGCACTGCCTTATGGGAATATAGTTCAGATCCGGAAACCACTACCAAATTTTAGTATGTTGTTGGGCATGGTACTGGGTCTAAAAACTCCCGGGAGACAGCGGCGCCGGCCATCTACTTCAGCGGAATGACGTCATCAAAATGACTCCCGCCTTGTTGCGAATATTGCATTTTGCACCCAAACTATGCATTGCACATACACGTGTGGGGTATTATAAATAATGTATTAACGAATCATAAATATATATTTAATAACCTTTCGTGTTAAATAGCACACGTGTATGTATGACTCATGGTATGTTATAATTTAGATTTTGCAAATTTCGGCAGCGGTCACATGTATGACGCCATTATTTGTTACCCAGGCACTATAGAGATTGTCTCGCAGCAGTTTTATGATCCTTTTTATATTGCTAATAACATACTAGAAGTTTATGCGAATTATCCTGAAAATGACCAGTTTAGATTTTTTTAACTTTAATGCATTTGTTCTAGCAAATACCTACATTTTACATTTTACATTTATGTCTCTGTTTGACCTAATGGTTGACTGGTAGAGAATGCCTTTTGGCATTAAGTCCGCCATTTGTACATTTTTCTTTGCTTGTGCAATAAAGTTTAAATAAATAAATTTTGATGCATAATTTTCCCATTTTTGGTCTGATTTTGATTATTTTGATATCAGTGTATGGCTTGAGACATCAGCTTTAATCTTGTTGTACATTGCTTTAACGCCCGACTTGCACTTATTAATACTAACGACACAAGCTATGTATACTGAGAATCATACTTATGATAGGATATAGGATATAATATTGATTTTCTTTATGTTATTCTCGAACTCCCCATCGGCACACAAACCTCCATAAGGGTTTGCCTACGATGGGTCTTGTGATAATCTAACAAACTGTAATTTGTTTCCTTATTCAATAAATTAAAAAAAAAACTTGGTTTGGTTGAAAAACTCAAATAAACGATTTTTTTTTCATTTTGATTTATTTTTAAATTTCTCTTAAACTATTGCATATTCTGGTACATAGTGTATAAGTGAAATATATAATATTTTATTGGCTTTTGTTTAATACCCCACACGTGTATGTGCAATGCATAGTTTGGGTGCAAAATGCAATATTCGCAACGAGGCGGGAGTCATTTTGATGACGTCTTTCCGCTGAAGTAGATGGTCGGCGCCGCTGTCTCCCGGCAGTTTTGGAGACCCAGTACCATGCCCAACAACATACTAAAATTTGGTAGCGGTTTCCGGATCTGAACTATCTCTTCGACCGTTTCCCATAAGGCATAGTACTAAATACATAGTAGACGGTAGCGATATGATCGGTTAATAGTGTTGATACCTTTTATTATTTACCCTTGCAAAGTTGATATTGCAATGACTTACTAAGTTGTTAAAAATTAAAATTAAATTAACCAACAAATCAAAATTGTTTCTCAAGAGCTGCCTATGAAAAAAGGCTTTATTTAGTAGAGGTAAGGCAGTGTTGCTCAGTATGTTCGCGCCGCCTACAATGGTCTTTCCACCTTCACCTACTTATTCGCTCACTCGTAGCGAGGTGCTGCCTTCCTAGAGAATCTTTTCATTTTACATAGTACATACCTACATACTAATAGAATAAATAATATTATATTACCCTTGTAAAGTTTCCAATGTACATGTACACACATAATATTAAGAGCATTCTTACAAGAAAAGTCGAAATAATGTAAAATTGATGATATTCCCGACAAGATTTAAGATTTTACGCTTATTATTAGAAATAAAGAGTACTTGTTCCAGTAGGAGCGTTTTCTTATCTTTAGGAATATCGTTGTACATTTTAGAAAAAGGACTAATTAAATTAGTAATGATTTTTTTTCTGATGGTCGTTTACAAAAAACCGCGTGAAGCACTGAATTGTGAGCTCTTATTTGTAAATTTTGAGAAGTTTACTCTGCTAAAGTTGGATATTTTGTATTACTAATATCCTGTACTTTAGGAATATCGAATGATATTCTTCCTACATGCTTTTAAGAAAGAGAAAATCAATGTTAAACGAATTGAATTTTCTCTTTGAAACAAGTGTAAATTCCTACGAAAATCTACTTAGTATCGAAGTCATTTTTATACACGAGCAATCTACAACGTTTGATTATACTGTTGGTATACATTTGTGTTTATCAAATTCTACTTTAATTGTTTGGCAATTTTTTTGAAAACTACTCTATATTACCGATGACGCGCGCTGGCGATCTCAGTACCGCGGCAGAGCTTGAAGAGGTCGGACCTGTGTCGGTCGGCTCCGCACGTTTTCGACGGCGACAACGAGGTTTTTTATCGTTGTGTGCGGCAGGCGCCGTGTAAAACGCTATACTGTGTGCGTGTAAACTGCGACTGAGAAACTTTGATCAGAGTACCTATACTGTATTTGTTGTTATAGTATTATAATATAGTATAGTAACATAACAAACTTCCGAACAACATTAAAAATATTTGAAATGACCTGACATTTTATAGGTAGTAAATTAAAAAAAAAAAAAACAGCAAAGTGCGAGTCGGACTCGCGCACAAAGGGTTCCGTACTACGCACAAAACGGTAAATAAATCACGTTAATTGTTGTATGGGAGCCCCACTTAAACATCTATTTTATTCTGTTTTTAGGGTTCCGTACCCAAAGGGTAAAAACGGGACCCTATTACTAGGACTCCGCTGTCTGTCTGTCCGTCTGTCACCAGGCTGTATCTCATGAACCGTGATAGCTAGACAGTTGAAATTTTCACAGATGATGTATTTCTGTTGCCGCTATAACAACAAGTACTAAAAACAGAATAAAATGTGGTATTTCCTATAAAAAGGGACCTTATTGTCGATGGCGCTTACGCCATTATAAACGATGCTCCGATATAACTAAGACTGAACTTGTATAAGTTTTGAGTATGTATTACTCATCCTCCTTATGAACCCTGGCAGTACCTTAGGTTTGGTGCAACATAGGCGCACACTGTTTTGGTCATTCGACTCGTCTTGATGAGCAACTTGGGAGAGCAGTACTCATGATAGAGCTGATGCTGAACCGTGGCAGTACCTAGTGGAACTTAGGATTGGTGCAACATAGGCACACGCTGTTTTAGTCATCCGACTCGTCTTGATGAGCACTTAGGAGAGCAGTACCCATGATAGAGCTGATGCTGAACCCTGGCAGTACCTAGTGGAACTAAGGTTTGGTTAACATATCAGTCAAATTTGACAGATTGACAGTTTATGTCATTTTCAGGGAAAATTATCTTTTTGGGATAGAGTTAGCACCAAGTAACATTGTTAAGTGTAGATTTATACTATCTGTCAAAATTGACATTTTTGACGGTTTTGGATCCCAGATCGAAACGGCTTGTCCAATTTTGATAGGACCTTCAACATTAGTCATGGGATGGAAAATGTAGTTTGACACATCTGTCAAAACTGTAAAAATTGACAGTTTGACAGTTTTTGTCATTTTTAGTGGAAATTAACATGTTTTGTTAAAGTTTCGTACTAAGTGACATAGTTTAGTGTTGTTTGACATATCAGTCAAATTTGACAGATTGACAGTTTTTGTCATTTTCAGTGAAAATTATCTTTTTGGGATATAATTTAGCACCAAGTGACATTGTTAAGTGTAAATTTATACAATCTGTCAAAATTGACATTTTGTGACATTTTGACATTTTAGGATCCCAAATCGACACGGTTTGTCTGATTTTGATAGGACCTTCAACATTAGTCATGGGATGGAAAATGTAGTTTGACACATCTGTCAAAACTGTCAAAATTAACATGTTTTGTTAAAGTTTGGTACTAAGTGACATAGTTTAGTGTTGATTGACATATTAGTCAAATTTGACAGATTGAGTTTTTGTAATTTTTTGTGAAAATTAACGTTTTGTTAAAGTTTGGTACTAAGTGACATAGTTTAGTGTTGTTTGACATATCAGTCAAGTTTGACAGATTGACAGTTTTTGTCATTTTCAGTGAAAATTATCTTTTTGGGATATAATTTAGCAAACAAACCATGTTCATTTTCACTAAAAAGACAAAAACTGTCAAACTGTCAATTTTGACAGTTATGACAGATGTGTCAAACTACATTTTCCATCCCATGACTAGTGTTGAAGGTCCTATCAAAATCGGGTTTCGATTTGGGATCCAAAACTGTCAAAAGGTCACAAAATGTCAGTTTTGACAGATAGTATAAATCTACATTTAACAATGTCAGTGGGTGCTAAATTCTATCCTAAAAAGATAATTTTCACTGAAAATGACAAAAACTGTCAATCTGTCAAATTTGACTGATATGTCAAACAACAACACTAAACAAAACATTAACTTCAATGGCCATTTACCATACCTCCCAGACTACCGAACATTCTCCTCACGTGTGAAAGTCAAAAACCGACATTGGCAAATTCACCCCGTGCAAAATTGCGGGGAGTAAAAGCCAGATAGGAAAAAAAAAAAACAAATGGCCATTAACGTCTCAAAATTTTTATTCGAATTAACTTTAATGCAATTGGTGCGTAATGCAATTGGTTAATGGCGGAACTAATGGTTAATGCAATTGATCAATGGTTAATTAAAATTAACAATTACGGCCTGTTGGCCTACATATAGCTTAAATAGTTTCGCTACCCAAGCTGTACGGTTACCCTGTACCTGTACCAAATGTAATGACGAAACTTGTAAACAAGCGAGTATACCTATATAGGTAATTTCTTTCTAGTATAAAATAATTCTTTTATAATACAAAAGTAAGTACATTTGCACTGGATTTAGTATTCTCGTACCAAATAACAATAATTACGATTTTAAAATTTAAATACAGTTAGTGTCGTTATAATTGTTTTCAGTATGCTTCACGAAGGATCAAGATTGTTTAATCCATCATTGTAGTGCGAGCGAGAGGGAAAACGTGGTAGAAGGAATCGGCATACTGAGCTCGCACAGCCCGCCGCAGCGCGTAAAATACCTAAACTCGCTCAACGCCGAAATGTAATAGCGCTCTTAAAAGTTTTCGGGGTTTCTAGTTTTACTTATCTTCAACGACCGCCATAATTAATATTGTAGATCATTCAGTATGTCATGTCAAAGATTATTTTCGTTTTTCGATCGCGCAGGATGGATAAAATTATCCAGGTTAACATTTTTATAGGGTTCCATACACTTTTCCTTAGTTTCGCCATGTCCATCGGTCTGTCCGTCCGCGTCTTAGCTCAGTGACCATGCATTACTAGTAAAAACTGATATTTGTTATAATGAGTATATATATATATATATATATATATATATATATATATATATATTTTATTTTGACGATCATTATGAGATATCTATGCTTAGCCGTGTTGACATTGTTTTTCTCATTTTATTTTATTTGACATTGTTAAAAATTTAATTAATTAATTAATCGATTGCTTATTCAAATGGTTTTTAAATTGTGTATTGTTTTTGTATAATTATAATCAATTGTTATTTTTCACTTCACGATCATAATATAAATTCGTATAGATTAGTGTAAAAATAATTTATATTGTAGTTTAATATTATGAACTAAATAAATCTAAATCTTTATATATACACAAGCTAAGAAAAGCAAGTCTAAGAAGCACCTAGAAAGGCAGATTATCTTGGGTCAAATGGATGGCAAGCGCGGGCGAGGAAAAGCACCCACGAGATGGTCTGATGGTGTGAAGAGGGTGGTTGGCGGCAACATGCAGTGTGTGACTCATGTGGCTTATGACCGCACACTATGGAGACGGAGCATACATGGTCGCGATCCTCAGCAATGAGGGACCGAGGAAGAAGAAGAAGAAGATATATATATATATATACATTTTTTGATATATTTATTTTTAGTTTTAATCGTGTGTCGGTAGATGGCAGTAAATTTACTGTGACTACAAAATTTACCATGACAGTACCCGTGTCAGTCAGTCTGACTGTCATTGTCACAGCCGATTTGCTCAGAAACTAGACCGATACAGATAAGGAAACATCTTGTGCCTTAATAGTTTTTCGGTCTCATTATAGGTGCCACGTCGCCCGCGTCCATAATGGTGTTTATGTTTACTATAAAGTATAAAAGTTACAAAAAAATTAAAACGTTTTTGGAAGTTATAACTGTTATATGTATTGTAGCGTGACGCTACATCTGTCGTTTTGTTTTGGAAACTACTTGTAGTCCGTTTGCACCCTGCTGGTGCTGAAGGATTTGGGACTGTGTTGCCGGCTCGGCTTCGGAGAGAGCCCTCTGAACCCTCTGTACATGGATGACCTCAAATTACTTTCACCAAATAGCAAAGACTTATTGGAGCTACTGAGAACTACCGAAGTCTTCAGTAGTGCCATCAACATGGAGTTTGGTTTCGAAAAATGTGCGGTTATACATGTACAGCGGAGAAAGGTTATAAATCCAACAAATTTACAACTTTCTGAGACAATGTCTTTCAGCTTTCAGGTCTATCTCTGAATCAGAAACCTATAAATACCTTGGTATGTCACAGTCGTTGGGTATTGAGGACGAGGGTATTAGACGGTCGGTGAAGGAGAGCTTTGCGCGCCTTCAACGCTTGGGTAATGTCTCTACTCACATACTCCTTTGGCATACTAAGGTGGACTCAGACCGAGCTGGATGCCCTGGATCGGAGGCTCCGACAGCTACTCACCACACACCGTATGCTGCACCCACGCTCGTGCTCGTCTGTTATGAGCCTGCCCGCGTTGGTGAACTGGCTACGATTCGGGGACCTCTTCGGAGACCTCGACGGTTCAATTGCGGACGAAGTTATCATGACGAATAATACCTAGACTTGGCTGACGAGATTACCGCCATGTGGGATGTTGACTCGACGATCATTGTTGCGATAGTCGTGTCAGCGAACGGTCTCATAGCGACGAGCCTCGACCAACACTTAGAGAGACTCTCGCTAGGTGGTTGGATCAAGGGTCAGAAGGGGCACAAGGCGGTAATTTTGGACACGGCGCGTATAGTACGTCGGTTCCTCACTCTGCAGCCCTGTAGGCCGAGCACATGATTGACGCGACAGTATCTCGCCGCGAGATAGACTACCCGTCTCTTACTAACTGTATGAATTAAAGGGGGACGGGTGGTCTATGTCGCGGCGAGATACTCTCGCGACAATCATGTGCTAGCCCGGCTGACCACCGGCAGCTTGGGCCCTGCCCCGGTGCTGGTGGCACCCTACCACCCTAGGTTAGATTTTTTATGATGTTTATATGTTTTTTTTTTATTATTTTGTAAGTGTTTTTATATTTTACTTTTATATTCATATTATAAAATGCCTAATTTAAGAAGAAGAATAAATAAAGAGAATAATAAAAAATAAATAAAAAATATTAAAATAATAATTATGATATTATTGTAAACACTTTAATTTATAGATATTGTGAAAGCTATAGATCTTCTATGGATCTTCTAAGGTCTTTTTGCCGTCTCCTACGCTGCGCTGACGAACGTCGCAGTACTTTCAATATTTTATTTTAGATTGAAAATAGTCAAATTTATATTTACTGTTAATGTTTTTAGAATCTGCATTAAATGATCTTAGGACAGTATTTTTTATAAACGAATTTTAATACGAAAATATAAAAATATGAGGGTTTGTTTGCATTTCGTTACTACTAAAAGTTCATTATTTTAAGTATTGTGTCATATTTTGCTACGGAACCCTAAAAAACTGGTATGGGGAATGAATTGGGCATCATCTAGTTACCTAAAAACGACACCAAACTTGACCCAAAGGTCCAAACTAATCCGCCAGAATTTTATTTCTGAGCGTCGGGAGCTCTGTATTTTGACCCCCCCTCCCCCACCTGACGCGGAGTTCAAGCTGGCTACCGGGCGTTTTGGCCTTAGGTGGACGTTTATAACATCCGTACCAAATGGCATTGCTGTACCCCAAAATGTCTACCTGCTTCCCCATAGAAAACGGACTATTGCTTGTCAGTCATGTCTAGTTTGTTTAGTCGTGTCGTATAGTGTGAATTGATTCACGCAATGACGGTTAGATGGCGGTTTAAAGAAACACATGGAAACTTTTTTGGACGATGATATTTTCGAGATTGGCAGGTTACAATTGCGTTGAATTTTGAATTTCAATTCTGATTCAAACAGGAGAAATTTGTTTTCTTCGTGATACTTCAGATGGATTTTGGGATTGACGTGTAAAGATCTGTTTGTGATAAATTAGATTTTTTCCTGGTTTTTTTTTGTCAAAGTTAACCTTTTAAGCTTGAAGAGGAACGTTTTCTTCTGAGGTTGCTAATAACAACTTCGAGTGCGCTTTACTTCCAGTCGTTCCGCGGCCTTGTTGGCCGCAGTTGCCTGCAACAGGACCTTTTTAAGGCCACCGTGGAGCCGTGCTCCGGTGGTGCGTGGTGGTCGTATCAACGACAGGGCGCAGCCGCCGACGTGCAGTCGGCAGTGGATGGTCGTCGACCCCATCAGTCCGCGGTCAGGTATCAGACCCACGGAGGAGACGAGCCCGCATACTGCGTGCTTCGATAGCGTTGGTTAGCCGAACGTTTGCTTTGGAAAGGAACTAGCAGACCCACGGAGGACACGAGCCCGCATACAGCGCGGTTCGATAAGTCACGGTACAGCTTCGGTTGGCCGAACAAATTGTCATCGTCTGCGGAGTTTGAATATTTTTTTAACGTATTGGAATCGGTTCCCGTTTAATTGTTATTTTTTCCCGGTTCATTGTTATTTTTTTGTGCAATATTACTTTTAATTCTGTAAAGCCGCTGTTATCCGTATTCCGCATTTATTTAAGGCATTGTCTTTTAAAATTCTAATTGCCCCTAATTGTCAGGCGAAACTAATATTCGGCAATAAATTTAGGTACCTATCACCCGTTGAAACAGCCATTATCGTCCATAATCTCCATCTCATTAATCCATTTCTTTCCTTCTACAGCTAAATTTATACGCTATTATCTTTCGCTCGTACACCAGTTCACGCCAGTGCGGAAAGCGGACTGTCAGAAAAACAATTTGTTTTGGTTACATTAATTTTTTAAATTCCAAGTGTAAATTTTTTTAGTGACTTTCGGAAGTGCTTATCAAATTATACGTGTTGTGCACAAGTATTTGTTTTACTGCAGTATACAAACTAATCTACCCGTAAACGCTGTTAATATTATAACCTTTCCGTAAGTACTTCTAGTCGACAAGTATGAAAGGTAGGCAGCGGTGCCATCACATTACGCAATATCATTCACGCTTTGACATTTCGCACGCAAACATTAGGACTTATACCGATGCAAAGTAAAACTTGTTTTTTATACGTACCGTAGATATCGCAACCACCGGGTGGGCTGGACAAAGGACGCACGTATAACCCGTACAAGTGAGTCCACGAGTAGAGTTGCGTAACGCTACCATCCACTGCAATCGTTTACTTATAATAGTTTTGTTGGCATGCTTTTTTTACGTTTGCCTAACTAAGCGATGGATTCGAAAAGGAGATGGCGGGATTGGATGCATTCTGTGTAGAATGGTAGGGAATTGGAACCGGTAAGTAGTAGGGTCAAATGGAAGAATAGACGGCTAATCTCTGCTCAGCAGTGTGGTGACACTAAGCTAATAAAAAAACCGGCCAAATGCGACTGCACATTTCTAAAAGGGTTTCCTGTAATCTGTATGTAAAGATCTATTTTGTGTATTTTTTTCAAATTTTTTTCGGTCTGTGTGACGTATTAAAGGTTCTCTTAAAAATCTACGCATAGATCGTGTGCGCGTCAGAAATTATTCAAAGTCTGAGATGGTATGAGAATAAAGAATAAACCTGAATCTTAGGCTTTATTATGCTAAAAGAAACGATAGGAATTAATAAGATGACAACGTCAAATTCATGACATTTTTCCCTCCTTAGTCCTGAACGTAGTCCGAGAGATGGGAAGGGGGTCGTCGAGCTCGAGCCGAACGACGCGACGTGGCTCATTCGGAATAAAAGGGCTAGGAGTTGGCTTTGCAGTCACGTCTGGAGCTCTTACATTTGGGGTTGTTTCAGTCGCTGGGTCAGAGGGCCCAGCAATGGGATCTGCAAGTACTTCATTTCCATGGAATTCAAAATCATGATTTGTTTCATTCTCTGCACTATGTATAGGAGTAGGATCATTTGTGTTAGATTCCGTTAGTGGCACTGCACCCGCAGCGAGGTGGCTCCCAACGTGGGAAGGTGGATTCGAAACTAGCATCTCTTTGCCGTTTGATAATCTCACTGAACTATAGCTGGGATTTGCTTCTATTAGTTTAACTTCTTCTACCAGAGGGTACTTGCTTGCACGAATGAATTTTTTGAGGAGGACTTTACCGGGCTGTAGCCACGGTGGCATAGATTGCCCCCACGAAGATCGTCGACAGTGGTTGAACATTCTCTCGTGTGGTGTCTTATTAGTCGAGGTGCAAAGCAAAGATCGGATGCTATGTAACGCTTGTATCATCACATTCTCCCACATATTAATAGGCATGTTTTTGGTTTTCAAAGCAAGACGAATTGTTTGCCATAGAGTACCATTCAGGCGTTCGAGCTGTCCATTTCCTTGAGGATTGTAAGGTGAGGATCTGCTTGTGGACACGCCCTTAGAGTGTAGAAAATCTTTTATTTCAGTGGACATAAAAGAAGTCCCTTGGTCTGTATGAATAGTTGCCGGGTATCCAAATACAGAAAATAGTTCGCTCAGGTGTTTTGTGACTGTCTCCGTGCTCATATCTGAGCAAGCATACGCAAAAGGAAATGTGGAGTATTCGTCTATGATCGTCAAAATATATTTGTTTCGCGTTGTTGATGGTATTGGCCCTTTGAAGTCCATAGATAATCTTTCGAAAGGAGCGGTAGCTTTTATTAAAGTCCCGGTTGATTTGCTGAATCTGGGTTTAATTTCCGCACATGTAGGGCATGATGATACAACTCCCTTTAGATCATCACAGCTAAATGGCAAATTTTTAGACCTAATCCAGTGTGTTAGCCGAGCCACACCAGGATGAGAAAGTGACTGATGTAATTCCTTTAGTTAGACGGTCATCGGTTGACGCTGCGCAGCAAACTTGCCTTGACAGAGCGTCTGCTACAGTGTTTTGACTTCCTGGACGATATTTGATGTCAAATGAATTTTATCATTCTTTATTTTACTGGCATGCCCTTGTAGCATATAAGCTACTGATTTTTGGTCAGTTACGAGATAAAATGATCGTCCAAGTAAATAATGTCTCCATTTTTTAAGGCTTTCTATTATAGCGTAAGCTTCCTTCTCGATGATAGGGTAGTTCTTCTCAGTCGCTTAGAGATTTCGAAAAGAATGCCACAGGTCGACCATTTTGTGTCAGCGAGGCAGCGATGGAATAGTCTGATGGCGGATAGCGTCGACTTCGATATAATGCGTTTAATTTCTTCAAATGCAGCAGCTTGTCTGGAGTCCAAAGGGTATTTCTCTACTAGTGTTAGCGGGTGTAACTTATTTGAAAAGGTGGGCACCCATTTAGAGTAGTGTGAAAACAGTCCTATGGCTCGTTTTAGGGAAGCTGAATCTTGAGGCAATGCTAAATCGAGGAGCGGACGTAGTCGGTCTAGATCGGGTTTTACAGTTCCATTATTTATATTATATCCAAGAATACTGATATCTGTCAAAGCGAACTGACTTTTTTCTTTGTTGATAGTCAGGTGATACTTCTCTGCGATTTTTAAAAATGTATTTAGTTTTTCGTCGTGGTCTTTCTTATCTTTTCCGCATACAGTTATGTCGTCCAAATAGGGAAATATTCCATCAATATTTGTTTTCCGGATTATTGAATCTATAGCTCTTTGGAAACATGCAACACCGTTCGTCACCCCGAACGGGATACGACGGAATTGATATAAATTGCCCGTTAAGGGCTTATTTTCAGGAATAATAGGAATTTGGTGATTGGCTGATTTTAGGTCAATTTTGCTGAATACTTTGAAGTTTGAACCTTTCGGAATAACGTCTTCGATGTTAGGAAGAGGATATGCATCAAGATAAGTATACTTGTTTACTGTTTGCGAGTAGGTAGTCTATACACATACGTTTTTTGTGATGCGCGCTGTCTGTTACTCTCTTCAATGAATTACTAATAAATTGAGATGGAATAGAATAAAGAATAAACCTGGATCTTAGGCTTTATTATGCTAAAAGAAACGATAGGAATTAATTAGATGACAACGTCAAATTCATGACATTGTCAAATGTCATACAAATTGGTTTTTCGCGGATATCAAAATTTCCTATAGCTCCGATGTTATTTACATGTAGGAAAGAGTTGTAGAACATAAAATTTACAAGTTAGGGTATCAAATATTTTTTCATCAGATGAGACGTTTTCAAGATATAGGGCACAGAAAGCGTAGTGATCAGAAAAACGTACTATGAGGCAAGGTCAATCGGTTTTCTGAATCTAGAAGTTAGCGATAAATTATTTAAGAAACAGGTAAAGGAAATGTTATTAGAAAAATGTTACTATTCAATGGATGAATTTTTTAGTGATGAAAGTCTGGATAATGCGAAATGATTAAATTGTTTATGAATTTTATGATAACTATTAATAATTTATTGTTAAATTTCATTCGAGTATGAGTATGACTATAATTTATGATTATTAATGATTAACGAATGAATTAGTTTTATCTTATTATTATTGTTTTTTTTTTGACACAATTTTATTTTATTTAAAAGTTTATATAAGAAATTAAAACTAGGTATAAGTTCAAAATAAGTAGTTTAAGATCCAATATTGTACACCCTAGCAGGGTATCATGTACCTACTTGACCAATATGTAAGACCAGTATGTACAAATGAACATGATTACAATGGAATAAATGATATGATATGATATCGTGAATATCGGCGAATAATACCTAATAATACCTATAAAGTTATTTAATAATCTTTTATTGGTCATATACAGCTTTAAAAAGTTGTCTGTCCTGAAGAAAATAAGTAACCGCTTGTGTCCAGGTAAGTATACGTACGGCGTACTTACAGGTTATTATTGAAATCGATCGTACACTGAGTTCCTATCGCCATCTAAGGTTCCCATCAACAGATCAGCTCGATGTTATTACATTGTCATCGGTCTTTAATAATGTATGCCAAATTTTTGCTCAATCTGAAACCATTAAGTAGCCGAGAATTGGTGGGCAAATTTTGTAGCCATGATTCATATTTAGATACAAACATCGGGAGTTAAATAAAAGCTTGTGAAAACATTTTTTGTATTATTATTACTATTAATAAGTATTTACGTTGTATTGTCTAACGCAGCGTACTACGTAGGCGAACAACACGCGAACGCGAAGCGGCGCGGCACGGCGCCTTAATTAATCCTTTGATACATATAGAAGTGCCCTAGGTGGGCGATCTCGTTACGAGCCTTGGGCCGGCCGCGCCGCGCCGCGTCGCTTCGCTTCGCGTTCGCGAGTGTTCGCCTATGTAAGACGCAGCGTTACACGACGACAATAAACGAATTTTCTGTAGGTATTTAAGAACACACCTCAGAACAGAACACACGGTTGAACCCACAGAACTATATCAAGATAGAAGTAAAGAGCTCGGCAAATTGTAGGGAGACCGAGCGTGTAACATTTTGTGTAGGTACTTTGACGTCACGTGCGTAATTTAGTGATGAGAAACATAATAAATAGCTTTAGCTTTAACACCATTTGCAGCGTTTTTTGGCGAACCGCTAGCACTGGGCAAAGGTCGAAGAGATAATTCAGATCCGGAAACCGCTACCAAGTTTTTGTATGTTGTTGGACATGGTACTGGGTCTCCAAAACTGCCGGGAGACAGCGGCGCCGGCCATCTACTTCAGCGGAATGACGTCATCAAAATGACTCCCGCCTCGTTGCGAATATTGCATTTTGCACCCAAACTATGCATTGCACATACACGTGTGGGGTATTAAACGAAAGCCAATAAAATATTATATATTTCACTAATACACTATGTACCAAAATATACAATAGTTTAGGAGAAATTTAAAAATAAATCAAAATGATGAAAAAAAAAACGATTATTTGGGTTTTTCAACCAAACCAAAAGTCGGACGTTAAAGCAATGTACTACAAAATTAAACCTGATGTCTCAAGCCATACACTGATATCAAGACAATCAAAATCAGACCAAAAATGTGAAAGTTATGCATCAAAATGTAGGTATTTGCTAGAACAAATGCATTAAAGTTAAAAAAAAAAACGCAATTGGTCATTTTCAGGATAATCCGGATAAGCTTCTAGTATGTTATTAGCAATATAAAAAGGATCATAAAACTGCTGGGAGACAATCTCTATAGTGCCTGAGTGACAAATAATGGCGTCATACATGTGACCACTAACGAAATTTGCAAAATCTAAATTATAACTATACCATGAGTCATATATACACAGGTTATTAAATATATTATGATTCGTTAATACATTATTTATATAAACAATGTATATTTTAAGAGTTACAAACAAAGAAAAAACACGTTTTATGAAAAAAGTTCATTTATATATATTTTATAACTCAACTAAAAACGTTGTAACAATGTTGCGTATAATATAAAAGAAACCAGTTATTCAACTATACGTCACAGCTTAAATATTTAATTTCAGATAAAAACTGTGGAAGGTGTACCAAAAAAACTAAAGCGCGCCAACAATTCTACCTTAATTGGCGCTCATATTATGCAAAGAATAGTCCTAATTATGGGGTATTAAATGAAAGAACATTACATAAAATACATGAAAACGACATTTTGGAGTGGAATCATAATTAATAAAAATGAATTTGAAAAAAATATATAAAAGAAATATTTGCCAGAAGCAAGTACAAAATAGGTGTTGAAGTCCCTGACTTCTGAGCTAGGTAAAAATCCTGTGTTACAGAAGTCAGTGTCCTCTCCCAGACAATAGAAATAGGCAGAATTTGCTGTCTACGTGTGATGTATTGTTTATATGGAACTACTGAACTGATTTGGATAAATGAGGAGTCAATTCATTCGCCTTTGTAGCCCAGGTGCACAAAACTTAAATTTTAACCGACTTTCAAAGGAGGAGATTAGGTACGAAAAGAAACCGTTGTTTTGCTTATTTATCAAACAAATTCAATTTATAAATTATGATTCCACTCCAAAATATCGTTTTCATATGTTTTATGTAATGTTCTTTCATTTAATACCCGATAATTAGGACTATTCTTTGCATAATATGAGCGCATTAAGGTAAAATTGTTAGCGCGCTTTAGTTTTTTTTTGTACAACTTTCACAGTTTTTATCGGAAATTAAAAATTTAAGCTGTGACGTATAGTTGAATAATTGGTTTCTTTTAGACGCAACATTGTTATAACTTTTTTAGTTGAGCTATAATATATATATACACGAACTTTTTTCATAAAAAGTGGTTTTTCTTTGTTTGTAGCTCCTAAAATATGCATTGTTTTTATAAATAATGTATTAACGAATCATAATATATTCAATAACCTTTCGTTTAATATAGCACACGTGTATGTATGACTCATGGTATAGTTATAATTTAGATTTTGCAAATTTCGGCAGTGGTCACATGTATGACGCCATTATTTGTCACTCAGGCACTATAGAGATTGTCTCCCAGCAGTTTTATGATACTTTTTATATTTCTAATAACATACTAGAAGCTTATACTGAAAATAATTATACTGAAAATGACCAATTTCGATTTTATTAACTTTAATGCATTTGTTCTAGCAAATACCTACATTTTGATGCATAATTTTCACATTTTTGGTCTGGTTTTGATTTTGTTGGTATCAGTGTATGGCTTTAGACAACATCTTTAATGTTGTAGTACATTGCTTCAACGTCCGACTTTTGGTTTGGTTATAAAACCCAAATAATCGAATACTTTTTTAAATCATTTTGATTTCTTTGTAAATTGCTCTTAAACTATTGTATATTTTGGTCCATAGTGTAGAAATGATCGCTCGTACAGTGCGATGGCGATATTAACCGTGACGTGAAAAACCGGATTAGCACAGGATGGATGAAATGGCGACAGGTTACGGGAACCATTTGTGACGCCCGTATGCCCCTTCGGTTGAAGGGTAAAATTTATAAAACGATCATAAGACCTGTCGTCATGTATGGATCAGTGTTGGGCCCTAAAGGTGACGAATGAAAAGAGATTGCATGTAGCGGAGATGAGAATGTTAAGGTGGATGTGTGGCGTGACGAGAATGGATAGGATAAGGAATGAGTATATAAGAGGAAGCCTGAAAGTTGCACCCATAACAGAAAAAGTAAGGGCAAATCGCCTAGCATGGTACGGGCATGTGATGCGGAGGGATGAAAGTCTTGTGACGAGAAAGGTATTAAGAATGAATGTGGAGGGAGGTACGAGGAGAGGAAAACCGAGGAAAAGGTGGATGGACTGTGTGAAAGATGATATGAAACTAACGCAAGTGAATGATGAGATGACGGGTGACAGAGAGGTATGGAAGAAAAAGACATGCTGCGCCGACCCCAAGTGAATGGGACAAGGGCAAGCGAATGATGAGTGTAGAAATGAAATATAGAATATTTAATTGGTTTTTTAGGGTTCCGTACCCAAAGGGTATAAACGGGACCCTATTACTAAGACTCCGCTGTCCGTCTGTCACCAGGCTGTATCTCATGAACCGTGATAGCTAGACAGATGATGTATTTCTGTTGCCGCTATAACAACAAATACTAAAAACAGATTAATATAAATATTTAAATGGGCCTCCCATACAACAAACGTGATTTTTTTGCTGTTTTTTTTTCGTAATGGTACGGAACCCTTCGTGCGCGAGTCCGACTCGCACTTGGCCTGTTTTTATTTAATACCCCACACGTGTATGTGCAATGCATAGTTTCGGTGCAATATGCAATATTCGCACCGAGGCGGGAGTCATTTTGATGACGTCATTCCGCTCAAGTAGATGGCCGGCGCCGCTGTCTCCCAGCAGTTTTGGAGACCCAGTACCATGCCCAACAACATACTAAAAGTTGAAAGCGGTTTCCGGATCTGAACTATATTCCCATAAGGCAGTGCACTATCTGGATATTGACATAATGGAAAATATTTTTGCATAATTTGATGTATTTTATCCATAGATAGCTATGACCATAGCGAAAGACAGATTTCATACAAATTTTTAAATGCTTCTAACTTAATAATAATTAAAAATTCGAAAAAAATCAAACGTAGGGGCAATTGATATAATTGATATACAACCATGTGTGTCAAAATATTTTCAATAATGTTAATATCCAGAGAGGAAAATGAGGATTACGTTTGTATGAAAAGGCGATTTCACGCAAGTCCTCCACTTTCGTCTTAACTAAAAAAAAAAAGGATAGTCACCTTGACATGAGCAACACGTACCGGTTGAAAGTAGAGACTTATGATAACTTGAGTCTAGTCTAGACTGCTATTACTTAGGATTGATATCGTTAATAATAAACAAGCTTGTTTACGGAAAAGGGAAAAATTGTACTCAGACTCGGAATATTTAAAATATGACTCATCATCATCATCTCAGCCGAAAGACGTGCACTGCTGGAAAAAAGCCTCCCCGAAGGATCTCCACAACGAACGGTCATTCACTGCCCTCAATCAACGGTTTCCCGCGACTTTAACCAGATCGTCGGTCCATCTAGTCTGGGGCCTTAAATCACGCTGCGTCTTTTAGTACGTGGTCGCCAACTCGCCACTCGAGAATCTTTCTGCCCCATCGGCTATTGGTTTTGCGAGCAACCGAGAATATGACTGTCACGGCGTAATATTTTTGTATCATGGCCACATTTCGCGTGTTAATTCAACGTACAAGTACAAACATTCCACGCTCAGCGTAAATTAGGTAATTTCAGCGTCAAAGTATGCCGCAGTTGTTGACCGCCAACCGATTTGTGTCAGGTCACAGCGACTGGGCGTCATCCGAATTAATTTTATTGAAACATCAGAATGTAGCTCGCCTTAAAATAGGGTTTTTATCTTTTTATACATTAATTTATCCCGATATGTAAGTATGTTGGTCACTGGACTGATTGCTATTTTAAATTTTCATTTAACGCCGTTCTGTGCGGTGTGCGGTTTGCATTTGCATTTTAATACCTACTTTCGAGCAAGGTCAGCAGTATCTTTCATTACCTACAATACCTGAAATATAGAGTATAATTTAAGACAGTAGCATACTAATTATTACAAAACATTAAGGTGCCATAGGTTCAGAGAGCGAAGTGTGTGCAAAATCGTAGCGCCATCTTGAGGCCTTTCTCCAGTAACTTCATCGATTCGAATCCGTATTTTTTGACTTTAGCTCGATAGAAAAAATATACATTTTTCATGTGTATAATTTTTCAATAAAACAATATTGAAAAATTAAAAATAAAACCTAAATGAAATTATTTTCAAAATAGCTTTCTTGGGGTTAGATAATTAGATATTACGTATCATTTGAGGTATATTGTACAAAGAAGAATCGATAAGGTATATCGTATCTGCCCACGCAGCATGGTTCCCCTATCACTAAGTCCGTCACTTTCGCACTCACATACTTGTTAGAACGTGACAGGCATGGTGATGAGCGTACCGTGCTACGACGCCTGAAGGATACAACCTTGATATTTTGTGTCAAAAACTAAACAAACTATACCAACTGATAAAAAAGCGCAGTTAAAGGGTTAAAGAGGTATTTCGCGTTCGATATATGAATATTACGTATCATTTTATGATTAATATGTACCGTATCTGCAGTATAGTTCCATAAGTCGTCAAAGATAGATATAACTCCGTAATAGATGGATACAGTCTAAGGAAAAAACGTGCCTCGAAAATCAAGAAAATTTGATTCTCGTTCAGAGGGCGCTACTAGCTTTGGCCTACTGTCGTATAGATGGCGTTGACGGTTTCGTTTGTTATTTAACAATTTTAACGCATATCAGTGAAAAAACATGGGTCAAAATCATAAAAATAATTAATGCAAATAAAAAAAAACATTGATCCATATTTAAATACATTTTATCGTATTTTTATAAATATTTATTTTTAGTTTTAAAGTGTGTCGACAGATGGCAGTGAATTTACTGGGGTTACAAAATTTACTATGACAGTACCGCTCTAGTATAAGTTACTCTATGGTCTCGTTAAATAGGTATTGAAGTAGAACTGTGTCGCTTTGTAAAATTGAAAAATAAAAAAAAAATTGTTAATGATATTATTTTCAAAATTGCATTCTTGGGGTTGGATATGAGGATATCACGTATCATTTGTGGTATATTGTACAAAAAAAACAGCCATATCGTATCTGGAGGAGCCAAAACTTGGTATGTTTCGAAAATTATTTTTGTTTTAATTAAAAAAAAAAATGGCCGAAATGTAATGATGTGATATATTTTTAGAATCGCCTCAAAAAGCCCTTTCGTATGATACCACACACGATAGGTTTTGGATTTTTTAAATAATCCCCTCCCCCCGGGAATTTTTTTTAGCAACTGCGGGTCAAAACGGCTAACCTGTAGATCGATTTGCGGTTTTTTAATTCGAACGGGTTACACTAAAATACTAAAAAGTACGGAACCCTCGGTGGGCGAGTCCGACTTGCACTTGACTTGACTTGTCAGGTGTTTTTATTTAAATTTATAGAAAAACATGATATACTCGATCCTGGGCAGGCACAATCGCACATCCATCTCGCTAACTCTTACGCTCAGTGAGAGAAGAAAGGGAACCTACGGAGTACTAAACGAATTAAATGAATTTATTGTCCGGATAAATTTCACGAAGAAAGTGTGGCTAACCATTCTGACGTCAGAAGGGTGAACTAAGTCGGTTTCAGTAACTTTCAATCAATTCCAATCAACAATGTATGTTAAATAATACCACGTTGGCCGGCCTGTTGGGATAAGTGTGGACAATTTTTCGACTAGATTACTAGTTTGTAGGCAGATTACTAGTTTGTAGGCTTACCTTCATGGTTTATGTTTTTGGTTTACTTTTGTCATAACAGGCCGCGTAGCCAACATGCCAATCGCTTACGCTCCGTAGCGAACGAAACGCAACTGTCACTGTTGCACTAATATGGAAGAGCTTAGAGGATATAACCAAACGGAGTAGCCATTGTAGCCGCCGTGCAGGTCTCGACGACAAATAAAAAGACTTCGATTTGAAGTAAACTTATAATTAATAGGTGCTGGTTACTTTACAAGGTACAGTTGACGTAAACGGTTAAAGGTGTAGAAGTGGTGGTAATAGTATGGAGGCTGATGCGAAAGTGATTAAGCTAATTTTGAATGGTAAAATGGTAGTCTAAATTTAGGTGCCTCTAATTGGCCGCGATACAGGTTATGTGGAGCGCTCCTATTGGTGCATTTAAATAAGCCTCCGCATAGTAAGCGAGCCCGACGGCTGCGTTTAGCTACTGCATTATACAAATAAAAGGTTACGTATCCATTTGACGTCTTGTCCCCCCGCCCTGCCCCCCCCCCCCCTCCCCCCTCCGCAAAAATTACAGACGAGGCGTCTCCGTTTGGTTATATCATATCCTCTAAGTGGAAGAGTGATAGAGAGACACAAAGCGTTTCGTTGTCGTAGCCAAGTGGTTATATTCTCTTTTCACCTCAGCAGCTCGAACAAGCCTACTTTCGTCACTCCCTGGAGTGAGGAAAGTGCGACTTTCCTTATTCCAGGGACTGAAACAAAGTAGCTGTTTAATTTAGTGTAGGCCATGAACTGCCACTTCATACTTTTATTACAATTTTTTTTCCTCTGTATTATTCTGTGTTATTCGAATTACATTTTAACCTTTAATATGTTCTCACTACTGAGGTGAAAATTATGTGTGCAACACGAGAGCAAAGTTATTTTACATCTCGTGTTTTTGAGTCCCTCGCTACGCTCAAGATTTTAACTTAGAATCACTCGCTTCGCTCGTGAATCTTTCGCTTTCTCGAGACTCAAAATAAACACTCGCAAGAAACACCAACTTTCCTCTCTTGTTGCACAAATAACTATTGGTCGTAGCGCAAGCGATTGTCACCTTGGTTAGGCCGGCAGTACATTTTATTGTAAATGTGCAGTGTGACATCATTAAGGGGCCTACTGATTGTCAGTCCGTTGAACGATATCAGCCTGTCAGTTAGAACAGAAATTTGACAGTTCCGAACAGACGACGTATTAAAAAAAAACTACTTAGTAGATCTCGATCAAACCAATTTTTGGTTGCTGTTTGCATGGTAATCTACATCATCTATTTCTTTCAGTTTTATCATGCTCTTATCTTATAAGTTACACGGGGGGGGGGGGGCACATTTAACCACTTTGGACGTGTCTGTCGCGCAAACTATTCAGTTTAGAAAAAAATGATATTAGAAACCTCAATATCATTTTTAAAGACCTATCCATAGATACCCCACACGTATGGGTTTGATGAAAAAAAATTGAGTTTCAGTTCTAAGTACGGGGAACCCCCAAAATTTATTGTTTTTTTTTGTTCTATTTTTGTGTCAAAATCTTAATACGGTTCACAAAATACATCTACTTACCAAGCTTCAACAGTATAGTTTTTATAGTTTCGGAAAAAAGTGGCTGTGACATACAGACCGACAGACAGACAGACAGACATGACGAATCCATAAGGGTTCCGTTTTTTGCCATTTGGCTAGGGTGGTGGCTAGGGTGGTGTTTTTTTTTCTTACTATAGCAATATGGGTACCAAATGAAAGCTAGTGAAAATACCATTTTAAAAATATATCTAAACAGTCAGGTTTTTTATTTGTTTAAATAATAGTTGCAGTTTAATGTAACCGAAAATTATATTGTTCTTCAACTTGATGTACTTTTTTATTTTTGGATATATCTGGTTAATTATTTTTTTACATTATATAGAGGATATTCACAGTCACTTGGTATGTATTTTGGAATAATCCATATAGTTATTATCAATTTTGAGCAGTTCAAAGTCAACTGTGGATTGTGAAATTTTTACTCAATACTCAATATTTTATTGCAAATTCACAATAGCTATTTGTTATACAAGGGTGCAAAGTTGTATTTTACCCGCGAGTGTGGAATTGAAACACGAGCAAGCGAAAGGATTCTATAGTTGAACCAAGAGCGAAGCCAGTGGTTCTAAAATGTAATCCTGAGCGTAGCGAGTGTTTCAACACACGAGAAGTAATAGTTATTTGTGCAACAAGAGAGGAAAGTTGGTTTTTCTTGCGAGTGTTTATTTTGAGTCCCGAGAAAGCGAAAGATTCTAAGGTAGAATCTTGAGCGTAGCGAGGGACTCAAAAACACGAGATGTAAAATAACTTTGCTCTCGTGTTGCACACATAATTTTGCACCTCAGTAGTGAGAACATATTAAAGGTTAAAATTTCGAATTACACAGAATAAACAGAAAAAAAAAGTATTATAATATGTACGACAAGATACGATACGAGACCGGACCGGACCGGACCGTACCGTACCGTACCGTAGTTGAAGTGGCCTTCACTAAATTAAAAAGCTACATTGTTTCACTCCCTGGAGTGAGGAAAGTCGCACTTTCCTCACTCCAGGGAGTAACGAAAGTAGGCTTGTTCGAGCTGCTGAGGTGAAAAATACATTTGCACCCGTGTGTAACACAAAACTTTTCACCTCACTATAGCGAGGAAAGTGCAACATTCACAGGCGTTAGATCATCTTCATCACTGGAATCACTCATTTTTTAACGATATTATAACAAAAAACTGGAAATTCTGTATTTTTACACAAGAAGTTTTTAAGTAAAAATTTTGTTGACAATGTTGACATTTCTGACGTATGAAATGTCAATGATGCGTTTTGAAATTGCATCGACTCAACTTGTGCTTTGTGCGACATTGGCGAATTCACCCTGTGCAAAAATTGCAGGGAGTAAAACCCAGATAGGAAAAAAAAACGTGCGTTCAGAATTATATTTAACATAATTATTAAAAAACAAACGTTTCCTATGGAACTTTAAGGTTTATGACATAAAATCATTAAATAAAGCTAAATTTAGTATTTTTTATTAGATTCTCAAACCATTTGTTTAATGATAATTAATATCGAACGAACCATTATTATGAGCGTTTTACGTTTTGTTATCTGTCAAACACGCTCCATCCAAGGTCAAATTACTTTCCCCACTAGTTGATAAAATGCGTTTTTCCCCGCTTGTTTTAAAGGATAAAAGACAACTTTCTGAGCTAGTGAGGGGAAAAGTAATTATACAGGTGGTAAACTTATAAGCTAAGTCTTTTTGAACCCTCTTGGGCACTGCAATATACTATAACTATAATTTACAATTCCAAGGAGAGGAGAATTTGTGATTAATTATCTTAACATACAATAATTATAAGCAAATGTAAAAATTAAAATGTCAAGAATACACTCTTCGTATCGAAAGTTTTAATATCAATGTCATTTGTCATTTATTATTCAAAACATTAAGTATCATATTAACAAGAACAAATAATCTATAGATATTATTGAATTATAACCTGTCATCAAAAAATTCGTTTAGACATCTAATAATAACTGTTTTATATTATTTTTGTTGAATTTTGAACTTTTTCTAATAATTTGTTAGAAAGTAGTGAAAATGTTACAGTATGTTACCGTACGTATGTTACAGTTTGGTACCCCACATGGTATGATTAAAAGAAAAAAGTAAAAAACTTAGTACTGTTGACTTTATGACGTCACAGCAACTACCCTGTTAATATTTTACATAATAAATTAAATCTAATTTATTATTCAACATCTTTATTATTTACAATATCAATGGGACTCTCTGCGTTACAAGTTAATGATATTATGTGTGTAATACTATCATACCCCCAACCCCCACCACTTTCGCGCTTGGCATCTCATATATTTGTGTTCAGGACATTATACTGAATGCACTGATACCAAATGCACCCAAGTCCGCGACGACATGAGCGAAAATCGATTTCTAGAACACTTCTAGACCAAAAAACGACCCTCTAAATTTCGATATTGTAAGGCAACGTTTTTAAAATAAATAAAAATTGACAAAATTCGATCAAAAGGCGCGCATGGTCGTTCCCGTTCTTTCTTGCGAAATGTCAGTGATAGCGGCAAAGCGATGGAACGGCCTTAATACACATAAAGTATAAATGTATCCTTTGCTGAGTTATATGTAGATGGTAGTTGTTGGTTACGTGCATGTAATGGCGGCGCTTGACGATATAAGTCTCCCGCGAAACTGGGTCAGTGGGTCAGAGCCGAGGTCCATTGATAGCACCGACTGCTAATGTCGCTCTAACTACTAACTACCTACATATATTTTTCCATTGTAATACTTGTATTTCCTCGAACTACGCCTGTATTTTACGTGAATAAGTGGTCCCTATTTCATAACATAAATATGTGACACTGTTTGCAATATTTCCACGTACTCTATTAATTTTATAATTAAACTGTTTTTATATTACATAGTCTTTGTTAAAATCAAAATTATAATAAGTAAGTAGAAGCATTGTTAAATTACATTAACCCTTAAGTCCATAAACGCATAGGATAGGTCTTTTAAAATAAATAGGGGTTTTAGAAAAACATTTTTTGATAAAGTAAATATTTTCGGAAAAAATCGCTTTGAAAGAAACAAAATGTGTGTGACAATTTTTTTTATAGTTTGAACCCTATAGTGTGGGGTGTCGTTGGATAGGTCTTTCAATATAAATAGGGGTCTTTAAACAACTTTTTTTGATAAAAGTGAATCATTTCGGAAATAATTATTTAGAAAAAAAAAAGGGTTTTTCCTTTTAAATTTCGAACCATCCATCCAAAAATTATGAAAAAATCACAAAAATAGTGATTAATAAGCACAACCGAAAATAGTTAAAACAATCGTAATCAGTTAAGCCGTTTTTGAGTTATCAGTTATCGCTAAAAGTCTTTTCTTCTTATTTTCTTTAAAAGCCTGGCAACCCTTATCTGTGACCGGATTTTTGCAGGCAACCCTATACCATTGTATTCGCAATAAAATTACCATTATTTTGATATATAATTCAAGCGTCAGACAGATGGGTGCAATTATCGATTTAAACTCACATGTTTAAACACGGCAACCTCATAATAGTGACCGGAAAAACATAGGCAACCTAATTTATTCATGTTGTACAAGTTGTATACTTTCCATGGGAACTTATTTCGTTCGTCAGACAAATCTGTGAAATTTGAAAAAAAAATAAAATATTTTCAAAATGTATTAAAAATAGCCTTGACCATATTTCTTTAGGCAACCCTATTTATTTATGTTCAGGAACATATTTTCTTTCATAAAATATAAATTTCATCCGTTAGACGTATCGGTGAAGGTCGACCATATATGACGTCATCACGTATCTTAGACTATTATTAATATGTAATAGGTTTTTGTGTTATTGGTGAGTAACCATCATTTTATTACATTCTAATCTATTTGAAATCAATATGGAGGGGATAAAATTATATGAACGCTCTCGCTATACCTATTAGAGTAGAGCTGGAAACGGTGTTTGTGTTAAAAACTTTTTAATGCTGATTAAAACAATCTAAATAATGTTCATTCACTGGATTTTGTGGTGTTTATTCACTAGTTTTTATGTTCATTCATTAGGTTTTTGGGTAGTTTTTTTTTAAATTTAGCTATAACTCAAACATGATGAAAGTAATAAGAAATCGCAAAAAATACTTTCTTATTTAATAAATGAGGAATGCAATTAATTGTTCCAATTATTAATAAATGATAATTGCTTAAGTGTTCATTCACTTGAGGTCTTACCCTACATGTCGCCAAAACCGACTAAAAATAATAGTGAGTGTAACCGTACTGATCTAAATATTTTCAAATATGTCTCACGATAGTTTAATTTTGATTATTGATGTTAGGTTATAAAATCATCGTGATAAGCCTTACTGCCATACAGCAATCTAACAAACACTTAAGTGTGCGTGTCTCAAGTTATTTGTTCTATTTTAATGTAACTCGAACGCACTAACACCAACCTTGCCCTACATTCAAGATTACATTAAAATAAAAACAAGTACACACGAAATGCAGCCTTCTTGCCCTCGTTTAAATTATGTTTTCACTTTGCTTTGGAATAACTACTTAGGTAGACAATAATGACTTAATGTTAACACTTTATAACCAAATTTATAAGGACGGGTTATTTAACACGATATATGTTACGGGCAACTTGATTAACAGGGCAGTATAAATGATGACCGGTCATTATGAATAATGCCCAAGAGCGTCGGGCAAAGTGATAAATTTATCACTTGGGCCCTAATGCAATAATGGCAAATAAGGGCAATAATGCCCGACGGCCCGTGGTCCATTTAATAAATCAAAATTTCTGATGGACTTGAGATCACTTGGACCGGACAGTATGAATACTTCCCTACTTGTAGCCGGGCAATGTGGAAGCTGTTTATTTCTGTGGGGAATTGCAATTCTAACCTAAATTAAACCTACTTTTCAAAGTAATTAATAATGCAGTTTTAATTATATTGCCCACTTGATGCATACAGACCGGTCATTATTCATAGTGACCGGACTTATCAAGTTGCCCGGCACATATGTACACATACCTGCATGTAATATGGTGTATGTTTATGTCAGGTAAATAAGCTTGGTCGTGATCATATTTGCGTGACTACGAATAGTAACATTGTAAGCAATCCAGAAGAATATTATTATTACATAAATGCAAGTATATAATAATAACCATAATTATTTTCTTATGTTCCGGCAAAATAAAGTATATTTGGGCCCCCGCGGACATATATAAAGCATTAAGCATTTAATAACTATAGACCGTGTCGTGTGATTTAGGTCGTATCACAAAACTTAGTTATGGTTTGAAGAAACAGGGTTCTCCGAATTTCTTTATTTTAATTTTACCTTATTTTTAACGAATTTCTAAAATATTTAAGAGCCAGTCTTTCATAGAAAATTTAATACGAACTTTCTACATCTATCTATTATAAAATGAAAATTCACTTCTGAGCCTCCTTGCTTATAGAAGTTGTCCAACATCTGGCCTTTGCGGTCCTAAGTAACCTTTTTATACATTTTTCACTTCTTACACGCATAAGAGGTGAAAAATCGGTGTTTATGCTTAGTGCATAAAGTAAAATCATCTATTAAAGTATGTCCACGAAAAAAAGTGGTGGTGGATGATCTGGTATATCTTTTTACCGAATGTAAATTTTCAAGAAGATTTTATTTTAATAATTTGTATGTATAATACTATATAAAAAAAAAAAGTAATTTAATGTATGGGTTTGTGTGAGTTTTCGCCAAATAAATTCCATCACACCTTTCATTGCTTGTACAGCGTTTTTTGACATTCTTCACTCGCTTCCTGCTAAAATGTCACAACTGTATTTATATTTTTACAAGCTGTTTTAGACAGATTAGAATGTCATCTTGTCAAAAAAAATACTTCTTGAAACTCATTTCTATTTTTGGTAGTCAGGAAGACTTTCTACTCCAAGCACTGAAAGTAGTTTTTATATGGAAGGCATTTTTTCGTCAAAAAGTCAAATTCACCAAAGTTAAAGAACCTCAGAACAATCTCAATTTAAATACTTACAATTAGAAAAATTGTTTCTTTTGTAAAAAGAGGACGTCATAAGGTATAATTTGATTTATCTAATTAAAAAAAAACTATATATTTTGCAAGAAAACTTGGTAAAGACTGCCAGAAGACGCTGTACAAGAAAACATTGGTACCATGGGATATATGTAAACGATAAGTGAAGATAAATACTGAACTTTCAAAATAGGTACTTTATTAAATCAATTTAATTACAAAATACGTAATAATGTACAATACAATTAACCCTAACGAAAGTCGCTGGAACAAAGAGAGCTCTGACGGTCGTGCAGCCCCTTTTATCGGCTCGGTATCCCCACCGAAATCTGCTGCCACTCCAGGTAGACGGGGCGGCGGCTACCTGGGCCTATGACGCAGCTCTCCGATAGATGGCGCTGTAGCGGCTCCTCGTAGTGTCTTCGTCAGCCGCTAGGTGGCGCGTTCAGCGCTTGGCGCCATGGTTGCCAACATATATATTGCTAAAATTCATAGAAAAGCTAACGGTAGGTATATCATGTTTGTATTTTTAATATGTAGTTTGATATCCACAAATTATATACAAAACGTGCTGCTTGAAAATTCACATTCATATAAAAGATTTACACTATTATATGCATGACCACTTTTTTTCGTGGACAGATTTTACATTGACTTAGCAATAAAGTCCACAACCTGCCATTCAAACTGCCACTGCTGCAGCTGGCAGCGGGCGCGGTCCACCCCACGCGGCCGCTCGCGGGCGCCTTTTTAATAAATACAGTAAAATAACTTATTCCTCGCAATCGAAGTGAAAAGCAGAGGATATACTTAATTCGGGCATAAATATACATTTTATCCTCGACCCATATCTGCCCTCGCTTACACTCGGACGGATCGACCAATAAAATGGGTTACTTTATGCCCTTGTTGTATAATCTGCGGTCTTTAGTTTGTAAACCACATACATTTTTTCAAAGATATTGTAAACATTCTCCGTTTTTTCCAAAATACTTCAATGTTGTGCGACAAATTGTGGAAATCTAGGATCTCACTTTTTTCCCAAGGACCCGATATGCATAAATCGGTGGAAAAAAGCTTTGGGTATGAAAAACTAAAGCAAATGACAAAGATCGATTTTATAGGCTGCATTTTAAGGAAGAAATAGTTATTTGTTATACAAGGGTGCAAAGTTGTATTTTACCCGCGAGTGTGGAATTGAAACACGAGAGTTAGCGAAAGGATTCTATAGTTGAACCACGAGCGAAGCGAGTGGTTCTAAAATAGAATCCTGAGCGTAGCGAGTGTTTCAACACACGAGAAGTAAAATACATTTGCACCCGTTTGTAACACAAAACTTTTCCCCTCACTATAGCGAGGAAAGTGCAACATCCACAGGCGTTAGATCATCTTCATCACTGGAATCACTTATTTTTTAGGATATTATAACAGAAACCACTGGAAATTCTGATTTTTACGTGAGTCGGTAAGAAGTGTTTATAAGTAAAAAAAATTGTTGACAATGTTGACGTTTCTGTTCTGACGTATGAAATGTCAACGATGCGTTTTGAAATTGCATCGACTCAACTTGTGCGTTCAGAATTATATTTATATAAATAAAAAATCTAACGTTTCTTATGGAAATTTAAGGTTTATGAGTTAAAATTATTAAATAAAGCTAAATTTGGTATTTTTTATTAGATTCTCAAACCATTTATTTAATGATAATTAATATCGAACGAACCATTATTATGAGCGTTTTACGTTTTGTTATCTGTCAAGCTACTTAAACACGCTCCATCCAAGGTCAAATTACTTTCCCCACTAGTGGATAAAATGCGTTTTTCCCCGCTTGTTTTAAAGGATAAAAGACGGCTTTCCGAGCTAGTGAGGGGAAAAATATTTTGGAGAGTAAATACACAGGTAAGCTAAGTTTTAATGAAGTAAGTAGGTACATAATTTAGGGCATGTGTTGGCCACACATGTTGTTCTCCTTCTCCGTACGCATCACTACTTTGTGTACCTATCTGATAGTGTCGTGACTGTCGTGTCGTGTCGTGTCGTAGGGCAGGGCGGGCGTGTATGAAACGCAACTACAACGTCGGCGTGCAGTTCCCATACATATTGCAGTCGGGTTGCAGTTGCAGTCCGTCGGTATCGGCCCTTAGTCGTCCTGTATGTAACATTGGTCTTTGGTCTTCGGGGTATCTGGCGGAAAAAGGGCTCTCTTCAAACAATTACAATTGCGAATTGCGTGGTTGCAATACTGTTTCTTAATCATCATGTTGACAAGCTTTCGCCTTACTAATGATGAGCCTCAGTGCAGTGGCGGCGTAGCGTGGTTGGAACCCGGGGCGGTTTTCTACTGAGCACCCCCAAAATAAACTATAGCTATATTAGGCACGAAGCCACAATGATTTACGTAAAACGTCTCATGAAAGTCGTGAATATGCCTAATAGTCCTACTCGTATTTAAGCTCAAATGGTACCTACTAAATAAATACATCCCCAGCCGGAAGAAGGCATACAACTTCGCATGCATACAAGAATGCATGTATGGAAGGCATACAGCTTGTGTACCTAGGAAAGAAAAATAAAATAAAAGGAGAGGCAACTTGTCAAGTGTGTATTTCGCACTTTTGTGTCCCATTTTGCAGTTTTTCATTGTTCTTATACTTGCCGCAAAACTAAGTGGCGAGTCAGGTCATAATGCCATCTCTCACTCTTGGTTGGTCTTAACAAGGGTAAAGGAGATAGCATTATGATCTCATTCGCCAGTTGGTACTGCGGCAAATATAGATAAACGGTTTAAGTTAAGCGAGGTTTAGACTAGCAAGAACTTGCATGCAATTGTCATTACATTGCGGTATCTGATAAACATTTTGAATGCAGTTTACCTTAGTAGTCAGCAATGTAACGTTAAGAGGCCTTATTCCTACAAACGAGCGTATTTTGCAAAATGCTTCCTTTTTCATTCAACATTACGCCGTAACTATTAGTATTTATTCAAAAACTGTTAACGTTCTTAAATAATCATTTCCTAAACTAGCGGCTGAAATAGTTAAAATTTACATTTTCTCTTTTTAAACCTAAAATAAATGAGTTTTCCTGGGAGTATTTTTCAAAATTTGCAGTGAGAAGTGTCGTTTCGGTTGCCAATTTTGCAGTAAACAAGAATCAATTGGTACATGAATGATTACAATTCAATTCACCATATCTTGTAAGTACGAGGGG
Organism: Cydia strobilella; assembly: GCF_947568885.1. Lineage (NCBI taxonomy): Eukaryota > Metazoa > Arthropoda > Insecta > Lepidoptera > Tortricidae > Cydia > Cydia strobilella. Next base: position 15,586,611 of record NC_086068.1, on the reverse strand, counting down.
CTGAAATGATTGAAAATCAAAGATTCATTTTAAAAAAATGATAAAATACCTTCCGAGTTTTCTTCATTTTTTCGGTGAAAACAGGGTCGCATTATATTTTTTTATCGTAAATTGTACTTATATTTTGCCCTCAAAATAATATTATAGCAAACTAACTTTATGTGAACCCATAAAAAAAAATCATAACTATAGGACCTATTTTCCCGTAAATTTAAATATTTTTAAAAGATGTATAAATCACGCTGCACCGACACTGCGCGCTCAGTCTCCGCCGAGAGCGCTTAGGGGACGGACCTGTGCTCGATCGTCAGGCGTTTGTTTCGTTCGTAACCAACGAGCTAGTTCCGAGAAGTGGTGTATACTGCGATTAGAAAATCTTGATCCTTAGGTGATCAATGTAATCATAGGTACATTTTATAGCACAAATAATAAATTTTTTCGCCTAGGTGATCGGGTCTGTTCAGGGTGCCTAGCCAAGATGCCAACCGTTTAGGTACTTATAGTTTACATTAAAACCAAATCTGTAGCTGGCCTCTGAATGGGTAGTAGAAACGGGTTCCGTATGTCTTTCCCTTTCCAGATGACCAAGGTGCCTAGCCAAGATGCCAACCGTTTAGGTACCTAGAATATAACTTACATTAAAACCAAATCTGTAGCTGGCCTCTAAAATGGGTCATAGAAACGCGTTCCTTGTGTATTTCGCTTTCTAGATGACCAGGGTGCCTAGCCAAGATGCCAACCGTTTAGGTACCTATAGTTTACATTAAAACCAAATCTGTAGCTGGCCTCTGAATGGGTAGTAGAAACGGGTTCCGTATGTCTTTCCCTTTCCAGATGACCAAGGTGCCTAGCCAAGATGCCAACCGTTTAGGTACCTAGAATATAATTTATATTAAACCAAATCTTTAGCTGGCCTCTAAAATGGGTAGTAGAAACGCGTTCCTTGTATCTTTCCCTTTCCAGATGACCAAGGTGCCTAGCCAAGGTGCCAACCGTTTAGGTATCTATAATATAATTTACATTAAAACCAAATCTATAGCTGGCCACTGTAATGGGTAGTAGAAACGGGTTCCGTATGTCTTTCCCTTTCCAGATGACCAAGGTGCCTAGCCAAGATGCCAACCGTTTAGGTATCTATAATATAATTTACATTAAAACCTAATCTGTAGCTGGCTTCTAAAATGGGTAGTAGAAACGCGTTCCTTATGTCTTTCGCTTTCCAGATGACCAGGGTGCCTAGCCAAAATGCCAACCGTTTAGGTACCTAGTCTACATTAAAACCAAATCTGTAGCTGGCCTCTGAATGGGTAGTAGAAACGCGTTCCGTATGTCTTTTCCTTTCCAGATGGCCAGGGTGTCCAGCCAAGATGCCAACCGTTTACGAAACGCAACTGTCTCTGTCGCATTAATATGTAAGAGTGATAGAGAGAGATTACCCTATCATTCGCTACGGAACGAACGACTGGCATCTTGGCTAGGCACCCAGGTTTAGGTACCTATAGTTTACATTAAAACCAAATCTATAGCTGGCCACTGTAATGGGTAATAGAAACGCGTTCCGTATGTGTTTCGCTTTGCAGATGACCAGGGTGCCTAGCCAAGATGACAACTGTTTACGCTCCGTAGCGAACGAAACGCAACCGTCTCTGTCGCACTAATATGGAAGAGTGATAGAGAGAGATAACCCTATCGTTCGCTGCGGAACGAACGACTGGCATCTTGGGTAGGCACCCAGGTTTAGGTACCTATAGTTTACATTAAAACCAAATCTATAGCTGGCCACTGTAATGGGTAATAGAAACGCGTTCCGTATGTGTTTCGCTTTGCAGATGACCAGGGTGCCTAGCCAAGATACCAACCGTTTACGCTCCGTAGCGAACGAAACGCAACCGTTTCTGTCGCACTAATATGGAAGAGTGATAGAGTGAGATTACCCTATCGTTCGCTGCGGAACGAACGACTGGCATCTTGGCTAGACACCCAGGTTTAGGTACCTATTATAGTTTACGTTAAAACCAAATCTATAGCTGGCCACTGTAATGGGTAATAGAAACGCGTTCCGTATGTGTTTCGTTTTGCAGATGACCAGGGTGCCTAGCCAAGATGCCAACCGTTTACGCTCCGTAGCGAACGAATCGCACCCGTCTCTGTCGCACTAATATGGAAGAGTGATAGAGAGAAATTACCCTATCGTTCGCTACGGAACGAACGACTGGTATCTTGGCTAGGTACTCTGATTATCTGGAAAGCAAAACACATACGGAACGCGTTTCTATTACCCATTTCAGTGGCCAGCTACAGATTTGGTTTTAAGTGGTTTTTAACGTAAACTGTAGGTACTAAACCCGAGTGCCTAGCCAAGATTCCAGTCGTTCGTTCCGAACCGAACAATAGCGTAATCTCTCTCTATCACTCTTCAATATTAGTGCGACAGAGACAGTTACGTTTCGTTTGCTACGGAGCGTAAACGGTTGGCATCTTGGCTAGGCACCCTGGTCATTTGGAAAGCGAAAGACATACGGATCGCGTTTCTATTACCCATTTCAGAGGCCAGCTGCAGAATTGGTTTTAATGTAAATTATAAGTACCTAAACGGTTGGCATCTTGGCTAGGCACCCTGGTCATCTCTGGGTACAATAAAATATAAAATATAGTAATAAAATAAAATAAAAGAGTGGCTATAACAATAAAAATAATGTTACTTGCTATTGAAATCGACAACGATCAAGATTATTCTTCTCTGCGTTCAAAACGCGTTATAGTTGCCGGCGCTCGCGTACCGCGCGTCAACGCCATCTATTGAGTGTTATTTCGTGAAATCGATGAACGCTCCAGGGAATAAGGGCTCTTAATTGCATGCAAGTTCTTGCTAGTCTAAACCTCGCTTTACAACAAAACATAACTAACTTAAAAGCTCTGCAGTCGATGTGGTCTTTGCGAACATGATAGTTAAGAGGGGAGGTACAAATATTCGCGGAATGAAGTAGAAGAAGGTAAAATAGTACAAAACATCTTTGCTTATCGTCGCTGCGCGTTCAAAAGTCGCCATGTGTTTTTAACCTACTTTTCAGGAGACACAAAAAACTGTTTATTTCGATAATTATTGTACATAAATGAATCAATATTTTTGTGACAAAAGTATTTGCACTTTAACATACATTAAGGAATTACATGAAAAAATATTTTAGTTTTAATAATATGAAATAAAAACTTTTTCATAAATATGTCACATAGCGAGTTTTGTTTGGGTCATAAATAACCTCTAAGTGTCTTACCATTACATGGTTAGATTTAATTGTTAAGGACCTTAAATTTTTTTTGTTCTTTATCGTCACATGGCTATTTAATAATATGATGTAAGCGTTCAATAAAACAGAAAAAATTGCTGTTTAAGTCAATATAATTGAATTTTAATCGTGAATTAATAATCTACGTACTTTTTTATTATAACTATTACTTTAAACCCATTTATGATCAATTTGTTTCAGACAATATCTTTGAACTAAATATGTTTACCTAGGTAAACTCATTTAAATTGGTTTGATAATTATTTGCCAGCCCAATAAGTAATCAAATAATATACATATATACGAAGCAAGGAGAAAAACGGTAAAAATCTATTTTTTCTAGTTTTGTAATCAAAATGTTGCTTTTAAAATCTTGAAATGTAAAAAGTCTCATCTCTTTAAGGACTCTCTTCTTCCTGCCCTTATCCCACGTTGTATTGGGTCGGCACAACATGTTTTTCTCTTCCATTCTGCTCTATCTTTGGTCACCTCAGCACTCACTCCTTTCTTTCTCATATCCTCTTTCACACAATCCATCCATCGTTTTTTGGGTCTACCATCCGCTCTGCGTCCATCAGCATTCATCCCTAACATTGTTATGCCTATGTGACATTCATCTTTCCTCGTTACATTCCCATACCACGGCGCTAACCTACTACTCCTCATCTTCTCCGTTACCGGTGCTACTTTCAAACTTCCCCTTATATACTTATTCAACAGTCAAATATCAGATGACAGTCTTGTAATGGACTGTCATTGGTTTTCTCCTGCATTCCTTTATTAAGTAAGTAATCACAGTAAAGTTAGGTTGTTTTCATGATTCAAGTTGTCAAAAAATGGGTGATAGTTAGAGGCTCTGGTACTCGCCGATGCGCACAGGGAGAGGGTCAGGTGCAGGGCCCTAAATGAATTCCCTGCACCCGAAGAACTGCCGAGGACGCGTCAACAAGGGCACGAACGGATGCTAGAAGCTAGAAGGACGACCTGGAGGACTGTGGCTATGGATCTCATACTATAGACGCACACTGCAGTCAAGAATGCAATCGTTGGGCCGTAGAGTGTCGCATCATGACGGCGGCTCTTGGATTAGGGAACGTTTCGCTGCGCAACGTATTAATGACTATGTTGGGCAGCGAAAGGAAATGGAACGCAGTTGCCTTCTTCTGCGAAACCGTCATTTCAAGGAAGGAGGCCGCGGAAAGGGAGCGTGAGAGTAGGAGCTGACGACGCACACCCGAACCGGCGCAGACGGCGGTGAAGAAGATGGGCACAATTTGCTGTCCGCCTAAACCCCTAGCAGGGCCAGCGGGCTGTGGGGGCCCGCACTACACGGCGCTACACGATTGGCAGTGGGTCAAGCGTCAATGACTCTCCTTTCCAGCGGTGTAACTCCGGAGTAAGATAAGCCATGGCCGCCGGAAGGAGTAGAATCTCAGGCATCCCGCACCTCCTTGAAAACGGCCAGAAGGGTGAGCGCCGGAGTGGCTTTTAGTGGGTATATCTCCTTTTCTCCTCTTACTAGGAGAGGATGGTTGCAGGAGGGAGTCCCACATATCCACCAAATGGCTCCCCAAGCCGGAGGGCCTTTGTCAACAAAAAAAAAGATTATTAAGGAATTTCAAAAAGTTGAGTTTTAAATAATTTCTGAAATAAACCTGCAATCTATTAAGTCGGACTTTTGAAAATATAGGCAAAACATATTAAGAGCCAACAGGAGGTGAGCCCGGGTTCAATTTTGAGATTTCAAGTTGAATATCGCCGTCGCTCTGACGGGGGCGGTACCGCGTAGCGAGGGACTATTCCAGTGTGTGTGGTGCACGCACACAGACGCGAACGCATTTTGCGCTCCTCGCCGGCCTCCGCTGGCCGGCCCGCTCTACGCTATAGCTATGCATATAATACCAAATACCACGCCACACACCACCCAGTTCTTTTCTTACTTTATTCTTCGATTTGAACTCGTTCGCTCGCTACCACCACTAAGCGTTTGCTTATTCCCTGTTATTGTGGTTAACTCCTTGATTTTAAGTAACTGAATTCAATATCCTTCTACAACCTGCAATCTAATTAACATTTCGAGGTACAGAAGGGTAAAAAAAACATAACATAACATGGACATACAAGAAAACATTGTTGTATAAAAACATACAAGATAACGGCTGTTAAATTAATCCAATTAAATATTTTTAAATATAAACAAAAATATTAAATTATAGTCGTAAGTATTTTAAAAGTAAAACTCCCTTATACCTTGACTTTAAACAAAGTATTTTACTTATAACTTACTTGGTTCGTATGAATTAGTGACATACCGAATTAAAAAAGAAAGCTATAACTCCCGCGGGAACATTAACGCCTTTTCCCTTCAGTACACCTGCATAGAATAAGATCTTTTCGAGCAAGTGTGATTAAAAACAAATTTGCCGCTCTCCGGCTACGTGGAATAGAAAAAATTTGCCTCAGGTTAGATAAAATATCATAACAAAGAAACATGTGACATGTGATATTTCTTACTTTGATGTAATTATACAGTTTTATTAATTGTCCGTTTTTTATTTATGAGTCAGATTTTGATAAAAATGTTTGAAGAGCTAATTCTGGTCGGAATAAATATGAAACCCCAATTTGGGACAATAGTCTAGTCTACAAAACGTTCAAGGTGGTGAAAAATATAGTGTAAGCTGTTCGCATAAAAAAACCGCAAATCGATGTACAGGTTACCCGTTTGGTACACGTATACTAGAGGTCAAAACAATTTTTTTGACCCGCAGTTCCTAAAAAAAATCCCTTAGGAGGGAGTGCTGAAACCTTTTTTTTATATATATATTTTTTTTCAAACCTATCGTAATCTTCTCTTGTCTATCATACGAAAGGGCTTTTTGAAGCGATTCTGAAAATACCACATCATTACATTTTAGCCAGTTTTAGGGTTCCGTACCTCAAAAGGAAAAACGGAACCCTTATACTTTATAGGATCGTGCGTCTGTCTGTCTGTGTGTCCGTCTGTCACAGCCTATTTTCTCCGAAACTACTGGACCAATTAAGTTGAAATTTGGTATACATATGTAAGTTTGTGACCCAAAGACGGACATGTAACGTAAACAAATGAATTTTAAACATGGGGACCACTTTTAGGGGGTAAATGAGAAAATTAAAAATAAAGTATTTTAAACTATAATAACTATATCGTGTTATATATCAAATGAAAGAGCTCATTATGAGAATCTCTAATACATTTTTTTATAATTTAGGATAAATAATTTAGAAGTTATTCAAGAAAATAGGCAAAAAATGATCATTCCCCCCTTTATCTCCGAAACTACTGGATCTAAAATTTATAACAAAAATACACAAAATAGATCTTTATCAAAAGATTACAGGAAAACCTATTGGAAATTGCAGTCAAGCGTGAGTCGGACTTAATTACTTAGTTTTTGATCCGACCCCTACGGGTTTTTTAAAGACATTTCACTCACGTTTCATATAAAAAATACATTGTTTAAATTTTGTAATGTACAGAACCCTTGGAACGCGAGTCCGACTCGCACTTGGCCGGTTTTTCTTAAATTGAAACAAAAAGAATTTTCAAAACATACCAAGTTTGGACTCCTCCAGTTACGATATGGCTGATTTTTTTTTGTACAATATACCACAAATGATACGTGATATTCTCATATCGAACCCCAAAAAAGCAATTTTAAAAATAATTTTATTTAGTTTTTTTTTTCAATACAAAGTGACACAATCTACTTCAATACCTATTTTACGAGACTTATGGAACTGTACTGCAGATACGGTACATATTAATCATACAATGATACGTAATATCCATATATCCAACGGGAAATACCTCTTTAACCCTTTAACTTGACCCCAAACTTGGTATGTTTTGAAAATTCTATTTGTTTTAATTTACAAAAAAAAGGGATTTTTTAAGGAACTGCGGGCCAAACGGCTAACCTGTACATCGATTTGCGGTTTTTCATTGAAATTGGGCTTGTACGGCTGCCACTAATAGAGATACTAATTCCTAAAAATACGTATGATACCTCATTGGATTCGGAATGATGTCTAGAAAAATGTATTCGAAGCGTTAATTTATTCCCACTTAAAAAAAGTTCAAAAGCTATTAACAAAAAACGGCCAAGTGCGAGTCGGACTCGCGCACGAAGGGTTTCGTACCATTACGCAAAAAACGGCAAAAAAATCACGTTTGTTATTTGGGAGCGACATTTAAATATTTATTTTATTTTAATGTTTCGTTCATATATTCAGATTTGTATATGAAAATGTGAAACTATTATTTCTAAAATAAATTATTCGTCCCTAATTTACACAAAATTTATACCAAATTTGATCTCATAGATCATGATCAACAGATAGGTAGAAATAGAGGCAAACTGGACCGCAGAAGCCGACTTTTCCCCTTCCTTTTTGGGGGGTAGCCAGGACTTAATCTCGTAGCTAGTGCGTCAGCTCAGCTTTGTATGAACCAAGGAATAATAAATAGTATTAAACGATATCCCCTGAGGCCAAAGTGCATACTCACTTTACTTACTTCGCCTACTAAGAGGCAAATCGCGACTTTGAAAAGGTTTATCGATCTTATCACATCACTAGATTATCGACATTTAATGTCGACTATTGCCCATCACTATTCTGTCTGTGTACGTATTTAGAAACTTGACCCCGCCCCTAAAATTAGTGCGATAAGAACAACTGCAGCTTAGGCGAAAAATCCTGCGTAAAAATCTCAAAAATCGAGGTTTTGTACTCGACTGTTTCCTCCTCCAAAACTTAACCAATCGTAACCAAATTTGGAAATCTAAATGATTATGAAATTGTCTGTGTCGGACTGTTTTGATTTTTTGGCTAATTGATATCAGTTTTGAATACCACGCCTCTCATTGCGGCATAGTCAGTGAGGCCATTTTTGGCCATGTTTGAAGGGCTCTAGCGCCTTAAAAAACAAAAATATCAAAAAAAGCAAAACACACCGACACAGATATTGACAATATTAATCTGTGTTGAAAAAATCATTCCTCTAGCTTCAAAAACCACGGAGGAAACAGTCGAGTACGTTTGTATGGAGAAATGACCACTCCTGTTGGCTCTTAAGGTCAACTCTTCTTCCTCGCGTTATCCAGGTATTTTGCCACGGTTCATGGGACCCTGGGGTCTGCTTGACAACTAATCCCTAGTTTTTACGAAAGCGACTGCCATCTTACCTTCCAATCCAGAGGGGAAACTAGGCCTTATTGGGATTAGCCCGGTTTCCTCACTATGTTTTCCTTCAATGAAAAGCGACTGGTAAATATCAAATGATATTTCGTACATAAGTTCCGAAAAACTCATTGGTACGAGCGTGGGTTTGAACCCGCGACCTCCGGATTGAAAGTCGCACGCTCTTACAGCTTGGCCACTAGCGCTTCACATGAAATAATCATGTTTAGTAGGTACCTGTATACAACTTGAGGGTAAATAATAGTTTAATATACACTAGACTCGATTGTTATAAGAAAATCCCGCTATGTATAGTAAAACGCACAATCTAGAAACATAACATCGACTGCAACTAGTATAAAAATATCGCTATGTGCGAGAAACTACATATCGGGAGCAAGCGCATCTAATCATTTTTAAGAAAATATCGCTATGTGACAAGCAACACATAGCGAGCACACGTCTGTTATTGCTGTTCAAATAAACTAATGTAGTTATGTGATTTATTCCAGTTAGCGATTATAGGAAGAGCATTCATTGTATAGGCGTCACATACCTACATTTGATAAATCCTTAAATATTGAAATAAGCGTCACGCTGTTTTTGGAGCATATGCGTATAGAAATAAGGTTCAAAATGGCATTAAAACCGAAAAATCGTCAAAAATCACATAGCGACTTTTGTACGCGCAGCGACGTTATGTGATAATGAGACCTCTTTAGAAATTAATCTAGGCAACCATGGACGGGACCAACTTTTTAATAAGGCAACCTATTACAGTTAGATTATATATATAAAAAAATATAAATATCAATATCGTGGCGTGATAAAATTTCTATAGAAGCAAGGAAAACCTCCGCAACTTATAATTAATTAACCCTTCGAATGCCTTGTCCCGTATACGTCACAGACAATTTGAACTTTATCTTACAATTTCATGGTTATTAAACCGGTAGCAAAATTTTGACACGGGGTCCGAGGGGTTAAATGAAAGCCGTCTACGGGGCCCAGTGCCCTGCTTGTGGCCCTGCTAAACGCATGATTTACAAGTGGCATGGCCTCTTCAAACATGGCAAAGAGTCAATTGAAGACGACCCTCGCCCAGGACGGCTGATTGAAGTCACATGTCACATCGTCGGTTATCGTTCAAAAATTCGTACTAGTAGATGCTCGACTTAAGAGCCCGTAGTCGATTTGAAAACGCGCGAAGATACGACTTTTACACAGTAACCGAACGCCGGCCGCTGCTTGAAATAACGCGACCGCCTAAACAATATTGATACTTTCGCAACATTATGCGTCACTTTATAACTTTAATTAGGTTAAAATAAAACTTTCGGTAAATTTGATATAATCGTTTATTACTCTTAACAATTTACCTATGTATTCATATAATACATACAAATTATATAGCATGATGATAATGATTTGCACTAAGGCAATATCTTATATATATATATAATCATCTTACTCGCGTTATCCCAGCCTTTTTGCTACGGCTCATGGAAGTCTTAATCCCAAGAATTGGCGTAGGCACTAGTTTTTACGAAAGCGACTGCGATCTGACTTTCCAACGTTCCAACCCAGAGGGGAAACTAGCCTTTTGTTGAAATTTGGTATACAGATAGTTTGAATCCCGGGGAAGGACATAGAATACTTTTTATTCAAGAACTCACCCTTTAAGGGGGTGGAAATTTGTATGGGGAATCAATAAACGCTGAACCGATTAAGATGAAATGAGGTATAGACATAGTTTGAGTCCTGGGGAAGGACATAGGATAGGTTTTACCCCAGAAACGGGGGGCAGGGGGGGGGGGTAATGGAAATTTGTATGGGATCCAATAAAACCGATTTGGATGGAATTTGATATTATGGAGATATGGAGATAGTCTTAATCGTTGGGAAGGGTGATAATAATTTTTATTTCCAAAGTCATCCTCTTCTCTTCTCCACTCTTCTAACACACGCTCAACGTGTGGTTGGTTGTACGATGAATACTGCTCAAGACCTGGAACACCTGGAGTGCTTCTGGGTGCAAAGGGTCAGGGGTAACACTCGCTCAACGTGCCGCTGGTAGAGTATGATGGGGAAAACTCAAGACCTGGAACACCTGAAGTGCTGCTGGGTGCAAAGGGTCAGGGGTAACACTCGCTCAACATGCCGCTGGTAGTGTGTAGTGTACGATGGATACAGCTCAAGACCTGGAACACCTGGAATGCTTCTGGGTGCAAAGAGTCAGGGGTAACACTCGCTCAACGTGCTGCTGGTAGTGTATGATAGGGAAAGCTCCAGACGTGGAACACCTGGAGTGCTGCTGGGTACAAAGGGTCAGGGGTAACGGATAACACTCGCTCAACGTGCCGCTGGTAGTGTATGATGGGGAAAGCTCCAGATCTAAAACACCTGGAGTGCTGCTGAGTGCAAAGGGTCAAGGGCAAAGGGTGGGTAACACTCGCTCAACGTGTTGTGGGTAGTGTATGACGGAGACAGCTCAAAACCTGGAACACCTGGAGTGCTGCTGGACGCATCGGATCAGGGGTAAAACTCTTTTAATCTGAAGTTGGTAGAGTATGCTGTAGGCAGGTTAAGTTCTTCAAGACCTGGAACACCTGGAGGGCTGCCAGATGAAGCAGGCACCTGACCAGAGCTACCACACGTTTAACATGCAGTAGGTACTGGGGGTTAAAAGGGGGTGGAAGTTCTGATAACAGTAAATGAACCTGAGTTCCACTAAGTACAGCCAGGGTTCATCATCAGCTCTATCTTGGGTACTGCTCTCCCATTTGCTCATCAAGACGTGTCAGAAGACCAAAACAGCGTGTGCCTATATTGCACCAAACCTGAGTTCCACTAGGTACAGCCAGGGTTCAGCATCAGCTCTATCTTGGGTACTGCTCTCCCAAGTGTTCATCAAGACGTGTCGGAGGACCAAAACAGCGTGTGCCTATGTTGCACGAAACCTGAGTTCCACTAGGTACAGCCAGGGTTCAGCATCAGCTCCATCTTGGGTACTGCTCTCCTAATTGCTCATCAAGACGTGTCGGAAGACCAAAACAGCGTGTGCCTATGTTGCACCAAACCTGCGTTCCACTAGGTACAGCCAGGGTTCAGCATCAGCTCCATCTTGGGTACTGCTCTCCTAATTGCTCATCAAGACGTGTCGGAAGACCAAAACAGCGTGTGCCTATATTGCACCTAACCTGCGTTCCACTAGGTACAGCCAGGGTTCAGCATCAGCTCCATCTTGGGTACTGCTCTCCTAATTGCTCATCAAGACGTGTCGAATAACCAAAACAGCGTGTGCCTATGTTGCACGAAACCTGATTTCCACTAGGTACAGCCAGGGTTCAGCATCAGCTCCATCTTGGGTACTGCTCTCCTAATTGCTCATCAAGACGTGTCGGAAGACCAAAACAGCGTGTGCCTATGTTGCACCAAACCTGCGTTCCATTAGGTACAGCCAGGGTTCAGCATCAGCTCTATCTTGGGTACTGCTCTCCCAAGTGCTCATCAAGACGTGTCGGAAGACCAAAACAGCGTGTGCCTATGTTGCACGAAACCTGATTTCCACTAGGTACAGCCAGGGTTCAGCATCAGCTCCATCTTGGGTACTGCTCTCCTAATTGCTCATCAAGACGTGTCGGAAGACCAAAACAGCGTGTGCCTATGTTGCACCAAACCTGCGTTCCATTAGGTACAGCCAGGGTTCAGCATCAGCTCCATCTTGGGTACTGCTCTCCCAAGTGCTCATCAAGACGTGTCGGAAGACCAAAACAGCGTGTGCCTATGTTGCACGAAACCTGATTTCCACTAGGTACAGCCAGGGTTCAGCATCAGCTCCATCTTGGGTACTGCTCTCCTAATTGCTCATCAAGACAGACCAAAACAGCGTTTGCCTATGTTGCACTAAACCTGCGTTCCACTAGGTACAGCCAGGGTTCAGCATCAGCTTAGCTCTATGTATACTAAAACCTTCTCCAGAATGTAACAAACACTTTTCTAAAAACCGCATCAAAATCGGTTCAGCCAAATGCGAGATAATCGCGAACAAACATACATACATATACGTACAAACATACGGGTCAAACTGAGAACCTCCTTTTTTTTGAAGGCGTAATAAACAAGTACTTACAACCCAAGGATTAAAGTTTCTGGTCGCAGTTTACACGCACACAGTACAGCCAAACACGCAAACAAATATAACTTTTTACACGGCGAGCGACGCACACAATGATAAATAACTTCGTCGTCGTCGATGCAACGTGCGGAGCCGATCAACAAACGTCCTGCCTCTACCAGCTCCCGCGCGGGACTGAGGCCGCGAGCGCGTGTCACCGATGTTATGCCAGAAAAAGGGGAAGTTTTTAAAAAATCGTCAGAAAATAAAAGTTGCAATTTAAATAAAATGAAGTACAGCAACAGTTTAAGTAAACATTGCAGATTATTTGAGTATGCAATCTACGTCGAAAATAAGTAGATTTTCGGAGAAATTGTCACTTGTTTTGAGGTCATTTCTGGAGAAAATTGAATTCGTTTAACTTTCATTTCCTCGAACTCTAAGTCATATAACAACAATGTAATCTGATAAACCTAGAGTACAGAATATGTGTTATACAAATTTACCATTTTTAGCAGTCCAAACTTTACGAAATTTACAAATAAGAGCATCAAAGTCAGTGCTTTACACGCGTTTACCTAAATGTCCATCAGAAAAAAATTCATTACTAATTTAGTAAGCCTTTTTTCAAAAAAATGATCTGATAAACCTAGAGATAAGAAGTCGTGCTAATAGAAACCAGTACTTGTTATTTCAATTAGGTAACAAAAGGTGTACAAAATCACAGAAGAAATCTATCAACTTTACATTTTTGCGACTAAAATCGTAACCGGGCTCTTAAGGCGGTTCCCTGAGCCAGAAGGCGAAAAATCTCCTTATATGATCCTGTTTTTCTAAGAGGCGTTGATATTCGTAGACGTGGAAAAAATATATGTAGTTCTTGACTATATTATCTTTAACAACATAGCTTCCGATACACGAATTATGACACTTCGCTCGATACAATTAATTCCCAAAGTAACCTCTAACTCGGACTTTTAATCCTACTTTACTCGGTTATTTATTATGTGATACTATAAACAAAAAAAAGAAGAAAAAACAATCTTAACATAAATAGTAATTTCATAGCTTTAGAATTTCGATATTGTAAGGTAACGTTTTTAAAATAAATAAACACCGACAAAATCGATCGATCATAATTGACACTTGGCGCGTATGTTCTTTCCCGTTCTTTCTTGCGAAATGTGACAAAGACAGCGGCAAACCGATGGAACGGCCTTAAAAAGAAACAATTAGCTGCATTAGTTGGTGTATCAGATAAAACAATTTTGAGGATCCTACATGATCTTTCTGGGCATGACGCGCCAGGGCTGCTAGTGAACGCTAGGTGGGTACCGACTTACCGAGAATGCCCAAACCGCAGCAGATGCGACGAGTTAAAGCATCGAAGCAATTTTTGAATCTGTGCGGTGACAATCCTACCCAGATATTGGAACGAATTGTGACTGTAGATGAGACTTGGGTTCATCATTTTGAACCTGAGTCGAAACAAGTCTATGCGCTGGCATAAGAAGGGTGCACCACCTCCGAAGAAGTTCAGGGTATCAGAATCGGCCCAAAAGGTGATGACGATTTTATGGGATTCAAAAGGAATTCTCATGATCGACTACAAGGACAAGGGTGTTACCATAACTGGGACATATTGTGCAATGCTATTAGAAAGACTACGTGAAGCCATTAAAGAAAAATGGCGGGTAAAACTGTCAAACGGTGTGTGGCTGTTGCACGACAATGCACCGGTTCACAAGAGCCATGTTGCGACTGCTGCTCTTAACAGGTGCGGCTTCGAATCGCTGGTTCACCCACCCTACAGCCCGGACCTGGCCCTCATTGATTATTATTTGTCCCCAAATTTAAAAAACCGGCCACGCACTTGGCCGTGTTTTGTTGCGAAATTTAGTGAAACTTTATTTTGTTCTGAGATCTGAGATATTCTGTAATTTAAATTTTATCGGCTTATCCATGAAAACATTGCAGACAAATAAGAGCCGAATTCGCATACCTATTGGAATTATAACATGTATTGAACTATTAGAATCAAAATTGTTCAAGTGAGTAGTTCAAAAATTCACAGTACATCAATTTTCACTGCTATATTAGTGAACTCACATGAGCTAAATCCTATTTATGTAAAATACAACAATTATCGATAAAAGATATCAAATATCTTACTTACTCAAACTCAAACACGCAGTATTTGTGTTGTACTAAACGGAAAAGGACATAGGGGTCGGATCAAAAACTAAGTATTTAAGTCCGACTCACGCTTGACTGCAATTTTCTAATAGGTTTTCCTGTAATCTATAGGTAAAGAGATCTATTTTGTGTATTTTTTTCAAAATTTTAGACCCAGTAGTTTCGGAGATAAAGGGAGGGGAATGGTCATTTTTTGCCTATTTTCTTGAATAACTTCTAAATTGTTTATCCTAAAATTGATGAGCTCTTTCATTTGATATAGTTTGAAAAATTTTTTTTTTTAATTTTCACATTTACCCCCCAAAAGTGGCCCCCATGTTTAAAATTCATTTGTTCACGTTACATGTTCGTCTTTGGGTCACAAACTTACATATGTATACCAAATTTCAAGTTAATTAATCCAGTTGTTTCGGAGTAAAAGGCTGTGACAGACGGACAGACAGACAGACAGATGCACGAGTGATCCTATAAGGGTTCCGTTTTTTCCTTTTGAGGTACGGAACCCTAAAAAGAACTGCCAAGTCATTATATGTAAATGTAATCTAATATTGATGCGGTTTTAACACCCCCTGGCACTGACTAAAACAAACGACTTGGTTTGATAGAAGAATTGCGTTGCATCTTTTGACATTTAATGTTTTTGATGGGATCTCATTTTTTTTGTAGGCAGTCCTTCTTTTCGGGTACTACTTCTTGTACGTCAGCTACCACTTTTCTCAAAGCTCATATCTATACTCATACCCATCACACACACTATACTCATACTATACACATATCATAACTATACACTTCATACTTAATCTTCATAATAACTTTGTAATAGTATCACTACATAGTATAAAACAAAGTCGCTTCCTGCTGTCTGGATGTCTGTCTGTCCCTATATAGGTATACTTGTATCTTTAAAACTACGCAACGGATTTTGATGCGGTTTTTTTTAAGATAGTGATTCAAGAGGAAGGTTTATATGGGTCTCTATTGTTTGACATAATTATTGAAAGTCATTATGTAATGATGTCATATTATCATTAGTCATAATTTGGTTTTTGTCAGAAACGCGTAACTTTTAGGGATTGCCATAAAACAAACCTAACCTAACCTATTTATAAGATAACCCGAGGAAAATCCTGAAAAGTTAACGGTTTCAGAATTATGACTAATGATAACATGACAATCATTACATTAAGACTTTCAATAATTATGTCAAACAAAAGGACCCCGGTTTATATATATGTATAATACATCAGCATTGCACCCGTGCGAAGCCGGGGCGGGTCGCTAGTAGCTAGTACATTTATATATGATTACAAACTTACTTATGCAGTTCGTAAATCTTTAAAACGTGCCTAGTATTTCAATATTTTGAGGTTTTTTTATGGCTCGATAAGCTAAAAACTAATTAGATTTAAAATTTGAAGCTTGTAGGTCTGCTAGAAGTACCTTAGAACTATGATGATCGATAAGTGTCAGTGACAAAACTAAGGGACTTTGACGTGCAATAATTCTTAAACTACAAGTTCAAATTGAATGTTATTGAGAATATATCTGAATAAATATTATGCTCTGTACGTCACTGGAAATTCAGAGTTCTAGCTTTAGCCATCACAAAATTACAGGACGTTGAAAATGGCCTGAATGGCTTCGAGAAAGGGATGGTACGGCCGTGCCGTGCCTCTTTGTTTTGATCGACTTCTATGATTTTATCATTTGCAAATACTTCATTCCGCGACTATTTGTACCTCCCCTCGTAGAACCTCGCTAATTCGGACGGGCAAAAATAAATGTATTTTTTATGAAAATAAGCAAGTAAATTAGCTAGCAATAAAAAAAATCTGTTAAGTGGGTCAATATTATTTTCGTTGTCTTGTTTCTGACCACTATCACGCTTCTATTTTTGTCTTTTATCAAATAAATAAAAAAGTCGAGTGCTATTGCATGTCTTTCTAGCAGTAAATTATAATTCTCTTGAGAAAAAGTAAAAACTACATTTCACCCCATACAAAAAGCTCCACTCCGGCACATTTTTTGGGGACAAAAAACAAGACAAGGAAAAGAAACTTGTCCCAAGTACCTATTCTCTTGTGCTTTATAATCTTTAGGTAGGGTGCTTTGGGATAAATTCGAAAATGGGGATAAGTCGAAAATCACACATTTCTACTGAACTGGGAACAATTACTATACTACGCTGGCAACACTTGTCAAGACGCCATGTTTATCTCCCCCCCCCCCCCTCTCGGATTCAGTTCACTTCGCGTCGCTAGTCGTGAGCGCATGTTTGCTGCGGTCTATTAAATAAAAAAAGTGCGATTTAGTGCCTTATGAGGACTTTCGAAATTACCCCATAGCACATAACTCGGAAACCTGATAAGTTAAATCATTGTTCGTTTGTTTTAACGTTAGATTGCTATTTTTGTCGTATTAATGAGTACAGCATAACGGTGATCTGTAGTTTTAAAAAAGCATTCGAATTTACCCCACGGAGGAACTTCGAATGAATGTACTAATAACCCCAAACTAGGTTTTCATAGTCCATTACCAGAGGTTGTCCACCTAGGAATTAACATATAGTAGTACTCCTAACGCGGTAAAAAATGTTGACAATCACTGATCTTTACTGATCACAGCGCGGTGGAATTTCTAAAATAAATTGTAATAAAAAAAAACATGTTCTTTACCGTGAGTCAGCAGGATTTTTAGGGGGGTAAATAAGGACGAAAAAGGAATATGATCCTTAACGCATATTGCATAAAAACCATTTCTATAGACCTTCGAAATTACCCCACTTGCTTTCGAAATTACCCGCTCCTTAAAAAATGGTATTTAAAATATTTTAATTTTTTTATTTACATTTATTACCAAAATCAAGCAACGTATTAAAACGCTATTTTCACAAACCGTTGACGAATATATCCAATTTCGCAAAGATGTCATTACTTGGAAGGAATAATTCTTAGGTTCTGACTTACAAGCCCAAACCCTAACATACTCTACACTCGCCTAAAAATACGTCGAATATACCCCAAAGCACCTTAATTCATATATGTACCTATCTGACTATACTTGATATTAATTTAAGAATGCAATACGCCCATGTAATTATAAAGTGATTTTCAAATCTTATCTATACCTAAAGTATCTGTCCAAAACCATAACAAAAAGAATAATACACGCGTTTGAGCTCAGAATATACCTATGTAAATACCTATCTCATTATCTCAATGCGTAGCTACGTACTTAACCCGCGTATACTACGTAGGTAGGTTAATTAGGAAACGACAAACGGAAAGAAACAATTTTATCAACAAATTAACCAGCGCAAAATCTAATTCAAAAGCCCACTTGTCGGAATCCAAACAGAATCCGCGTTCGCCCTACTTCCATAAATACTTGTGAACACTTGCAACAACGCGTCATTGACAGTCTGCGTAATATCATCTAGAAGGAATCCAAACGAGTTCGATCTGTTTGGCCCTGCGGCGGTCTCTTACGATCTTACGCCAGGCAGGCACTTACTTCGCACCAGCCAGACTCACCACAGCAGCAGCTAACGTCGGCTGAAGACTGCAGCCGTGCAGCGCTCCGCATCGCGCTAATCTGCCCTACTGACACCGAATGAAATCAAAAACGTAGCCGACTACCAACTGAATACAAATGACGACACATTACTGCTTGACGGTCTCAGTGCATTGTGATGCATATGCATTATTACTATGTACCTACTTATAGCCTATTTAGGACTGCTGATAAACTTCTCGAAACACGTTCTGCTTGCCATTATCTACTTCCACGGACCACGACATACAATTTAGTAACACTATTTCACACGACCAGTCGGCCAATTCCATGGCAGTATAGCGCGAAAAAACAATACGACGCGACGTTGCCACATCGTGCAACCGACCGTACGAGCAGAGCAGGTAGCCACCACATTGCATACATTATGTAGATGTATTATTGTATGTAGGTATGTATTTATTATACAACACTTGTCTGTTTTGAATAAAGACTATTATATATTTTCTCTCAGGCCTCATGAACCCCAAAACATGCGTCACTTTGTACTTCTACAAAGTTACAGAAAAAAATGATTCTGATCACTTTGATCAGATATCAGATTCCAATTGGGACGCGGGATAGTTGTGGTTTGGTTTCTTGATATTGTATACAACTATACACTGAAATGGCAAGTGGTATTACATCCGGCTCGAACGAATGAGATTGTTTTCTCAACAGATACTTATAAGATTAAAACGTACTTACCGGTAGAAGGGTCCACATACGCGACCTGAATGTGCATATCTAAATGCTCCGGAGGTTTGGCGTCTGTGGAGCTCATAATATCGTACTCCACTGGCAGTGGCACATCCGTCACGAGCTCGCTTTTCGGCTGGCTCGTGGAGGCCAAACTCTGCGTAACACTCATTTTCGGAGCGTCTTCGTGCATCGTAAAAGAACGACACAACGAGGCCACCGAATTATATCTAAGTAAATTATTTATACCACTCACAGCGTAAAACAGTATATTCTATGTTTTTAAATCGCTTATAAACAGAATGTAGGTCTCTGGGCCACTTCACTTACTTACTTTGGTATTCCGACATAACTTGATACAATTCAATGGAGCTACCGTACTCATGACTGACATTGAAATAAATCGGTAAAGGGCAGTAGTAAATTAACCTAATTTTGAGCAAAAGTGTGTCATGACCTATTTACAAGAAAAAAAAGTTGTAAATCAGGAATAAAAAAATGTAAGTATTTGTTTTAACAATAAAATGTATTTATTGCTTTTATAATTAGGAAATAATAAAGAATGTGATTATAAATCAATTTTGTTTTCTCGTTCACATTGTAACTTAAAACCAATGTATAATACAGACAAAATTACTGGGTTTGCTTATGAATACGCTGCGTTGTGTAATAAATGACCGTTTCTATTGCACAATCCTTTCACAAGGGCTCCGAATGTAGGTCACTCTTTACGAGTTGAATAGCAAACCGGCATCTTATGATTTCATTCGTGAAAACAATAGTAGTTTACTTTTATAAAATCACATTATTTGACATATACTGAAGGTAGTTGAACAAAATAAATAATGGAATATATATTTTAAAGATACTATTTTGTTCATTAGCATCCGGTTTCAGTGCCGCCATCTGGCCCATATCAGCGATCTTCGCGTATCTGTGTATTGTTCAATAAGGTACGAGCGAAACCCACAAGAGGGCGCTTTTTTTAAATCTAGTTAGATTGACCGTGTGGCTATAGTCAATCCGTGGGTGTGGGTGGATAAAAAAATGTACAGTGTACCAAAGATAGATATAACTCCATGAGTTACTCTATGAGTATACAATGGGGTTGGCAACTGTCAAAGGTTTGCATAGCTGGCGCCATCATAGGTTGCCTTTTTTTTTATAAGAGCCCATAAACGTGCTAGCGCCACCTCTAAATAATTGTGATTATTTAAATCATAGAGTAACTTCGGTACTTAAAAAAATGTGTACCTCTTTGAGCAAAGATAGATATAACTCCGTAATAGATGGATACAGTCTAAGGAAAAAACGTGCCTCGAAAATCAAGAAAATTTGATTCTCGTTCAGAGGGCGCTACTAGCTTTGGCCAACTGTCGTATAATGACGTTGACGGTTTCGTTTCTTATTTAACAATTTTAACGCACATCAGTGAAAGAACATGGGTCAAAATCATAAAAATAATAAATGCAAATAAAAAAAAACCTTTATCCATATCTAAATACATTTTAGCGTATTTTTAAAAATATTTATTTTTAGTTTTACAGTGTGTCGACAGATGGCAGTGAATTTACTGGGGGTACAAAATTTACTATGACAGACCTCTATACTTAGACTGTATCCATCTATTACGGAGTTATATCTATCTTTGATTAAATTTAACACTAGATATTTAAAAAAAAAACGGCCAAGTGCGAGAAGGACTCGCGCACCGAGGGTTGCGTACTTTTTATATTTATATTCGAGTTGATTGGATTAAAGGTAATTTGCGGTTTACGATTTATGACGTATTATGCAACACATTTTTACCACTTTGGAAGTGTCTCTCGCGCAAACTATTCAGTTTAGAAAAAAATTATATTAGAAACGTCAATATAATTTTAGCGGAAGCCGCTCGACCCCAATTTTAAAGGAATACCGCAAATCGATGTACAGGTTAGCCGTTTGGCACACGCATACTAGAGGTCGAAACAAAATTTTTGACCCGCAGTTCCTAAAAAAATTTCGCTAGGGGGGGGAGGGGTAAAACATTTTTTTTTTGTATGGAAAAAAAATCCAAAACCTATCGAGTGTGTTATCATACGACAGGGCTTTTTGAGGCGATTCCAAAAATATATCACATCATTACATTTCGGGCATTTTTTTTTAAATTAAAACAAAGAATTTTCGAAACATACCAAGTTTGGGCTCCTCCAGACACGATATGGCTGATTTTTTTTGTACAATATACCACAAATGATACGTGATATCCTCATGTCTAATCCCAAGAAAGCAATTTTGAAAATAATATCATTAACATTTTTTTTTAATTTTTCAATTTTACAAAGTGACACAGTTCTACTTCAATACCTATTTCACGAGACTTATGGAACTATACTGCAGATACGGTACATATTAATCATAAAATGATACGTAATATCCATATATCCAACGGGAAATTACTTTTTAACCCTTTAACTTACCTTAACCTGTACATCGATTTGCGGTATTTTTATACGAACGGGTTAGACTATTTTCGAAGACCAATCCATAGATAAGTTTTTTTTTCTATTTTTGTGTGAAAATCTTAATGCGGTTTACAAAATACATCTACTTACCAAGTTTAAATAGTATAGTTCTTATAGTTTCGGAAGAAAGTGACTGTGACATACGGACGGACAGACAGACATGACGAATCCATAAGGGTTCCGTTTTTTGCCATTTGGCTACGGAACCCTAAAAAGGGGGCCGCTGAGTACTGTATTTTGTATTTAAGTACCTTTTGAATACATTTTGATACATTATAATAGTTTTTATCCTTTCGTAGTATTACCAAATTCGCAAAGTGCCAACGCCCGCATATATTAGATGGATACAGTCTAAGGAAAAAACGTGCCTCGAAAATCACGAAAATTTGATTCTCGATCAGATGACGCCACGAGCTTTGGCCTACTCTCGTATAGAGGGCGTTGATGGTTTCGTTTGTTTTAACGCATATCAGTGAAAGAACATGGGTCAAAATCATATAAAAATAATTAATGCAAATAAAAAAATAAATTATCCATATTTAAATACATTTTAACGTATTTTTATAAATCTTCATTTTTAGTTTCTAAGTATATCGATAGATGGCAGTGAATTTACAGTGGTTACAAAATTTACTACGACAGTACCGCTCATACAAATACGCATAACTCCAATTTGGCAAACTACCAAGTTCGTAAAGTGATAATGACAAACTCGCAAAACACCAACTACGATACTTACCAACTTGTAATACGCGTACCAACTTCTCTATTTTCACTTTCCACTTTCGAAACCAGTACTGTTTCTTAAAAAAAAAAAAAAATCCTTCGCAACTAGACGGAGCTCCGCTTCGCGGGGCTCCTATTTCTGGGCGGTTTGCCCTTCGGGCATCTGAAACTACCTAACGAACCTAACCTAATACCTACCTACTCTTTTTTCCCCAAAGTGTAATGTTTTCTCGGACGTCACAGTAAGTCAATAGATAGGTAAGTTAGGTTCGTTAGGTAGCTTCAGGTGCCCGAAGGGCAAACCGCCCAGAAATAGTTCCGTCTAGTCAAGTTGCGAAGGAAATGTTGAGGGGGCGATGTCAAGTAGACCAATGAAGAAAGTGGACCGATGGTACCGGAGGGCGCGAAACGCCAAATGGCACTTCGCGAATTTGGCATTATGCTTAATGGTACTATGCGTTTTTGGTATTCTGAGAAACGTGTTTTGCGAGTAAAAAAATAACATTTCGCGAAACGCCAAATGGCACTTTGTGAATTTGGTACTATGCTACGAAAGGTTACCGTTTTACTCAGCTCCAGCCCTCGTGCCAGAAGAACAATTTGAACATTAGGTACAATAATAGTGATCACTCTTAAGCAGGGTTGCAACATTTTTTCAAGAATGAACACAAAGTTTAATAAGAGTTCACTACACAAAAGTGCGTTTTTATATTCCAGAAACTAAATTGACCGTTTGATGGCCAGCTTCTATCCAATCAAACTGTTATTTTAGTACGAAACCAGACGGACTGGGTAGTAGATTGGCCGATCTACATAATTGCGGCTAACTTTTAGTATCTGGGATATGAGATATGAAACAGAGCTTAGGACGGTAAACACGTCATTTTGTGTTTACATTTGTCTGCCAAATCACAAAGGACGACCTTGGAAAAGAAGACAAAAAACGATCCTTCAGTAAATAACAATTTATATAAAAAAACTACTTTTACAAGAAACCGTTCAAAAATTATATTCAGCGATCATTATAAATACAGTCCATTGAAATAAAGATACATGATACACAATTTACACCACATCTAAATCCTTCGTAGCTAACTAAAGGGAAAAATTGAACATGACTCTAGTAATAAGATTAAGGGTGGAGTAGGTGTTGTTCAGGCCTGTTCCTTGGCTGAGGTCAGGACCTCTCTGGAAATGATGAGCCTTTGGATCTGGGAGGTTCCCTCGTATATTTGGTAGATCTTGGCGTCACGCATGAGCTTCTCGACCGGGTACTCGGTGTTGAAGCCGTTGCCGCCGAAGATCTGGACGGCGTCGGTGGCGTTTTTGTTGGCGACTTCAGATGCGTGGCATTTGGCGACTGACGCGATCACCGTGTTCCTAAAACCTGTTGGACAATATTCATTATTAGTCTTTTATTTTTTCACCTAACCCAGTGGTTCTTGGCGGATCACTTGTGATCACAGGAAGCACCTGAAGTGTTCCGCGAAATAAACCGAACAGCCCTATGTTGAATTTATTCGATACCTTGGTATGCCAGGATATTTCAAAACAAGTTACAAAGATCAAAATATACGTCAAACCTTAAAATCTAAAACACAAACGTATGCACATGAAAAAAACATAAAGGACACTAAAACCAAAGATAGATATAACTCCGTAATAGATGGATACAGTCTAAGGAAAAAACGTGCCTCGAAAATCAAGAAAATTTGATTCTCGTTCAGAGGGCGCTACTAGTTTTGGCCTACAGTCGTATAGATGGCGTTGACGGTTTAGTTTGTTATTTAACAATTTTAACGCATATCAGTGAAAGAACATGGGTCAAAATCATAAAAATAATTAATGCAAATAAAAAAAATCATTTATCTATATTTAAATACATTCTATCGTATTTTTATAAATCTTCATTTTTAGTTTTAAAGTGTGTCGACAGATGGCAGTGAATTTACTGGGGTTACAAAATTTACTATGACAGTAACGCTCTAGTATCAGTTACTCTATGCTAAAACTAACTTAAAAAAATTAAATTAAAAAAAATAAGCACACTAC
Source organism: Cydia strobilella (assembly GCF_947568885.1). Classification (NCBI taxonomy): domain Eukaryota; kingdom Metazoa; phylum Arthropoda; class Insecta; order Lepidoptera; family Tortricidae; genus Cydia; species Cydia strobilella. The sequence continues at coordinate 15,562,252 of NC_086068.1, read as the reverse complement.
TGATATACTATCCTACTTATACTATCAGCCCCATTCCGACCCCCACCCAGCCCAAAAGTGCCTAATATGCTAGCGGCATTACCGCGCTGGATGGCAAGCGATATCTGTTGGACCAAGTAGGAGCCTGAACGGGGATCGCACCCTCGGTCACGTAGACGCCGCCCCAAGTCTCTAACCAACCTCTTTGCCTCCGAACACCACGGCCCAGCCGTTTCCACCGCGACCGGAACGAAATTGGTATTACCTGGCACGAGCTGTGTCGATATGTGAAACTCATACAGTCAGGAATAATGTGTCTTATGCCTTATAGGGGAGCGTGCGTGAAAGGTTGGTGGCAACACTTGCTTATTGATCAGGAGTGTCAACGTCAAGTATATTACGTGAGGTCTACAGCTCAGAGCCGCTAGTAAAATGAATACTTGTTTCTTGTTTGGTTCCCATACCATGGTCGACGAGCCACGCCGCCCGCTGCCACGCGAGACGGGAGGTCTCCACGCCCATGGCCATGTCGGCGAGCATGAACGCCACGGCCTGGTGCTTGGCGATGGGCACGCCGAACGTCTTCCGCTCCAGCGCGTACTTCGTGGCCTCGTGCAGCGCGCGGTTGGCCAGCCCTGTGGCACCAGAAGCTACCTGCAATTTTATAATGAATTGTTTACTTTTTGTGGATATGTTATTTTATGATAGAGTTGGCTAAGAGAATCGGACAGCCAGGTCAACAAAACAGTTCCATACTTTTTCTAAATGTCAGCACGGTTCCTCAGTGAGTTTCATTTAATTCAGTAATCGATTAAACCAAAGTGTAAGTATTCTTATTTAAACTGAAATTCGTCGAAAGTGAAAGAAAGCGAATTATTGGTTCATTCTGTGCATTTTCAAAATATATTTATTAAAGGCAGGTAGTTAATGTAAAATTATTATGCTCAGTACGTAGATTCTCTAAGCGTCTAAGCCTTCAAAGTATAAACGTGCGTATGGCTGTAATATTTTAGTATGGCCAAAGAGAATATATAGGATAAAGGTGTTTCTGTTATAGTAAATTTACTGCCATCTATCGACACACAATTAAAACTAAAAGTGAAAATGTATAAAAATTCCAAAAAATATATGGGGACTCATTTATCCATATCCATAAAAATATTTATATGGATAAATGATTGTTTTATTTGTATTTATTATTTTTATATGATTTTGACCCATGTTCTTTCACTGATGTGTTAAAATTGTTAAATAACAAGCGTAACCGTCAACGCCATCTAGCCGAGAATAGGCCAAAGATGTAGGCGCCATCTGTCCGAGAATCAATTTTTCTTGACTTCTGAGGCACGTTTTTTCCTTAGACTATTCATCTTATACGGAGTTACATATTATAGGTCTTTGTTATTGCTTACTTCCTGCTGTAAATGTTTCAGACCTAGAATGAAAATTTTGCATTAGATATTATGAAATTGTTATACAAGTCATACGCTAAGTTATATGTGACGTTCCACAGGAAAAGGTACCTTATGAGGGTTTTTAGTTTCGGAGATATTAAATGTTTTGTAAAAAGGTGAAAAAATGTTCATTATTCTATTGTGTGATCGCAAACCCTAATGGGTAACGAATGTTTACCTGTTTTTATTTTTATTATAAGTAAGTTACAAGCCTAGTAATTTCATTTAGTATTATCAGTACTATGCCTTATGGGAAACGGCCTAAGAGATAGTTCAGATCCGGAAACCGCCACCAAATTTTAGTATGTTGTTGGGCATGGTATTGGATCTCCAAAACTGCCGGGAGACAGCGGCGCCCGCCATCTACTTCAGCGGAATGACGTCATCAAAATGACTCCCGCCTCGTTGCGAATATTGCATATTGCACCCAAATTATGCATTGTACAAACACGTGTGGGGTATTAAACGAAAGCCAATTAAATGTGCTATATTTCATTTCTACACTATGTACCAAAATATCCGGGGGCACGGCAGTGCCCCCGCCAAGTCGAGCAAAACAAAGAGGCACGGCCGTACCATCCTTTTCTCGAAGCCACTCAGGCCATTTTCAACGTCCTGTAATTTTGTGGTAGCTAAAGCTAGAACCCTGAATTGTCAGTGACGTATAGAGCATAACATGATTTAGATATATTCTCAATAACATGTAATTTGAACATGTAGTTAAGGAATTATTACATGTCAAGGTTCCTTAGTTTTGTCTATGTTTTGTCACTGACACACTCACGATTATCATAATTCTAAGGTTCTAGCAGACCCACAAGCTCCAAATTTGAAACGTAATTAGTTTTTATATACGCACATATCGTTAGTGCTCTAAAATTCGTTCAGAAACCGTAGGAAATGACCAGCATTATTACAACCAATTTTACTATGAGAACTTTCTTATCTGTGGTAGTAGGTAAAATCTGTACTTTAATGTTATTACGTTATAGATTTTTGTAAGGTTATGAGTTTAAATTTGGAACAGCTGTCGGAACTCAAGTGGGTCCCTATTCTAGTATCCATAGATATTAAAAATTTAAAACAGTTATCGAAACGAAACGTCAATTCAGTATGTTTTTTTAATATAAAACGCACGACATTTGATCCCGAGTGACATGAGAATAGGGACTTCATTCGTTTGTCTATGATTTATAAAAAAACATTCGTCTTGATGGAGGATCGAATTGCCGCCCGCGCCATTACTGTTATCATTCTTTGTTGGTTTTTTTACTTTTTTGTTGTTACGAAAGTAGAACGGGGTTGGCAACTGTCAAAGGTTTGCAGAGATGGCGCTATCATAGCTTGCCTCTTTTTCTATGAGATTTGGCTTAAAGGGCTGGCATCCAGGGCATCAAAAAAACAAAAATTTGACACAATTCTAGGGATTGACAGGGCAAGCTATGCTGGCGCCATCTGCTAAACACTTCGACCGGCCAACACCATTGTGAAAAATTGTTTGTAATTTACATTTTAGTTGAAAATATGAGTAGTTTGTTTCTGTATTTGTTCAAATTTATTTTTTATAGCATTATTTAAATATCTATAGTCTATAGATATTTTACAGGTAGCACTAGTAGCAATGCAGGTCATTTCTCTACGGCATCTGAACCCATCTTAGAGTACTTATGATATGTGTGTAGATAAAGTAGTGTATGCAACTGTACATAATTGTGATACATGACTCGCTGACACTCGTTTCATAAAACCACACTTGTGTTTTAAGGCCTCTCATTATGTATCAGTTGCATAAACTACTATAAAATACTGCAATGTCAGTCACGTTTAAAAGATTTAAACACTGCATAAGTAACTTTGTAATCCTATATAAATATATGCGATAACAAAGTTACGTTTGCAGTTCCTACAATTAGTAGGTTAAGTATAGGTACACTACGTTGTACGATGTGAGTATGAATTAAGATGTGTATAATTATGGTATGTGTATACATAGTATGAGTATGGTATGGGTATGAGTACACGAAAAGTAGGACTGCCTACAAAAAGAGATGAGATCCCATCAAAAACATTACATGTAAAAAGATGCAAGTCTCGCAACGCATTTCTACTATTACAAAAAATTATTGAGATGTAATGTGAATGTGAAACCAAGTCGGTTATTTTAGTCAGTGCCAGGGGGTGTTAAACCCGTAACAATATTAAATACCTTTATTTTTTTAATACATACATATAATGACTTGGCAATCGCGCACAATGCTTTACTTGTATGTGTATTGCTCAAAATGCATGTCATTAGGCCTAGCGCTATGTTTAATTAGAATTATTTTAAATAGTTAACGAATTATCCTTATGTCATGCACTATGTAGCCGTGCGATTGCTAAGTCATTATAGGTATGTATTAAAAAAATAAAGGTATCAAATATTGTTACGGGTTTAACACCCCCTGGCACTGACTAAAATAACTGACTTGGTTTCACATTACATCTCAATACTTTTTTGTAGTAGTAGAACTGCGTTGCGAGACTTGCATCTTTTTTCATGTAATGTTTTTGATGGGATACAATAGTTTAAGAGCAATTTAAAAAGACATCAAAATGATGAAAAAAATATATCGACTATTTGGGTTTTACAACCAAACCAAAAGTCTGGTGTTAAAACAATGTACTGCAACATTAAAGCTGATATCTCAAGCCATACACTGATATCAAAAAAAAAAAACAGACCAAAAATGTGAAAATTATGCATCAAAATGTAGGTATTTGCTAGAACAAATGCATTAAAGTTAAAAAAATCGAAATTGGTCATTTTCAGGATAATGCGCATAAGCTTCTAGTATGTTATTAACAATATAAAAAGGATCATAAAACTGCTGAAAGACAATCACTATAGTGCCTGAGTGACAAATAATGGCGTCATACATGTAACCACTGCCGAAATTTGCAAAATCTAAATTATAACTATACCATGAGTCATATATACACGTGTGCTACATCAAACGAAAACTTATTAAAGCCTGACCAGGAATATATGATCATTGTCAAGAGGGCGCTATTATTCTCATTTATATGGCAACAGTTCAGTATAGTCTGAACAATTGGATTGATTTACATCTATGTACTTTTATTCGCCGTAATCACAATCAGAACCCATTTATTTGGTGTCTACACTTTTTTTAAATAGTCGGTACTTCTTTTTTGCCGTATAAAATGCATGTATTTTCTTACGTATCACACATAGGTCAAAATAGTCTAATTGCATCTTCTTTTTTATTTTTGGTTTGCATGAAACCTCAGAAGGTGTACCTCCTCTCGTAAGCCGCGTAATCGATGCCTCCTATTTGTCTAGAAATTTAAATAAATATACATATATGTATTTAATTTAGTCGTAACATACCAGATGGTGTGACTACTATTAGCCACACCATCAGCTCAGCTCTATAGTTGAAAAAATATTTCGTCTATCATGTTACTCCATTCTGGGAAAAGCCCTACATCCAAGATTGGATCACCAAAAGGCCACCAATCACCATGATGATGATGATGGTTATGTTACTAGGTATATAATCCGTAACCTTACATAGGTTCTGCTACATTGTAAATAGGGTATTTGACTACTAGTCAAATCAGTTTCTTTTTTCGAACTGTCAAAACGATTTTGCTACTATGGAATTTATATAAAACACTAGCATGTGACGTCACAATCAAATTACCTACTCTTTAAAGTTTTATACGGGTTATAAAATAGAAATTGTGTCTAAAAATAATTGCTGTCTACGTTACTCTATTAATCTACTGGTACATTTCATGCATGGTATAATAGTAGATTGTACACCAAGGGGATAAAGCATTGTTTTATGTCACGGGCGCGACGTCGAATCCTGAACGTAACGAAGGACTCCCAGTTTTACTCCCGAGCGCAGCGAGGGAGTTATGAGTTAATTCCCGAGTGAAGCGAGGGAATTAAGACGGAGTCCTGAGTGCAGTGAGGGATTCAAGCGCCCAAGACAAAAATAGTTTTATTCCCGAGGTATATACTCTACTTTTCTCACCTTATGCGAGACAATAAAAAACAGGCTTAGAACTTGTTTCTGCCGGCGTGGCCTACTTGATTTAACAAATGAATGAAGTCGCGGCTTCGGTTTTCGAAAATCGAGTTGGCCACGACCGCTAATTACCTGGCCGCAGGCGGGTGCAACACATTTTGCTTAACGAAATTAGACTTTATCGTCATAGCAATCAGGATTATGAAAAGTGAAAATTACGTTATTGACCGGCGGGTTATAATGAAATTCCATACAACATTAGAACCCGGCTAAAGCCAAGGGATATAATGTCTTGCTTTCGGTGAGGTTTATATGATAGATAATCCGGCTTTGTCGAGCATGTGGTGTGAAAAATAATTTATTTTTCACCTCAGCAGCTCGAACAAGCCTACTTTCGTCACTCCCTGGAGTGAGGAAAGTGCGACTTTCCTCACTCCAGGGAGTGAAACAATGTAGCTTTTTAATTTAGTGAAGGCCATGAACTTCATACTACGGTACGAGATACGGTACGGTACGGTACGACACGGCACGGCACGGTACGGTACGGTACGGCACGGTTCGGTACGGTTCGGTACGGTACGGTACGGTACGGTACGGTACGGTACGGTACGGTACGGTACGGTCCGGTCCGGTCCGGTCCGGTCCCGTCCCGTCCCGTCTCGTATCGTATCTTATCGTATCGTACATATTATAATACTTTTTTTCCTGTTTATTCTGTGTAATTCGAAATACATTTTAACCTTAATATGTTCTCACTACTGAGGTGAAAAATTATGTGTGCAACACGAGAGCAAAGTTATTTTACATCTCGTGTTTTTGAGTCCCTCGCTACGCTCAAGATTCTACCTTAGAATCACTCGCTTCGCTCGTGATTCAATTATAGAACCTTTCGCTTTCTCGGTACTCAAAATAAACACTCGCAAGAAAAACCAACTTTCCTCTCTTGTTGCACAAATAACTATTAAATACAGTCAAATACTCTATTAACAAGATTGATCGTCTCCAAAGCCCATAGTAAATATTTTTCTAACTCACTCATTTTTGTTACTGTGTTTCCTCGCTTGTATAACATAACACTACAATAACTAGGTCGTAATAACTAGACTATAATGACATTTTAATTTGTTTACCTGTCAGCTAAAATGTTAATTTAGTTTATACTATGTTAATTTGGAAGTGTTTCGTGGCGAAATAGTTTAATTTCCCGAACTGTTCTTTTCCAGTAGTTTATTATTTACGTTATTATTTTTTTCCAATTCAATTTATAAATTATGATTCCACTCCAAAATATCGTTTTCATGTGTTTTATGTAATGTTCTTTCATTTAATACCCGATCATAAGGACTATTCTTTGCATAATATGAGCGCATTAAGGTAGAATTGTTGGCGCGCTTTAGTTTTTTTTGTACAACTTCCACAGTTTTTGTCGGAAATTAAAAATTTAAGCTGTAACGTATAGTTGAATAACTGGTTTCTTTTATATTAGACGCAACATTGTTATAACGTTTTTAGTTGAGCTATAAAATATATATACACGAATTTTTATCATAAAAAGTGTTTTTTATTTGTTTGTAGATCCTAAAATATACATTGTTTATTTATAATTTTATTTATAAAAACAATGTATATTTTATGTATTAACGAATCATAATATATTTAATAACCTTTCGTTTGGTAAAGCACACGTGTATGTATGACTCGTGGTATAGTTATAATTTAGATTTTGCAAATTTCGCTAGTGGTCACATGTATGACGCCATTATTTGTCACTCAGGTACTATAGAGATTGTCTCCCAGCAGTTTTATGATCCATTTTATATTGCTAATAACATACTAGAAGCTTATGCGGATTATCCTGAAAATGACCAATTTCGATTTTTTTAGCTTTAATGCATTTGTTCTAGCAAATACCTACATTTTAATGCATAATTTTCACTTTTTGGTCTGAAGTTGATCTTTTTATATCAGTGTATGGCTTGAGATAACAGCTTTAATATTGTAGTACATTGCTTTAACATCAGACTTTTGGTTTGGTTGTAACACCCAAATAATCGTTTTTTTTTCATCATTTTGATTTCTTTTTAAATTGCTCTTAAACTATTGTATATTTTGGTACATAGTGTAGAAATGAAATATAGCATATTTAATTGGCTTTCGTTTAATACCCCACACGTGTATGTACAATGCATAATTTGGGTGCAATAGGCAATATTCGCAACGAGGCGGGAGTCATTTAGATGACGTCATTCCGCTGAAGTAGATGGCCGGCGCCGCTGTCTCCCGGCAGTATTGGAGATCCAATACCATGCCCAACAACATACTAAAAGTTGTAAGCGGTTTCCGGATCTGAACTATATTCCCATAAGGCAGTGCACTAATTTCAAAGTTAAGTAGAAAAGCTACCATACCATAGGCGGAGTGATTGTAAATTCCCATAAAGAACTAGTCAGTATGGTAAAACAAGTTTGGTAGGAAACTGTATTAGCATTCTGAAAATGTTTGATGTTTGACACCATAAATTTTATGCCAAAATCCATGACTGCGTTTTTTACAAATCCAAGTAGCCTAATCAGAATAATCTTCATTTGGTTTAGTTGCATGCAATAAATCTGCCATTGGATAGCTGAAAAAAATAATCGGCCAAGAGCATGTCGGGCCATGCTCAGTATAGCGTTTCGTAGTTATTATTCTGTCTAAATAGGCCAAACGGGGGCTATTAGTAAGTATCATGTAGTACGTTACAGGCATAAGGGACTTTTGTACGTCTTTTTACTAAGAAAAGATGATTTTTTGCAATAACTCAAAAACTACTGGAAAGATCATGTTGGCTATAATTTTCATTGAAAGTATTTATTTAGCTTTTATTTCACGATATTTATTATATTTTTGGACCCATGGTTCAAAAGTTAGAGGGGGGAGGGGGGAACACATATTATTTTTCTTTCGGAGCGATTATTTCCGAAAATATTAACTATATCAAAAATGGTTTTTGTAGACCCTTATTCATTTTGAAATACCTATCCAACGATATTAAATCACATTTATATCGGGTATATCGCTAATTTATTTTGTTACCTTTATTTATCCAACGATACCCCGCACTTATTGGGACAAAGCAAAAAAAAATTCAGCAACATCATTTTAAAATTAAAATAAATACATTTAATAGTTTATTTTACCGTTCTGTCGCAATGCTTGATTTATGTATCCATGCCAAATTGCGGCTTTCTAGCACTAACGATCACGGAGCAAAGCCTCGGACAGACAGAGAGACATGGCGAAACTAGGGTTTCTAGGTGACTACGAAACCCTAAAAAATGGCCATACCTGAAGCATTATAATGAGGTTATGAAACCTCTAAGCCAAACATCTATTTAATAAAAAATATATCTTAACCAAAAATATTAATCTATCCCACGTTTATCCTAACTGTTCCATCATTTGTCATGTCATGCCTCATCGTGTAACTTAGCCACAAGGTTTCGTTTTCTTCCTCGCAAATGTGTTGAAAAATGTCGTATGAAACACATGTGCATTGGTCATTACACACATCGGCTTTCGTATTGCGCAATATCGCCTCGTGTGTAATGACCAACGTAGCACACTTGTATCACAATGTACTTATTCTCTACTCTAGTAATTGTAGTTTTGCGAGTAGTTTTACCGGCGGGCGGGTCTTGTCAAAGGCGCCCATGGCGATCTTGAAGCCGGCGCCCTCGCCGATGAGCACGTTCTCCTTGGGGATGCGCACGTCTTCAAACGTGATGCCGCGCGTGTCAGATGCACGCTGGCCCATGTTTTGTTCCTGATATTAACACACACACATCAGCAATTAGAAAGAAACAACAAAAGGAAATACATTCAATTGTATCACAGTTTGTACAAAATGATTTGTTCATTATAGTATCAAAATCAGCGGAATTGCCTCTTACTTTTCAATTTATTAATTTTTCGTTCTAAAACTCCGAATAGTCAATGGCATCCCAGTCATTTAGCCAACATAACAAAAGTATTTTTTCACTTCTCATGCTCTAAAAGTGCTTCATATTAGACCTGCAAAGCGGGGCAAAAATCGTATTTTAGTCCCTAGGGAAAATATGTATACATATTTTTGATTTCGCCTACATTTACTCCCGAATCGAATCAGAATTCAATAAATCTGCCCGGAATTCCCTGTTCGCCTCCCCAATTGACTAAGAATACAATTAATTTACCCGGGAAAAACATAGCTCTACTAGGTTGCGCCACTAGAGTTTAGGACATGACATTAGTTTGGCCCCACATTTTTTCTTTGAATAAAAAAAAAGATTAGTTTGGGCTGTGGCGTCGGGTCACTATCAAATTTACCTTATCGCTAAAGGACAATATAGCTGAAATGTCTGGATTGTGTTATGCCTTTGTAACTACATAGACATGAATGCTAAATGCCTCTTTGGCAAAACATCGAATAGCAGCATCGAATGTCTTTATTTCTTAATAGACACAAATGCTAAATGGTCCGGTAGCAACACGTTTGTATCTTAGAATGTCTTAATTACTAAACAGACATGAACGTTAAACAGTCAAGAAGCAAAAAGTCTGGATTTTGTAATGTTTTTATTGCTAAATGGAATAAACGCCAAGCGACCCACCCATTAGCAAAACGTCTGGATTTTAAGTGTTTAGTATTATAATATGACACTTGAGAATTATAACTTATAAACCTAGCTTTAACCGTTACATATTTATAAATTACTAGTTATAAATTATGACAAATTAAATTTCATTTGAGCATGGCCCAACATGCTCTTAGCCCGTTTATTGCATTTATGGAATAAATGACCACCGCGCACTTGTTGTTAAGCAGTAGTTTGAATAACACTTCTCAATGCGTTCATTTAGCAGCTTTTAGCAAGAAAAGATAATACATGTGTACTAATATCGCTATAACTTAGGTATAAGTGTTGTTCTAGTATTTATTATTCAGACGTTATGTCTATAAAAGCCATAATTAACCCATATATGTAGCTACTGGATAACAAATAAGATGTGGATATCTTTACAGCTTCCAGTAATAGCGTCAACCTTTATTCAAAAACTAGCATTAAAACAGAAACTGTAACTGCTTTTATACAGTAAAAAGTCTCCACGGACGCTTCTTTTCAGCATTTAGTAACCACTATCACATTTTTCTTAATATTGTCTGCTTAATATCCCACTACGCAGAATATACACAGCTAATTGCTGCTAATGGCTCTATTTTGCAGCTTTTAGTAACCACAAAGGCTTTAAGCTGAATAATGTCTGACTAACTGTGCAAGAAATAAGTATTATTCAGCTTTAATATGCAAAACCGATACTATACAAAACTTATTCAGCATAAATTGGTATACAGGCCCACATATTTTTTTATTCCGAATTTGGTAATTTCCACCGCTTATACACAAAATTTATGCAATCTTAATTTGAATAAGATGATAATTTTACTGCATTATCCTGCTTGTGTGTTGCTTGGGCAAGGATTCAAATTAAGTTACAACAAAATATTGCCTTAATCACAATTTTCATTATAATCATACCTTGCGTCCGGGGGTAACTCCGGGCCAGTCTTTCTCTACGATGAAGCCAGTGAACGCCTTGCTGGCCGGGCACTTCGGGTCCGGGTTAGTTCTTGCCAGCACAAAGTACCTTTAAATATATAAACACTGTATTGGCGCATCTTTCAAATTGAAATCTTTATTGTGAGTTACAAAAATCTTAAAATGATGTCAATTGCGACCCTGACGCTTTGCAATAAACACTGGGTTATTCTAATAGGCGCAGTTAGAGCCTAATCTCGTGTGATAATCACACAATGTCGAAATAATGTTGAACTCCATTCCAGATAATCTCTGAAGTTCTAATATTAAATTATTTTTATATGGAGTATCTTTGTGCTCTACATATGTATTTTTAATTTTTTACCTAAATAATGCTATAATTGTCTTTTTACCTAAAAGTTTTTGAAATAAAAAATAAAGTCATGACAAAATAGTATGTTATGCTATATATATGACGACCGGTCTGGCCTAGTGGGTAGTGACCCTGCCTATGTAGCCGATGGTCCTGGGTTCGAATCCCGGTAAGGGCATATATTTGTGTGATGAGCACAGATATTTGTTCCCGAGTCATGGCTGTTTTCTATGTATTTATATGTTATATACATCGTTGTCTGAGTACCCATAACACAAGCCTCCTTGGGCTTACCGTGGGACTTAGTCAATCTGTGTGAGAATGTCCTATAATATTTATATATATAATTACCATTATACATAATTATACATCGGTGTCTAGTACTCGCAAAACAACCTTATTGAGCTTACTGTGGGACAAGGTCGATTTGCGTAAGATTGTCTCGTGTCCCATATTATTTATTTATTGAATGACATTGCTTATTGATTGACATGTGACATAAAAACTGCTCTACGCTGCCCACTTAATTATTTAATTTATTCTGTTTTTAGTATTTGTTGTAATAGCGGCAACAGAAATACATCATCTGTGAAAATATTCACTGTCTAGCTATCACGGTTCATAAGATACAGCTTGGTGACAGACAGACGGACAGCGGAATCTTAGTAATAGGGTCCCGTTTTTACCCTTTGGGTACGGAACCCTAAAAAGATTTGAACCTGTCCATAAATCATGTACAAAAACCTACAAAATATATACATTATTATCCTCGTGACTCGTTACTTTTACAATTGAGCAATAGTTACATACAATTTAACACTCTACTTCAGCACGAAACATCTGATAATATGCTGCGAATAATTACTTTGAGTGCAAAAACACATTACTTCCTCCAATGTCGCTTGCGACGGCTGCGTTGGCGGTTAACTTCGTGGACACCTGACTCTCGCCAACAGCTACTTATACATGCGAAGCTGTAATAAATACGCTGTTTGATATTCTGTAAGAGTGGCTGTACCCGAGCTACCCCGTGTCCGAATGGTGCCAATCTACCCCTAAAGAACCATTGTCCCTTCTATATACCTAATCATATCTGGAAAGGAGTAAAGTTTTGTCGAATACATGGATTTTACCAGTTGGCGACACCCCCATTGGTGATCCACATCTTCTGTCCATTGAGGATCCATTCGTCGCCCTTCTTCTCGGCCCGGGTTTTGATGCCGGCCACGTCCGAACCTGCGCCGGGTTCGGTCACACCGTAAGCCTAGAATCATTCAATTTCTTTTTAACACGTTCACTCCTGTTGGCCGAGCGGTAAGAGCGTGCGACTTGCAATCCAGAGGTCGCGGGTTCAAACCCCGGCTCGTACCAATGAGCTTTTTGGAACTTATGTACGAAATATCATTTGATATTTACCAGTCGCTTTGCAGTGAACGAAAACATCGTGAGGAAACAGGACTAATCCCAATAAGGCCTAGTTGGGCTAGGTTAGGTTAGGTTAGGCAGTCGCTTTCGTAAAAACTAGTGCCTAGGCCAATTTTTGGGATTAGTCGCCAAACGGACCCCAGGCTCCCATGAGCCGTGGCAAAATGCCGGGACATCGCGAGGAAGATGATGACTGCCAGCCACCGGCTAATAGGTGGATTGTTTGTTTGTAAGCGCTTTTCGCTACAAAACAAAGCGGAAAATACGTGAAAATACTCGTAGCGCGTAAGCTCGCGCTGGCAGTGAATGTGTTATTATTAGAGATAATCTGGAGCCGCCCTATTGGGAAAGTACCCGACGTACTGAAGCCATAAATATTGTTTCTTTGTAGTATTTCTGGTGAGTGGTGAGTGAAAGCTTCCAAGGATACACTGTGTTGACGGTGACCTGCATTCTTTCAAGAGTTGGTACCGCGCATGTAACATCTCTGATGTTTCGTCCGTAGCCTACGGTATCTGCTTGCCATTAGAAGGCCCGTGCGGTGTTGACGGTACAGTAAGCTTAGCGTACTTTATTTTCTTTATCTAGATACTAAATAATCTTAAGATAGACGTGTTAAGGTTGAGGAAACTTACAGCAACGAGCGGTTCGTCGATTAGCCTGCCCAGGTACTTCTTTTGCTGCTCCTTATTACCAGCAATGATCACGGGTGTTTGCTGAAATATTAGAAATAAAGGAGTTAGCTCACGGACGGGATATTAAACATAAAACATACTAATGTTCTATCAAACCAATATCCCAAAGCACATAAAAGCACTATAAAGCAAGCAAAAGGTATGATGTTAGTAAACTACGACGTGAAGCGTATTATACGAGTCTCCATGGAGATGAAGTGACGTGACAATATGTGAGGTATGCATAATGCATTTACGTGAATTTTATACGCCATGACTTCAAATTACGCCCGAACAACTACTTCAAAACTCGCTGCACTCCAAAACTACTGGCCACGAGTGGCAGAATACTTTTGCTTCATTAAGTTATTACAATAACAAATGAAACTAAAATGATATGCCTAAAATAGTCCGCTCTACAAAGTACTTGACTCGAATGCGACTGGGCAACATGCAGACTAGACACGTTTTCCATTGACAGCAAATCTTCCGACGCCCGTCACGTTGAACTCCCAACTGCTTCCATGCACGGGTTACATTCTCTTCTCTTAACATAAGTAGAATGGCATATGAATATAACACCGATATATTCGTCGTATGAGGTACCTAGTTCAAATTATGTTTTACTTATTTATTACAGTATACCTACTCAAGACCAATATTTGATTTCTATACATCAAATAACATTCTTCGATCATTCTACAAACATTAGGACTCAGAGGAAAGAAACCCTAAAGTAACTTTGTAAAGGAAACCGATTAGTATTTTTAATAGGATCATGCATAGTGCGAGTAATTCATCCAAACACTGCAATCGCTTCACTCACGCCAAGCCCACTGGCTTCCATAGCAGTCATGATACCGGTGCAGCCATAGGCCAGCTCCTCTGCTATCATGCAACCTTCGAAAACCCCCATGTTCATACCACCTAAGGAAATAAGAAGGGTGAAGTGGTGTAAGCGACGGTTTATATAATGGATACATGTAGATACAATCATACTTAGATAATACATAGAAAACGTCCATAACTCAGGAACAAATATCTGTGATAAAAACACAAATAAATGCCCTTACCAGGATTCAAATTCAAACCCGGGACCTCCTGCTTCGTAGGCAGGGTCACTACCCACTAGGCTGGGAGGACGTTAAGACGAAAGGGGACGACCGCCGCGAAACCGCCTTTCCATACAAACCTAGTCCCCATTTTCCTCTCTGGATATTAACATTATTGAAAATATTTTTACACAATCTGATGTATTTTAATGATAGCTATGGTCGGGTTTGATTTTTTTGGATTTTTTCATTATTATAAGAGTTAGGAGCATTTAAACATTTGTATGAAACCTGTTTTTCGCTCCTAACTTTTATAATAAATAAAAATACTAAACAAATGAAACGATCGGGGCATGATAATACTATTACTTATTCTGTGGCATAGCTATGACCAAAGATAGATATAACTAAGTTATAGATGGATACAGTCTAAGGAAAAAACGTGCCTCGAAAATCAAGAAAATTTGATTCTCGATTAGATGGCGCAACCTTTGGCCTATTCTCGGATAAATGGCGTTGACGGTTTCGTTTGTTATTTAACAATTTTAACGCATATCAGTGAAAGAACATGGGTCAAAATTATATAAAAATAATTAATGCAAATATAGCAAATAAAATAAAAATATTTATCCATATATTAGTACATTTTTTGATATTTTTATTTTTAGTTTTAATCGTGTGTCGATAGATGGCTGCGCATTGTGGCTACAAAATTTATTATGACAGTACAGCTCTATTATATTATATCCTCTTTGCTATGACTAAAATACATACAATTGTGTAAAAATATTTTCCATAATGTCAATATCCAGGGAGGAAAAGGAGAACTACGTTTGTATGGAAAACAGATCGGCCCCTTTCCTCTTAAATGTTTGTCCCTTCCAAATTAGTTACGTCATTTCTGTACCGATTAAAATAAATATTTATTTGAAAGCAGGGTGTGCTCCCTGGTTTTCTATACAAATTCAGTCCCAGAACTGGGAATTTCCGGTTACCGACATACCAATTCAGTACCGGGACCATTCCCTATTTGCATGAAAGGTATAATTATGTATTTCTGGATTGGTTACATATTCTGTACCTACAGTATCGTCCTTAGCGACGAGGCCATCGAGTGGCTGATTGGACTAAACTTGTATCTATGACTATTCTACGATGCCATACGATTAAATAATAGTACATTACTGCAGGAGCCGGGAAATAAGGGCTTGCCGGCTGAGTAGGTATAGACGGCCGACCGTAGGGAGGCCGGATAGTGATACTCAGCCGGCAAGCCGTTTTCACGGCCAGGCATATATAGTGCTTTTCTCAAACATATGCAATGAAATAAAGAAATACACCACTCAAAAAAAAAACAAATTTCTCCTTCGACTTTGGCGGCAACAAGTTATTAATTGCTAATTCTGCCTCCGCCCTCAATTGTGACGGAGTACTTCTTCGTCGCTATTATCATCGGAACTCACATTGAAATTTTATTTATAAATGTCAATCACAAATACAAAATCCAGCTACTCGACAAAAGTTTTTTAATTTTCCCTCCAATCCCTACATAATGATTTTTTTACGGAAGTCGTGCGTATTTCGCGTGTGTAGTGTTCGAATAGACCTTATTAGGGTTATTATACACAACCTGATATAGTTGGTCAAACCAAATTGTCAGTAAATAAGAACAAAAAAAATACTATACTCATCCTTTTCTTTTGGGTGCTAGTACTAGTGTAAGACAAAGATAGTATGATTCTCTCTGTCTATGTTTGAAATGAGACAGTCCTTTGACAAACTATAAATGCAGAGGATTTTAAATATTGTCTATGGTATCTGGTGACTTAGGCTCCATTCGCACGAGCATTCGCTAATCAGCGCGCAGCGTAGTATGGAGCGGGCTATACAAATTAGTATACTTAATATCAGTTCGTGTGTAATAGGCGTTAACGCGGATATTTTTGGTCCGATAACCATTCAGCCGGACTTCCGGTTCGAACGCCATCTTGATAGTAGCCTCGTGATTAATTCCTTCGTTTTTTGCTCATTAATATTGTTTAAAGTGTAATATCGATAGCTTTATTATACAATAATCTAATGTGGTAGTGTGCAGTGAATGGAGAATTAATCTCAAAGCGTGTTTAACCACCATTTTGGAGTCAACGGCCGGTAGTCCACGTGCTTCTCGTAAAATCCAGCTATCGGTTTTACGAGACAACTACAACAACCACCGAACAGCGTCGTGCTCTAAGAGCATTTATTTTGTTCCTATCCTTTTACGTGACATTGGCTACGGGCAACACCGCCCTCAAGTCCATCAAGAAAAGAACCATTCAGCCACTAGAAAAAAAAAAAAAAACATATAATTCAGCTGTTTAACCTGTTCATGAACACAGACGCCATGTTTACATTAAAATTTTAAAAAAATACTTCCGTCCTAGGCCTTCAGTTTCGTATGAAATTCCTTTACAGTTCTCTCGAGTTGCTCCGCCCGAAACGTGATACTTTGAATGAATGAATGAATGAAATTATTTAATCCAGAAATATTTCCATATGAGGTTAGACATTTAAAACGAATTACATAATAATATATATATATATTTGAAGCCTGTTTTGACGCACATAAGGACGATATTTCATTGCATGTTCGAGAAAATAAAATAAATAACCTACAAATGCAGATGGAAACCAAGACAAACTTGGGAAACTTCAATGTTATATGCTTATCTTACATACGAGGCTTTAAGTATTATTTATTATCTTTCGTCGATAATACAATGTTGGTATATGGCGGTTGGTACTATTTGTTGTATTTCCAGATTACTTGGGATTTCTTAAGCTTAATAAATTACCTACTTTGAATAATTCTTAAGTTCATCATCTGTCTAGTTGCTTGTAAAATCACATTTCTTTCGTATTGTTTAAAATATAATATGGAATAGTTTTTTCTCCAATATTCTCGGAAATGTTCACCTTATTGAAGCAAAAATAGTACGAGAAGTTCTTTATTGTAAAATTCCAATTTAAAAAAAATCTAATCATTCTGACCTTTTCTACCGGACGGGAAGTAAAAAAACACTATAGTATGAATGGTATAGAAAGGATGTCTATCTCTTATGGCAGAATTGTTGCAAAAGTGACCGCTTTCAGCTTTAAATAATAGTTCTTAATCTCTCCGGTGGCGCTAATTAGGCTATAGGACGTGAGTATAACATGTAAGGCAACAAATAACCCGACCAAATTACGTAGGTTGTTTTTGGTAGTATTTCGGTGTATGGTGGCGCCGCCTAATTACTGTTTTTTGATGGACACTTTTCATACATAGAGATTTGGCTCCTTTATATAGTCTCCATGATGGTACTGAATGGCAGAATAAGTTGTGCCTTTAACTTGTAAAAAATAATTAAAGAGGGAAATTGTTTTGACGTTTTTGATGTGGAGGTTCGATTTGAGTGATGCTTGTTGCTCTATAACAAATTACCGGTATTCAATTTCGGTATCTCGGTTGGTTGTGTATATTTTTCGATTTCATTTAGGAAATCTGATAACTCATTGTCCTTACCTAAATACCATTCTACAATATCAAATAAATATTTCAAATGCTACGTGATATTTTGATTTTAAGTTATACCGGTAACGATTCCTGCTATATATGCCTCGGCAGGAATAGCAAGTGGATTCGTCTTCTTTCAACAACATCGAAACTCGAAACTCATCCACGAATTGCACTTTCCCGGCCTCTGCAATAATATACTATTATATTACTGAACTACATTGATGTCTTTGAAATAAGAGGGTCGGCAATATTGTCTGTATTTTTGTTCCAAAAATAAGGATGATAATAAATATATAAAGTACCTAAGGTAAAAAAATCTTTTGTTTGTGTACAATGTTCACGGGAAGACCATAAGTAGACCAATAACACAGTAGGTTTTTAATAGAGGTAGAAGCTTCAACAGAACCGATTTTGGACAGCTGCAGGTCACCAATTATTCTGTCACTCATTAATAAAAAGCACTTTTTTTTCGCCTCTAGGGTTTCAAGAAACCGTTCATTTCATGAAATGAATGCCACATCATTAAAATATCAATTCTAAGATCTAGCCACATCATATATGTATCCACCACTACCTTATCCATTTGAAAGTATGACATAATGACAACGTGAAAGACAACACAAAAATATAAGTGAATAATAAGTTTACAGAAATGAGTTCATTGGCTTGGCGGAAGTTATTGAAGTGTTTGATTCGATCGTCATTGATGATCATCGATCAATGACGATCGAATCAAACACTATAGGCATGTGAGTCGGCCGGCAATGTTCGACGCATATTCGTGACTAGGAGTCAGCCATCACTATATTACATGCATTTTCCTCCACACCCGCCACGAAGTTGCGCTGATAGCTAAGGCGAGAGATGTATTTAAATTTTTATGGTAATGTGAATTATAGTAGATAGCTTTTGCCCGCGACTTCGGCTGCGTGGACTTAGTAACCCTAGCTAGAGTAAGAATAGCGCCTGACGAAAGTCTTATAGCAATCATTCAATTTGAGCATAATATGCACACAAATATTAGGCAACTCATTAATTATCTCAATTACATCATGATTCAACATCAACATCAAACATTTATTCAGCAAATAGGCCACAGGGGCACTTTTACATGTCAATTTTTACAAACAATAAAATTAATCCAAAATTACAAAAAAAACAATTACATAAATATAAATGTTAAATTACACAAGAAAAAAAAACTAATAATAACTATACAAATAACAGATGATTCTACCCCGCTTTTCACCCTCTTATCTTAAGGGATGATTTTCGGGATAAAAACTATCCTATGTCCCTCCCCGGGACTCAAACTATCTCTACGCCAAATTTCAACTAAATCGGTTCAGCGGTTTAAGCGTGAAGAGGTAACACACAGACAGACAGACAGACTTTCGCATTTATAATATTAGTATGGATAGCGTTAAGCCGAGACGGCCAGCGATTAGCAACCCATGTCACGGACTCACGCCCAGGTTGGTGCCCCCAATGGCTGTACAGATGCCAGAGCACCCGAATGCGAACTCTTCGCCGATCAAACACTCCTCGAACACTCCTAGATTACCAACACCGCCTGAAAAACCCCTCAATTGTACATAAGAAATATTTTAGCATACTGTGTAGGCAACAGGGACTTCATTATATGTTAAAATGAACAAATTAATACCTAACCTGTATAGGTACCTATTAGATGCGGCAAATAATAAACCATACCATACTCGTACCTCCATGAATAAAGCCCATTTAGACGGTTCAAGAACTAGCAAGCGATTTTCAGTACATTCGCAATAAGACTATCTTTCTCTATCAAAGAGTGTCAGGCCCTTGTTTAATACCTATTATTTATTTACCTATGCCACAATCGTGACAAGCGGCATCGCCTGAGACAAAAGTACATACTCACTGCTCTTACTTAAGGGGCCCACTGACTATTAGTCCGCCGGACGATATCGGACTGTCAGTTAGAACAAAAATTTGACAGTTCCGAACAACTGACAGGCCGATATCGTCCGGCGGACTAATAGTCAGTGGGACCCTTTAGCCTACGAATTCGTTTGAAACTCGGAAACTATGAAATCTACAGAGCCAATTCTAGTCTAGTATTGTAGAAAATTTAGTCTTCTTTAAAAACGTATTGAGAAGAAACTATCAAAAACTAGTATCATAATCGTCCAAATTAAAAAAAAAACGAATTTTTCGCGGTTTTTTCGATTTTTGACAAAGGTGCGTTCAGCGCTCGATAGAGGTCTCAAACTTGGATTATTCATTGGGCCAACATCATAAACAAGTCTACAAAAAATCAGAACTACCGGATTTGACGCAAACGCTAAATGTATAAAGTTACTGTATTATAATAAGTATTTGTTTGTAGAGGTAGACGAATTTAAAATACAATACCTATGGAACTATCCCAAGCAGCTCATTTGACAATATTTTGAAAGTGGAGGCTAGCAAAGCCATAAAAATATTTGGTGTTGACCACTCACTCCCAAACCACTGCCATAGTCTAACCCGTTCGTATAAAAATACCGCAAATCGATGTACAAGTTAGCCGTTTGACACACACATACTAGAGGCCAAAAAAAATTTTTGACCCGCAGTTCCTAAAAATTTCGCTGCGGGGGGGAGTGGTAAAACATTTTTTTTTCATAACCTATCGAGTGTGTTTTTTCATAACCTATCATACGAAAGGGCTTTTTGAAGCGATTCTAAAAATATATCACATCATTACATTTCGGGCATTTTTTTTTAATTAAAACAAAAAGAATTTTCGAAACATACCAAGTTTGGGCTCCTCCAGACACGATATGCTGATTTTTTTTTGTTTATTAAAAAAAAATGTTAATGATATTATTTTCAAAATTGCTCTCTTGGGGTTCGATATCAAGATATTACGTATCATTTGTGGTATATTGTACAAAAAAAATCTAAGGTATATCGTAGCTGGAGGATACAACCTTGATATTTTGTGTCAATAACTAAACAAATTATACCAACTGATGAAAAGGCGCAGTTAAAGGGTTAAAGAGGTATTTCCCGTTGGATATATGGATATTACGTATCATTTTATGATTAATATGTAACGTATCTGCAGTATAGTTCCATAAGTCTCGTGAAATAGGTATTGAAGTAGAACTGTGTCACTTTGTAAAATTGAAAAATTAAAAAAAAAATTGCTAATGATATTATTTTCAAAATTGCTTTCTTGGAGTTAGACATGAGGATATCACGTTTCATTTGTGGTATATTGTACAAAAAAAAATCAGCCATATCGTGTTTGGAGGAGCCCAAACTTGGTATGTTTTGAAAATTCTTTTTGTTTTAATTTAAAAAAAATGCCCGAAATGTAATGATGTGATATATTTTTAGAATCGCCTCAAAAAGCCCTTTCGTATGATACCACACTCGATAGGTTTTGGAATATATTTTTTTCCATACAAAAAAAATAATGTTTTACCAATTTCGCTGCGGGGGGCAGCGAAATTTTTTTAGGAACTGCGGGTCAAAAATTTTGTTTTGGCCTCTAGTATGTGTGTGCCAAACGGCTAACCTGTACATCGATTTGCGGTATTCCTTTGAAGTTGGGGTCGAGCGGCTTCCGCTACCAGTGATAGCTAACGTTACACCCGTGCAGCCAAACGCTAACTCTTTCACGATCATACTCGTTTCGAACGATCCTAATGCCACCTGAAATAGCTGACTTGAATGTTTGTTTTTCCTTTTGTCTGTCCACACATAAAAATAGAAATAATTTTCATTTCTCTAAAAACAACATAGTATCTTAGAACCTGTCGCATTTATAACTCAAATAAAAATCTGACGATTAAGTCGACAATATAAAATGCACCTTTGATATGATCTAAAGATACAAAAAGCCTAACCTTGCTTCAATATCTGAACTTTGTGTGGCAGTACTCATATGGATGTTATTGTTAAGATGAATAATGATATGTAGAAATAACAGTAAGTATGAATAACTGACAATGAGGTTAAAATTTGCCAATAGACGTTGAACCATGTAGAATTATATACTCAATATTTTAGTTCATAACATAAATAAATAATAAATCGACAAAAGTAGCGCTTGTGCCTTTTTTTATTTGTACACTGGCATTAGCTTGCGTTGTCCCTTTAGTTTTTAATCTCATTGTCTGTCTTCATTCCGCCAGATTTTCACAACCATTCCAGTCAACCCACACAGAACAGAGTTGCATTAGAGCTCACTCCGACTTCGGTGATGTAAATGGCTGCCATGATCCCGGAGCAGCCGAACGCCATTTCCTCTGCGACTAGGCAATTCTCAAACACCCCTAGTCCTAGGCCGCCTGTCGTTGAGGTTAAAAAGACCCGTTAACGGTGGTGAAACAAAAATATCGTAAAATCGAAAAATGTTCTTGTATCAATTCCGGTTTCTATTCTTAAGAAACATATAAAGTTACTTTTTAATACAGTTGCTCAAAAAGTGCTACTTTACGTAGCTGTTTAGCGTGCGAAAAGTTGGTATTCGCGAACTAGTGGTTTTTACTTTCCAATTTTTTTAAAATTTATACTTGTTCCAATTCATGACTACTTATTGATATATTAGTTAGATAATATTAGTTTCCTTTAAACGTCGTAACCAACATAAAAACCTACTGTTAATGTAAGAATACGAAAAATATACATATAACACGTTTATTTTTTAATATTGAAGATTGAAAAACCGTTCTTAATAAGTTGTCTGAATGGAACGGAATAGCTATGGAAGGTAGAGGTAGGAATAGCTGCCGAAACGGCTGTCAAAGAAGAGGCGTTTTTTCTTACTGCAACTAAGTTTCCAAAGGCAACAGTCGATTTTGTTTTTATTCCTTAGTTGTTGTTTTTCTTATTTTTTCGCAACTGTATTAAAAAACGTCGTTTGATACACGTGCGGAAATGTCATTCTTCACTCGTCCCGAGACTGGACACGAGCCGTAGGCGAGTGGCAAGATATCTCGGTATTCGTGACGTAATGACATACCTTTCGCACTAGCATCGAAATGTACTATTATCTACACACGTATCATAAACCCTCTATGCCATCAAAATCCGTAAACAATGGCCAACATTAAGATTGTATAAATGTTCTGATAACAATTATACTGTAGACGTGAGATAAGCAGCTTTTGACCTTATGTAGGGTAGGAAGTATGTACCTATAGTACGTTAGAATATAATGATGTTGATCGAAGTTTTGGATCGTACTGAAAATTAAAACCAGCAAAAGGGAATTTAGACTGTTAAGTGCCAGAAATAGCACGAAGGTTGATAGTGTAACGCTCCGTAACACACATCGTTACATTCGTTACATTATATTCTAGAGCATAAAGTAAAATCATCTATTACGACCCTTATTGACTTAGCAATGAAGTCCAAAATCTGCCATACAAACTACCAGCCCTGCCGGGGCGCGCAAGACCGGCGCGCTCCCGACCGCCGTGCCTCGCGCCACAGGCACAACCGAGTACAATTTTCTTGTTTTGAATAAATACCCTAAAATATTGGATATATTTGTATATTTTACTCACACTCGAAGTGAATAGCAGAGTGTATAACTCAGGCATAAATGCCCATTTTTATCCTCGACTATATTGGTCCTCGCTGCGCTCGAACCAATAAATTGCCTAGGATAAGAATGGATCGCTTTATGCCCTTGTTGTACAATCTACTATTTTATCCTAGACTATATTCATTTATAGTGCTTCGTACAACACTTTGTTCACGAAGTATTTCGGTTAAATGGGTTATTGTAGTTTAAATTCAATATTGTACTGTTTTAGCAGACAGGAAGTATATATTGTGGTGTTGCATCTAAAGTGAACTCTCGTGTACAGTCGAAGGCAAAAATATCGATCCAGACAAATGGCTTAAAAATATGTGAACACGACTTTATTGTCTAAGGTGTAAGAGCGTACACATATATTTTTGAAACTTTGGGAATGTATATATATTTATGCCCTTGAGTGTACATACCCTACCTAATGGGGCCTGTAGACGGGCCATATTTTCACTGCAATATGTGGCCGGCAACTATTGGTGTCTTTCTCTAACATGTGAGTAAGAGAGGGACACCAATAGTTGCCGGCCACATATTGCAGTGAAAATGTGGCCCGTCTACAGGCCCCTTAAGGTAATCTTTCGTGGGTGCATTCATCTAAAATGTAGGTACTTTATTTCGCTTGTTTGGGTATCAGTATCAATATTAGTACAAGAAGTTAAACAACAACTTTCCTCCCCTGTAAAACAAATAACTATTGCCCCACTACTCAAATATTTAGTGGAACGAATGGGATTTTTTTCTTATTAATAGTTCTACTGACTACTGAGCTTAATTATAAGGAATTTATTTCATAATTTTATTACGGTAGAGTTACTAAGAAAAAATATTCACATTGTTCCACTGTATTTGTTTGTTCGGTTAGGATTGATTCGCACAATCAAATTAAAAGACGGATAACATAGAATGATAACGTTACCGCAATGTTCGGGGATGTGTCCGTTCATGAGGCCGACCTCCCAGGCCTTCTTGACGATGGGCCATGGGTACTCGCCGCTCTTGTCGTACTGCGCCGCGACTGGGATTATCTCTTCCTTGGTGAACTTGCGGGCTAACTCCTGCAGGGCCTTTTGCTCGTCGGTTAGCTCTGTAAACCGCAGTCAAACAAATTGCTAAACAAACTTACTTTTTTATATACATAATTCTACCGCTATATTATCCTAAGCAAAGTTTATCAAGATTTTTGGGTCTTATTTTTTTCCTTTCGACTAAAACTGGTAATTGATGTAGAAAAATCATAAATAAAAACACAAGGAGGGAATTTTTGTTATGTGGTAGTAAGGCGGTTAAAAATACCAATCTGTTAGTCTAGGTATACAGTGTGTAAATCGAATACGGGCGATAAATTAAACTAGGTATAGAATTTATCCGTGTAATCATAAATTATATTGTATGGTTAATATTTTCGTTGTATATCTAAGCAAAATTTATCTCAATATACTTCATAGGTCCTATGCTAACCACCGTTTAAATATTCGCCCGTATTGTATTTACGCACTAGGCTAAAGTCGCAAACGTCTTAATTGCCTACTTCAAATGAAAGTTAAGAGGTTTGCGACTTCAGCCGACTATTTGTTTTTTAGTATAATTTCTTGTATAGATAAATTACCTATTAAAACAACATTATCATTCTCAAAATACGGCCGCTAATCTAATCCATTCTGCATTACATCTGATACGCAACGATAACGTTAGTGCCTACGTTGATCGCTGTCTAAAGGACAAATTTCGAACTTTGTACTGTAGGACATGTCATACTTATCGATCTTTGGACTTGGACACCAGTAGGCCAAGCACATGATTGGCGCGACAGTATCTCGCCGCGAGATAGACTACCCGTCTTTTTCTAACTGTATTAATTAAAGACAGTCCGGGTAGTCTATCTCGCGGCGACATAGTGTAGCGCCCATGGTATAATAAAACAAGGTACTCTCTTTCGAGACTCGCGAACCACGTGACTGACACAAGCCTACGTCATCGTGCTGTTAAAAGGTTCACGATGACATAGGCTTGTGTACGTCACGTGGTTCGCGAGTCTCGGAAGAGAGTACCAGGCGGAGTATATTATTATACCATGTGTAGCGCCAATCATGTGCTAGCCCGGCTGGATACACCACCATAACTAACCGTACATAACGGGGGTCTAGAAATTTAATCAGATGGCTCACTAGTCGAGCTTCAGAGAGCCATTCAACTTAATTCTTCGGTTCAATATTTACATTTTTTTAGGGTTCTTTACCCAAAGGGTAAAAACGGGACCCTATTACTAAGACTCCGCTGTCCGTCTGTCTGTCACCAGGTTGTATCTCATGAACCGTGATAGCTAGACAGTTGAAATTTTCACAGATGATGTATTTCTGTTGCCGCTACAACAACAAATACTAAAAAGTACGGAACCCTCGGTGGACGAGTCCGACTCGCACTTGTCCGGTTTTTTATCATAAATCATTTATTTGTTTGAAAAGGGTACAGTCACAGATGTTCACGTTTATTGTTGTCCTCCTTATTCAGCTGTCCACAAACAGCATGCAAACAATACAATTCTATAAGCAAGAATATTAATGGACCGCGAGCCAGGCGCAAATTTCGTCAGTCATCGCCTCCCGGGCGAAAACTCGTATAGCGGTTAA
Organism: Cydia strobilella; assembly: GCF_947568885.1. Classification (NCBI taxonomy): domain Eukaryota; kingdom Metazoa; phylum Arthropoda; class Insecta; order Lepidoptera; family Tortricidae; genus Cydia; species Cydia strobilella. Next base: position 15,535,951 of record NC_086068.1, on the reverse strand, counting down.
CGGCTATGTATGATGAACCCTCGTGAACGTCAGCTGCCGCTCCGTTGGTGGGTTGAGGAATGGCAGCCACCGAAGCGCGTAACACGGTCTTTCCACCGCGATACAACCGGCTGACGATTTGTTTTATTAACAATAGCATCTGAACTATCATTTAACAAAGTATCAAACGGGAGGCGATGACGCCGATGACTGAAAAAAAATTTCTTTTTTACATGTTCATGTGACCAGCTGACGGTCTTTCCACAGCGATACAATCGGCTGACGATTTTGTTTATTTACAAAAGCATCTGAACTATCATCTGACAAAGTATCAAGCGGGAGGCGATGACAAAAAAAAAATTATAGACTTTATTTTGCTGCCATTCCTCAACCCACCAACGGAGCGGCAGCTGACGTTCACGAGGGTTCATCATACATAGCCGTTAACCACTATACGAGTTTTCGCCCGGGAGGCGATTGGTCATGAAATCTGTTCCTGGCCCGCGGTCTATAAAATATGCCTACTTATACACGTAAAAGTCTTATAGGTAACTAATAAATTTAAAAACCAGCCAAGTACGTAGTGAAGTATTCTACACCAGCAGCGTCAATATTTCTCGGGAAAACGTCGAGCCGAAACAAACTTGTGTCTGAAATTGAGACTTCCCTAAAAGAAGACTCTGAATGGAGTCGACTTAACTTGCCTAACAGATTTGCGCGTTTACCGCAAAAAAAGCTTGCATTTGTGGTATTAGAGTAGAGCCAGTATTAGAATCTTTGGCGTCCACATCTCGAGTGAAAACCAGTTCCGCGGCCATTTAGAGGGTAAGGCCAAATTAGCCTCAAAAAAGCTCGGTGTGCTCAACAGATCGAGACAGTATTTCACATTGGCCCACCGCCTACAGCTTTATAAGGCGCAGGTTCTCCCACACATGGAATACTCTTCTCATCTGTGGGCAGGGGCACCCCAGTATCAGCTTCTCCCTCTGAACTACATCAAACGAAGAGCGACTCGAATTGTCAGTTGCCAGCGTATTTCAGATCGGATTGATTCCTTGGCGCTGCGTACAGATGAAGCCTTGCTTTTCATTTTCAATGGTATTATAATGGAGAAAAAAGTTCGGATTAAGCCCTGCCGCTTCTTTCCACCAGCGCCCTTCGCGACAATATTTCCATCTTCACCACTTAGATGGTTGGCAGCCCTTGCTCGTTTCTTCAGAAACTCCCTGCCTCGCACAGCTTAAGTAAATTAAACTACCGCGCCTGCGCGGTATTTCCGGACCGATACGACCTTCAATAAAAGAGTGTATTCTCATATTAGGCCAAGCAATAAGAAGGTATAGAGGGAAATGCAAGGAACACAATTTTTAACTTCGTAGCTTTGTTTGTACTGGTTAGGAGATGAACATATCAAAAGTCCCCGGCCGTAACCCTGCTGCTGGGGGGGAGGGGGGTTTGAAGGTTCCATTTTTCGGTTTTTCGATTATATCTCGGAAACTATGCGTCTGAGCGACTTGGCCACTTATACAAAATGAAAAGAGATTTAATTTGTTACAAGCTTCATTCAGTCAAGTTTTTCAATATCTTGTTTAGTTTTTGAGATATCCGCTCTTGAAGGTTTATGTAGGGCTCTCATTTTTATCTTGATTATCTACATCAGTAAAGCTGCTAGGACGGGTTTGGTAACGTTTTCGTATAAATCGGGGGTGCTGAATTCATTTATGGTACCAACAATACACGTTTCCGAAGTAAAAACATATAAACTTTAAAAAAATAACTTTTTTTTAAACTCCTCTTCACGCTTAAACCGCTGAACCGATTTAGTTGAAATTTGGTAAATAGGTGTTTTGAGTCCCGAGACAGGATATAATATAATTTTTATCTCAAAAATCATACTTTGAAGGTGAGAAATTTGGTGTGAGGGGAATTCAGCTTCTTCGCCGAAGTTGAATTCCTGAGGTTAATACTGTTTAAATTTAGGTTTGAAGTCATGTTTGGTATCATTATCAACTAAATCAATCATGTAGACCATCCCAAATATTATTTAAATAGGTTCAGCGGTTATTGATTCCCCATACAAATTTCCACCCCACTTTTCACACCCTTAAAAGATGATTTTGGTTATAAAAAGTATCCTATGTACTGTCCCGGGACTCAAACCATCTCTGTACCAAATTTCAACGAAATCGGTTCGGCGGTTTAAGCGTAAAGAGGAGTTTTATAAAAAAAATTTTTTTTTAATTTTGTTTTTACTTAGGAATGGTGTCAATGTTGATACCATAAATAAATTAGCAGCTTCACCGATGTAGATAATCAACATAAAAATGAGAGCCCTAAATAAACCTTGAAGAGCGGATATCTCAAAAACTATACAAGATATCGAAAAACTTGACTGAATAAAACTTGTAACAAATTAAATATCTTTTCATTTTGTATAAGTGGCCAAGTCGCTCAGACGCATAGTTTCCGAGATATAATCGAAAAACCGAAAAATGGAACCTTCAAACCCCCCTCCCCCCCCCAGCACCAGGGTTATGGCCGGGGACTTTTGATATGTTCATCTCCTAACTAGTCCAAACAAAGCTACGAAGTTAAAAATTGTGTTCCTTGCATTTCCCTCTATACCTTTTTTTGGGCATTTATTTCCTGGCCTATATAAAGGCCGCGGCAACACAATTACGCGCGACGGTAATCCCTTACCGTTAGGTGATACTGATACGTCTGCTCGTTTGCCTCTTATATCATAAAAAAATGCTATAAGATTTTAAGGAACCGTCCCCAAGGTTGGGCCGTTGGACGGATGGAGTGGAGGCGGATCTCGGTGAGCTCGGCGTCGCCAGAAGCTGGCGTGAGATCGCTCTGGACCGGGCAAAGTGGCGTGCTCTTGTATTGGAGGCCAAGACTCATTTTGGGTCATCGCGCCAGCCAAGTAAGTAGTCCCTAAGGTCATCAAAATATGGCCACGCCGCCGCCGCGATTTTAGGGGTCGGCGCCCATCTCTAGTTCAAAGTGTTCAAACTAATTTTTGATAATTAAAAATTCGAAAAAAACAAACGTCCCCTACGTTTGATTTAGCTGCAGTTGATATACAACACATTGTGTCAAATTATACGTCATATCATAATTTTATAGGTTTGACGTTTAAAATAACACTTGCACTGCGTGTGCTATCAAAATCATTGCAGACTTTTCTTGGTCTAACTCTATCAATAAATGTTACGTAAACAATGTGTTTCTTCATTTGGTAATAAATTAATAATAGGTACATCAACAGTTAACTTGATGATAATCTTAATCTAGTAATAAAAAATAGCCTTTTATGGTAACACTGTTATCTGCAATAAAATAACATTGCTGTTGTCGTACGGTGTTAGCCATTAATCTCGCTCTTCAATGGCATGGTACTTGATGGTACATTTCAAGGAACAAATACCGATTACCACTTTATAATTTTAAAAATATGGCGATGAACATAGTATAGCGTTTTCCAAAAAAAAAATTACATTTCATTCATGTCTTCAAAATGCACGCCTCATACATGAAAAAATGTGTTCCAAAATTTTGTATGAAAAAATATTTTTCTAGTGCGTCACGTTCATTCAAATAAATAAATTATTCATACAAAAAAGTGACGATCTGGAAAGGAAATCTTGGGACACATTTTTTCATATATGAGGCGTGGAATGTACTAATGGTTCTGAATAAAATGAGCCCAAGAAGTCAATATTTTGAAGACATGAATGAAATGTACAAATTTTTTCGAAAACACTCAGTAAATGATTGTTACCAAAGGAGAAGCCAGTAGTTGGGACAGGTTTTGGAGCCGCAGCTGCCGGGCGCGTGGTTGACAGCTGACGGTACAGTGGGCGGGTGGCACGGGCAAGCTATAAAAATTACTAATTGAACACACAAAATATTTTACAAATTTTCATTATACAATAAGCAAATAATCTTACACTAAGTTTTTGTAAATAACAAATTGCACAGATTCTTAGACAAGAACACCTCCTACAGGTTTGACTTGCTATTATCATCAACCCAAAATAGATAAGTATTTTTTGTAACTGCTGAGCATAGAGTAACTTATACTAGAGGGGTACTGTTATAGTAAATTTTGTAACCCCAGTAAATTCACTGCCATCTGTCGACACACTTTAAAACTAAAAATGAAGATTTATAAATGTACGATAAAATGTATTTAAATATGGATAAATGATTTTTTTTATTTGCATTAATTATTTTTATGATTTTGACCCATGTTCTTTCACTGATATGCGTTAAAATTGTTAAATAACAAACGAAACCGTCAACGCCATCTATACGACAGTAGGCCAAAGCTAGTAGCGCCCTCTGAACGAGAATCAAATTTTCTTGATTTTCGAGGCACGTTTTTTCTTTAGACTGTATCCATCTATTACGGAGTTATATCTATCTTTGCTGCTGAGTTTGGCCCACCAAACTATATTGTAATGTTGATATCCGGCGCCAATTTGCCATCTGGCAAATTGCGACAGCACAATAATTAAACAGCAATCAGCAGCCGCAGCATTAATAATTGCAAACAGGTTAAAATAAATCCAGGCTGCATGATACCAACCTAAACAACAAATTTACTAGAAATAAGTGCACAATGTTAATAAAATATAAACTTCTATACTACTTTTTTAGGGTTCCGTACCCAAAGGGTAAAACGGGACCCTATTACTAAGACTCCGCTGTCCGTCTGACTCGGCTAAACAGTTGAAATTTTCACAGATGATGTATTTCTGTTGCCGCTATAAAAACAAATACTAAAAAGTACGGAACCCTCGCTGTGTAAGTCCAACTCGCAATTGGCCAGTTTTTTTTTATCAACAAGATAAAATAAATAATAATAAATATTATAGGACATTCTTAAACAAATTAAATAAGCCCCATGGTAAGCTCAATATGGCTTGTGTTGTAGGTGCTTAATCAACAATATATAAGATTTTCTGGAATGAGCTGTTTAGAAATGTACGAGACTAATCAAACACATCTCCGGAAACAATAACGGATCAGTTGGAAACAAATTTCGATATCCGAACTGCAAAAAATTATCGCACAAAAGTACTCATTTCTACCGAAAACAAAGGTGAACTTATACTTTTGGCCTGTACTGCATAATACATAAATACTTATATACATAGAAAACACCCATGACTCAGGAACAAATTTAATATTCGTGCTCATCACACAGATAATTGCCCTTATCAGGATTTGAACCCGGGATGGGCTTCATAGGCAGGGTCGAAACGACGAAACGGACGACAGATCGTCGAAACGATGATGGCGACGAGACGAGATGGCTAGATTGATTATAAGTGCCTGTTATAAAATTCTACTTTATCATGTTAGTAATAAATCTATTAGTAAACGATATGGGAGTAGGTACTGTACGTATAATTAAATCTCGTTTGATAATTATTTGTTGACAGTTAAGTAACATTGGCCGAACGTCGTACTGTTAAACGAACTTTGGACATCTTGTTTTTTTTAAATCTTTATTTATTTATAGGGTTTTAAGTTTTGGACATCTTGTTAACCTCTGATAGTTCAAGCTTTTCTATGATTATCTACTGTATATACTGTACAAGCAAAGAGTAATTATTATAACGAGCTTTTAACCTAAGAACCTAATCCCGGATAAAATTTATGGTTAATATTTTGAAACCTTTTGGCGATACTAATAAGCATAAAGTAAACACAAAACTGAATACTTACTTGGCTCAATGGCTGCATTTTGTTAAAAAGATTAATTTTCAATAAAATAAAAATTTGACTGATTTCTGGACTTTGCACTGTGTTATGACTTTGCTAAGTGTCGTGCATATAACACGACACGTAAAATAGAATGAACCTAAAAGGAACCCTACGACTATTACAATAATAAATAAATCAAAAATGAAGTTGTGAGAGGTGGGGAGTGAAGCTATAAGGCCAGTCCAGACGAGTTGATGATATCAAACGATTTGATCAGAAAAGAAATTGGTAGGTATAGTTTGTTAAAGGACTGTCTCATTTCGGGCGTTGAGGGAGAGAGTCATACTGTCTTTGTCTTGCACTGGTGCTGGCGCCCAGAAGAAGGGGATGAGTGTAGTTTTTTTTGTTCATATTTACTGACAATATTTGCTTGACCAACTTTATATATACTATAGGGCCTTATTCATAAACGTCTACTAAAGTTGAGACGCCGCTAATAATCGTTTGTCCCTTTCCATCATACTAATACGTCGAAAGGGACAAATGATTATTAGCGGCTTGTCAACTTTAGCAGACGTTTATGAATAAGGGGGTATGTCGATACTCTGTGGTCGTCCCGTACTCAGCCTGCTCCACACTCGCGTTCGCGCCTTCGCGCCGTGATTCGCGCACGAGTGTGGAGGACCCTTAATATTGCGCAATAAAATTGGTCTTGATTCTGCAAGTACTGCTTTGGTTAAAAATTAAAAAAAAAAACGTCTTTTATTGCCAACCAACCAGCTCAACCACCAGTTCCAACATAATTAAAAAAAGGGCGTCAAGGCGAACAAATTGTTTCGATAGAGTAGTTTCCGTGAAATGTGCAATTCACATTATTTTGAACGTAGACAGAAACGCTAAAATTTAATTGCAATGTTAATTTTTTTGAAAAGGAAGTAAAGATGACATACGTCACATAATGTAGTATCGTGTCGAATAGGAAAAAGTTGCTAGTCGTGATGTTAAGGAGGCGGAATGGGTGATGGTTGATTTATATTCTGGTTTAAATGTGAATAGTTATAGGTCAGATAGCAATATAGGCGGTAGAATAGGTGTTTCGGTATGTGGAACAGTCAGGCCGTGTTATGAATAAGGAATCATTGTTGGCTCGAGCTGCCGAGGAGCGGGAGCGTATCTTTGAACGGTACGAAAGGGGTCGGGAGAATCTCGCCGGACAGATAGACCCTTGGGAGGATCCAGAATATGAGACATACCATAAAACTGACAGGTGAGTTTAGTACAGTAATAAAGTGGAAGAGAAGTATTGGGATTAATTAACCATTTTGTCTTCAATAAATGCAAGCACATTGTATAAATGATACTGCTACTGCCCAAAACATTTTCAAATGACATTTCAGTATTATTGTTTAGGACAAAACATTAATCTCAGGTGGAATTTTTGAATAAATTAAAGTCCAATCTAAAAGTCTAATGTTAATGTTAACTTTATTTACTTCTCTTAGTATAGATTTAAAAAAAAATGTAATTCTGGAAGAGCGAGGTCTCCTGATATAGGTACTTCATACCTAATAGGAGGACTCGACCACTATGTATTTACCAACTAAGATTGAAATGAAATAAATTATTATCTTAATTATTATCTTATCTTATCTTATCTTAATCTAAAAGGTTGTTGTGTTGACAAGAACATCTACTAATACTTATTTAAGTATCTGTTCTATTTGATCATTTAATTTAAGTTATAAGGTTAATATATTGGTATGTTAACAGGAAACCAGTAAATATCAAGTACAAAACAGGAATAAGAACTGGCAGTGTGACATGATAACATTATTCTTGATATTGATACGTATACAGTTAGTGGCAGAGATAGTTGACCCACCCTCACTATATTATTATTAATTTTATTTTATAACACTTACATCTTGTACATATCACCTGGTTTTTGTTATGCTACATATTGTAGTGTCTACACTCTACACAGTGGGATGGAATCTGTTCACAATATAGTAGTAGTGTTAATAAATAGCTGATTTGAAAGATATATTGAATTTTTGGATATTAATCCTAATTAAACATTTTAGCTATTACTATGAAATTTCATTCTTTTCAGAAACAGTAAAGAACCAAAAAAGTTACTAAATCTAATTGTTTTTATTTAGTATAATGTGTGACTAGTTATTTGCTTCGTCTTTCAATAATTTAATTGTTTTCACTAGGTGATAGAGAAAAACAGGCAAGACTGCACTGTATGAATTGCCAGTCAGTTTGTAAAGCCCATCAAGTTATTGTAGATTTGGAAGACCGTCTGGAATGTCTTCTCAACATAGCTCACGCCACATTTGCATAGTGTTGCTGTGTGGTGTGGGTTTCAGAGTATTATCAGTATTGCTATGAGTATTTATTGACTAATATTTAACACAAATAACTGGATTGAGATTAAACATGAGTGTTTAAATCATGGTTTCTCAATATTAAAACCCCACATACTCCTATTTAATATCCAAGATGGTGGCAAAACCTCTTCATCATAGAAAAATGTCTCTAAAATAAGACAGGGATTTTTATTTATTAATGTCACCTCCTATTTGGGTATGCAGCAACACCATTATGATCACTGAGTAAATCCTGGGATTGCACACCCCAGTTTTATTTATTAATGTAACCTCCTATTTGGGTATGCAGCAACACCATTATGATCACTGAGTAATGCCTGGGATTGCACACCCCAGTTTTATTTATTAATGTCACCTCCTATTTGGGTATGCAGCAACACCATTATGATCACTGAGTAATGCCTGGGATTGCACACCCCAGTTTTATTTATTAATGTCACCTCCTATTTGGGTATGCAGCAACACCATTATGATCACTGAGTAATGCCTGGGATTGCACACCCCAGTTTTATTTATTAATGTCACCTCCTATTTGGGTATGCAGCAACACCATTATGATCACTGAGTAATGCCTGGGATTGCACACCCCAGTTTTATTTATTAATGTCACCTCCTATTTGGGTATGCAGCAACACCATTATGATCACTGAGTAATGCCTGGAATTGCACACCCCAGTTCTAGAAACCTTGTTATAAAGAAATGATGTTACTTTTTATAAGCTTTTATTTAACTTGCCCTGTTAGTATGTATGTATGTTAGTTGAATCTTGGAAGCTAAATTTAACCTACTTCCCAACTTCCGATTGAGCTGAAATTTTGCATACCTACATATGTATATCAGATGACTATGCAATATTATGATAACATGTAGCTGATCTGATGATTGAGACAGGAGGTGGCTATGGGAACTCTGTGATAAACCAATGCAAGTTTTGTTTTGTTTGGGGTTGTTAGAATGATCTCGATGAGTATTAGTTGCCTGTGGAAAGAAAAGTACAGTCAGTGATAAAAGCGTATACCAAAAATAGTTTTTTTGCTAAAAACTTGTTTACTATGTGTTTAGTTTCACTTTTATTTTAATATAAAATATGGATGTAATAGCATGACTGGACATTGTAAGAAGTGTACTTAGTATACTCGTAATAATTTGATTGAATCCTACTTAAAAGTGGTAAATTGTCATCTATTAGTCATTAGTCTAATTAGTTAAAAGCTATGCATCGCAATGTGGTTACTTCTGAATGTTTTGAGCAGTTTAGTTTGTATGAATTCTTACTAATGAAAATGTGTCTGTGTTAAAAGAACACTTATGCTTGGTGGCAGGTTGTCAGTGATCTTTTGAAACTAGCGGTAGTTTTTGGAATTTCCAGCGGTGTCGTGTACCAAGGCTATTACAGTAGAAGCAAACTCGAAGGTGCGTTCAGATTCGGGGGCGAATGTGCCATTCGCGAATTGTTCACGCAATGCTTCCGCGCCGCCCTGCACATTGTAACTATGAAATACGCGCGATCCTTCCCAACATTGCATTTGCTAGATCTGGGCAACCTAAGTAGATTTTTTTTGCATAATAGTCGATTTCCTACTGTTTATATTCCTACTGATCACGCAAAATAGGCGCAATATACGACGTCGAGTTGCGGAAACCAAGCCCGCGAAAACCTATAACCTATATTCCTACTGATATTCTTAATTTAATGATTTAACTGTGAATATCATGAAACAAGGAAAGTCATTGGCATGTCATTTTCGTTTATGGTTTTATTAGATAAAAGACAAATTAAACAAAATTCTGTTTATGAACGTTATGACGGATGTATTGTAATAATAGTACGGACGGCGCGGCGTACGTATTCATCTACTACGTCATCTGATACAAGGATAAGCCCATGGCACACGTTCATTACAGTGATGCTAAGTTTGGAAAAAATAGTTAAAAAAATTAGAATTGGACGAAAGCACGAAAAAAAGTACCCCTTCCGGTTACAAAAAAAAGTGAAATTTACGTCATCTGATACAAAGATGAGACTGCATGGTGGCATCATGGAGCAATTTACATGTAGATTCAGAAAAACACTCGTCTACCAGCTCGCAAATGGCCGAAAGTGCGTCTGCCGGGCATTTAAAGGATTACCAGGGATACCTTTAAGTGCCCGGCAGACGCACTTCCGGCCATACAGGAACTGGCAGACGACTGGTTGAAGCTACATATAAATTCCTATCTGTTGCCACCAGTCTCATTTTCAAATTTCACTTTTTTTTTGTAACCGGAAGTGGTACTTTTTTTCGTTTTTCGGCCAATTCCAATTGTTTTTACTATTTTTTTCCAAACTTAGCATTACTTTTATGAACGTGCGCCATGGGGCTTTTCCTTGTATCAGATGACGTAGTAGATCATACGTACGCCGCGCCGTCCGTACTATGAGGACAGTATGCATCAATAAACGAGTTGCCGCACTTATTTGCATTTGGTGTAAATGAAAGATAAATGTAGGTACCTAGCACTAATAGGTACGAGTACAACTAAGAGGATGTTCATGGCAAACAATGTATTAATTTATTCTGCTTTTGCGAATGTTACTAAATAGTTACACATATTTAGCTACTTTTTTATTTGAACCCATACTATTGAACCCTATTTATATTTTCTAATGTTATCATTAACTACAATACCTTATTTGGGGATAGCAATGCGAATATTACAGAAATAATAAATATGAAACTGTGTTCAGTATAATAAATTGAGTCAAATAAGAATATATAGTTGGGATAGTAGGAGCTCATTTGACTTCATTCTTCAAAACAGTTTCTTAAACGGGCAAGCTGGAGGAAATCGAGTTTTATAGACGTTACTAGTATGTACCTACATAAATCTAAAATAACTTAATATCAAACGTAAATTATAATGATTTCTGTGATTGCGTTATAGTGGTATAAAATGAATTAGGTCAAGTATGTAGATTGTATTGTGGATGGGTAGCATTATGAACTGGCCATTAATTGGTGGTGACGCACTTTGTCGCGGGAGAGTGACGTGACTAATACTTTACTGCCTAATATCCACTGTCCCGTCGACGTAAAATTCACTGTTAGTCATGAATGATGATATTATCCCAAACATTGATTATTTTATTAGCATTATCCTTAATTTAATTACGAATGCAAACATTTCCAGATATGGATTTATCCACGACGAGCGGTTGCCTCAAAAAACGGCGCCGCAAAAAATCAACATAGAAGTCGAAAGAGAAAAGAAATGGGTAAAAATGTTAAAAAACTGGGACTCGCCAGCTAGCAAAGAAAAACTACACAAGCGTACATATAAAGGCCTGCCACTCTCATTACGACCGCGAATATGGTGCAAATTACTTGACATCAATCGAATAAAAACAGAGAAACTTGGTAAATATCAGGAAATGTTGAAGCTAGCTAAACAATGGTCTACAGAAGTCAGGCAGATAGACTCTGATGTAAATCGTCAATTTAGAGAACACCAATTCTACAGAGAGAGGTATTCAGAAAAGCAATGTTCGCTGTTCAACGTACTGTGCGCGTACAGCATGTACAACTCGGAGGTGGGGTACTGCCAGGGCATGTCGGGGCTGGCCGGCGTGCTGCTCATGTACATGGACGAGGAGGACGCCTTCTGGGCACTCGCCATCCTGCTGTCTGACACCAGGTACAACATGCACGGACTGTATATCGAAGGATTTCCCAAGTTGACGCGATTTTTAGGCCATCATGATAAGATACTCACAAAGTTTATGCCCAAGTTAAAACAGCATTTTGATAAGTATGGGTTGGATGCAATACTATATTCACTCAAGTGGTTCTTTGTATGTTTTGTGGAGCGTGTGCCCTTCAGTTTGTGTTTACGAGTGTGGGATATATATCTTCTCGACGGCGAGAGAGTGGTTACTGCCATGGCGTATACAATACTCAAGCTTCATAAAAAAGCTATAATGAAATTGAATGATATGGATCTTATTGTTAATTATATTCAGGTGTGTATTTACTTTTGGATTTAAATATTAAATTACTTGGCAGTTTAGTTAAGTGGTAATTCAATATTGTTTATTTGCAGGTAAAACTACATAAAGACTTTGGTTTCGAGGATGATATTGTGATAGTAAATCTAGAACGTTCGATGGAGGAGCTCCGCCGAGCCAAGTTGGACTACCCGGGTCCGCCGCCGCCCAGCGAACTGCCGCAGCGGCCGCTCGGCGTGTTCGTGGAGCCCGACGACAAGTCCAAGATCGGGCAGCGCGCCGACACCTTCTCCGATACCGAGAAACAAGCCAGAGCCACTGTGATATTAAGGTACAAAATTCCTGCAACAGTCTTCTAGTGGTAGAAGCACTGAGCCACTCGTAATGTGAGGTGAGGTAATGCGAGTCATGACCACAGATGCATGAATTACACTCTAAACCTGTACCTACCACGGCATTATGCCATTTCTGAATTCAAATGGGACCGGCTAAAGTGCCCAAGTCGACTGTAGTTATCTACACTAGTTATTAACTATTTCAAGTACCTACTATACAACGAATTATATTCAGGTGACAGGAAGCGGCAGATGTAGTTAACAAAGTGTTGCGAGACTATCATCTCGTATATTTTATGGTTTTGTGAGCAGGCCCAGATAAAAGGGTCACTAAGCCCAATTATTGCGAAAAATTTATCCGTTTTAGTAAAACAAAATACCGTAATAGACGCTTACTTCTAACCTATTTGCAACACCGTATTCCATGATTATAGGTTGACATTTTGTTAAAAAAGAAGAAAAGACGTAACTCCTGCTTCCCAAACCTGAATATGGATTAATTTACCAAGGTTATTGAGGCAACTTACTGACTCTCGTCAAGTCAATGTTTGATCCACTGGATAAAAAAAATGTTATGAATCTTAGAGAACAAGGCCTGCTCTACGCGATACATAAAAAATAGTTTGTTACAGAAAAAAATTAAAGCTATTGGGTCGAAATTCCCTACGGAGGTGGTGAATAAGGCGTGCGTATTTTTGAGGCACTTCGCTACTTCATTAAAAAGCACGTAAATACGCAAGAGATGACAAAATCTAATAACCATTATGTTTTTTAAATTCGTCATTAGTTTGTCTATTTGATAATACTGAAGTTGTTTCAATAATATTTAATTTATAGTTGTTATGTGTTATTTACGTTATAACCGAATTTATGGCTAGACTAGGTATTAGTAATCAAACTATGTTGACTAACTGAGAAACTCACTGGTATCACAGACTTGAGGTCCATCCGGTCTCGAAGCAGCTTATGTTACTGATCGGCTGCCAGTACCTGCTGTTACTGCTGGCTATTATTGGTAGAAAATTGAAGCTGGACTTAATGTTGTTGCAGACGCGATAAAGCCGCACTGGAGCTGCAGGACCTCCGCGTGTCGCAAAGCGACACTGTGTCAGGTAATTTGGAGAATTTTCCGTACTCCTCGAGCACCTCCTCTCTGGAGAGCTTAGGCTCTGACCACTTTACGCATCTGTAAAACTGTGATGCGCGTATGACTACTTGTCCTGCTTTCGATGACGTGCCCTCGATTTCACCTAGTCGGTAAGAATTAGTCTTTCGCGTATTAATTCGAAGAATTTGGCACACTTAAAAACACTTTTGAGACTTGAGTCGTAAGTCGTGTACTTTGTAGAGTATTTCTGAAAAGTGACTAAAGGACTCGAGTCCTATAATAATGACTCCACCATCAAGTAGACTGTAGTCTTGTAAACCCAGTCAAGTCTTAAAATCGTGGACTCCCATGACTCGAGTCTTTACCAACACAATTTGACTAACTTGAGAATTGTCTGTTGACACTGATAATCCTTAGTGCCTATCCATTTGCTGAGACGAAAATGCACGAGACGGAAGTGTCAGACGGCAATTGCCAGATTGGTAAAATAGAAACTTGCCCGAGTGGAACATTGACTTATGGATACATTCCAGTAGCGATTATGAACACCTAATGTATTTTAAGAAAAATACTCTAAAGAAAATAACCACGATCCATCGAAATATGCATGAGATATCTTTAGTAAATACTTGCCAGAATTAGATAAAAATTTGTTGCAAAGTTCTAGCTATGATGAAGATCGAATGGCATAGGTACTGACACTACCAACAATCATTCCTTTTAATTTTAATTTACATATTTAGATTATATAAACTAAAGTGCACTGCATGCTTGCCTCTATAAAACCTACTAGATGTTTTGTTTGAGTTTTTATGTCAGGTTGGTTTGGTAGTGAAGTGACTACTGGGTACTGGGGCATTGCGCGTAGTGATGGGAAATTGCCGAGAATATTTCCGATTGAGAGAATATTCTCGGAAATGTTACGGAAACATTTCCAAAACTGGCAATTTATCTAAAAGCGCGTGTTTTTTGGATAGAAACTAGATTTTTTTAATGATGAAATATTTTAGAAATACAAGGTTCCTTATCCTTACGTTGAAACCAGCATCATTTCACTTGAATTTCATTAATTTTTCGTAAATTTCCATAAATTGCCGTAAAATTCTCATAAATTGCAAGGAAATTTCCTTGGTAATTTATGTTTTATTTTGGAAATATGGTGTATACATAACATTTATATACGTTGTTTCTCGCAAAAAAATGCTTAAAAAATGCATTTTAGTGATTGACATATATTTAAGTGCTAGTTTTGTTAAATCAAATTATAACTGCATGTGAACGCATCAATTAGTCCCCTCGATGAGACTGGTTTCTTCGAAAGTTCATTGCTGAGGTCACATAATGTCCCTAGTTACCTACTAACTTTTTTTTGGTACAATAGTGGTACCGTCAAAAAGGCATAACTGCCGTAAGTTTCTTTAGAACATACGCTCTTCTTGTACACACGTTTCCTTAGATTTTTTTAAGATTCTTAAATTTTATACAAATATAAGAAAGCAAAACAAATAAAGTTTAGCTAGAAAAATAATGAAAAACTCTAGGAAACTGTTGATTCAGGTTCATAATAATCATAATCTCTTAAGACTTTCGGTTCGATTATCTCCCAAAGTATTTATTTAAGCAAAAAATGATCTTAAATACCTTGAAATCATTTTTAAAACCCTATTGAATGATGGGGCACTAATATATGTACGTTAATTTTTCTATTAAATTTAAATTTTCAAAATATTCTATCCCTAACTTAGAAACCGTTTTAGGTATGTATTATATATTCCATTTGTAATATTACTAAGTAACTCTTTTGTCAGCTCTACTCACTAAGAAAAGTACAATATAATCATCAAAAAAATGTAAATTTCCCTATTTTTCACGTCAGGAGAATATTGCGGAAACATTCTCAGTAAATTACGTTACCGAAAGTTTTCCATAAAGGAAACTTTCCGCTCGCCCATCACTTATTGCGCGCCAAGCGGGCAGCGAAAATAATCTCAGCTTATACAATTTCCTAATATTTGGAATAGTTCTACTACTCGATGTCCTTTTTAATTTATTTTTATTAGCCAATTTTATTTTTTTCCAAATCGGAGGAGTGCCTTTTTCAAACGCTGATACTCGTACAGCTATTATTAAATAAATTGAAAAATAAGCTTAAATAATATTGCATTTTATACAATTCTGATTGGTGTTTTTCTCAGTTATAAAACTTTTAGTTTTTTTCATACGAAAAACCGAAAATAATAAGTTTACATCGAATTTATATAAACTTCGGTTTAAAGATTATTTATTCTTATCAGAATTTGTACAATTCACTTAAAATGAGAACTTAAATATATACATTTTATTTACATATTACATGTCACAAAAGGAGCGACAGATACGGAGTAAAATTACAATAAGCATTTATTATTATTTTTCACCTCAGCAGCTCGAACAAGCCTACTTTCGTCACTCCCTGGAGTGAGGAAAGTGCGACTTTCCTCACTCCAGGGAGTGAAACAATGTAGCTTTTTAATTAAGTGAAGGCCATGAACTTCATACTTTTATTAAAAAAAAATTATTGTACGGTACGGTACGGTACGGTACGGTACGGTACGGTACGGTACGGTACGGTACTTTACGGTACGGTACGGTCGGTCCGGTCTCGTCTCGTCTCGTCTCGTCTCGTCTCGTCTCGTATCGTATCTTATCGTATCGTACATATTATAATACTTTTTTTTTCTGTTTATTCATTACATTTTAACCTTTAATATGTTCTCACTACTGAGGTGAAAAATTATGTGTGCAACACGAGAGCAAAGTTATTTTACATCTCGTGTTTTTGAGTCCCTCGCTACGCTCAAGATTCTACCTTAGAATCTTTCGCTTTCTCGGGGCTCAAAATAAACACTCGCAAGAAAAACCAACTTTCCACTCTTGTTGCACAAATAACTATTGCCGGTAAGTTTGCGTAAGTATTTGTATTAGGGGGTAGGTTAGTGGACAACATCACAACAGTGCGCGCAATACTCGTACGGAGATCGCTGTTGAAATTTAAAAAAAAACTTCATAACGGCGTGCCTGCTGCTAGCGGAGCATCTGCGGCATCTGCCCCCCCCCCCTCCCCCCCACACATGATGTCTCCAGCTTATTATTTCTCATTCCTATGTGAAACCCTTTTTGAATTGAAGGTTTGACTGGGTTACTAAGGAATCGCCAGTAGGTACAACGCTCAGACCGGCTCTTTTGCACTTTAACTCATGTATCTCCAAAACTAATGCAGATCCCATACTCAAACTTTTCAGGTATTCTTTATGAACTATAAGCTAAATTTTGATTTGAAATTTTCATTTCCGGTTTTTTGTACAAGCTTTTATCGCTGACTGTACTTTTGTTTCGACAGGCAACTAATAATTAAGGCCTGTGCCGAAAAAAAAACTGTAAATTTCAAACGGCTGTAATTTTATTTCCAAGCAAGATGACGACAGCTTTTTAACCGCAGTTAAAAGTCCTATTATTAAATTTTATATTCCAATATAATTGATTCTGGTTTTACGCCATGCGACGTTACACCGGTGAATAGAAGAGATCGCTGAAATTGAATCTTTTCCAAATGGCAAGAAAATTTTCAACTTTCTCCATGCTTGCTTTCGATACACTTAAAATTACCTCGAAGTTTCGTGCATTTAGTGCAATATAGTTATTTGTGCAACAAGAGAAGAAAGTTGGTTTTTCTTGCGAGTGTTTATTTTGAGTCCCGAGAAAGCGAAATATTCTAAGTTAGAATCTTGAGCGTAGCGAGGGACTCAAAAACACGAGATGTAAAATAACTTTGCTCTCGTGTTGCACACATAATTTTTCACCTCACTAGTGAGAACATATTACAGGTTTAAAATGTATTTCGAATTACACAGAATAATTCAGACAAAAAAATAAAATATGAAGTGGCAGTTCATGGCCTTCACTAAATTAAAAAGCTACTTTGTTTCACTCCCTGGAGTGAGGAAAGTCGCACTTTCCTCACTCCAGGGAGTTACGAAAGTAGGCTTGTTCGAGCTGCTGAGGTGAAGAATAATTTTGTACGTTGTCTCTTGAACAGAGGTCTCGAAGTGGCAGACCTCTAGGAACAAGTGACCCTAGGACCATCAGAAAGATTGTTTGGTAATAGAATTTGCGCCCGCCCCCGCATGCCCGTCATATTTATCGTGAAAAATTGGGGTACATATGCGGCTTAAGTGAAACGAACTATAAATAATCATAGTATATAGATTCGTACAAAAGTTAGGATTGGTTATTGTTGTTAGGGTTCTGGGCCAAGTCGAAAATCATACAATTTCCTTCGTACAAAAAGTCGTATTTTGTAATAGACGATGAGCAAAGTAAGACCACCATACGTCCTGCACTGCCGTTCTCTCGACTATTCATGGACTCAAATCAAGAGTGTATTAAAAGAGAAGGATAAAACAGCCAAAAAACTTTAACAACTCCAGCAGGTGTTGGGATGGTGCAGGCATATATGAAAAACAGCTCCGTAAAAAGCTGCCACTGAATGCGCTAGAAAAGATCTTCTTATCTCTCTTCTTTAAATTAAAAGTAGCTTCATATTCTAGTAACCCAAAATCCAAAAAATCATTATCAATTGCATCAGTTTTTTTTTTCATTTCAAGTTTACAGTTTTACAGTTTTTCGGTACATCCCTTAGTTTGTGTTGTTGTTATATGACAGAGTTTCTATGGCCACCTCCTGACTCAAGTCAAGTCAAGTCAACTCCATCATTAGATCAGCTCCATGTAATCATAATATTCTCACATGCCCACAGTCTCTCTGCTTAGTTTGTGTTGTTGTTATATGACAGAGTTCCTATGGCCACCTCCTGACTCCATCATTAGATCAGCTCCATGTAATCATAATATTCTCACATGCCCACAGTCTCTCTGCTTAGTTTGTGTTGTTGTTATATGACAGAGTTCCTATGGCCACCTCCTGACTCCATCATTATAGGTAGATCAGCTCCATGTAATCATAATATTCTCACATGCCCACAGTCTCTCTGCTTAGTTTGTGTGGTTGTTATATGACAGAGTTCCTATGGCCACCTCCTGACTCCATCATTAGATCAGCTCCATGTAATCATAATATTCTCACATGCCCACAGTCTCTGCTTTGCCTTAAGGTTGACTGGTAGAGAATGCTTTTGGCATTAAGTCCACCTTTTGTACGATATTTTTTTCTTTTGTGCAATAAAGATTAAATAAATAAATATTGCTTAATCAGCTCAATCGGAAATCGCTTTTTAAAAGTTTGTAATTAAAATCATTACTTATGATAGCAAAAGAATGTAAATAATCTTATATGACTTATAATTGTTACATATTTTCTATGACTTATTTTCCAATAGTGTTTTTCAAAAGACACGTCAAGAACGCTAACCTTCTTTCTAATGTATAAAAAGCACCATGAAACTTATTTTTCAGCTTATTTAATAATATTAGCTCTATAAGCGTTTGAAAAATGCACTCCTCCGATTTCGCCCATTTTTAGTGTTCCGTGCAAAACTTTGTTTTGACAAAAGGAACACTTATGGGATCACTTCGGTCTTGCAAATCAGTTAAATGCGTTTTTCTCAGAGACCGTTTTTTAATAGGGAATACATATTATGCGAAACTTTGCGTAGGGGGCGCTACTACCACAATCTGAGGGACTATCGTGAAATCAGAATAAAATATGCAAATGAATAAATTATTTAAAAGAAAATCGAAATTTCGTTATCTAAAATCTCTGTCACAAGTGTCACTCTTGCATATTCGAGCGATAAAGAGACAAATAGCGAAATTTCGGATTCACGTTTTCCGGTAGGTCCTCTGTAAACAAACCGCCTTGATGCATTAATGTCATATTTTATTATATCTGAAAACTTGTCAAAAACCTGTTAAAGGTACAGTCGCCATCAGATATATCGGAGCGGCCGAGGTGCTCAAATTATCTGAACACGCACTCTGACGCCTTGACAATAGAGGCGTGTTCAGATATTTGTGAGCGCCTTGGCCGCTCCGATATATCTGATGGCGACTGTACAGTATGTACACGTTACTCTATGGTCTACTAAAAGGGCTAGTGCTGCACTGGTGGCAGAACATTGCAGTAATACACCATATTCTTCACCACTGGAACTGATGCCAAATAAAGATATGCATAAATTCAGGACATCGAGTAAGTAGTATCAGTATCACAATTCCAAATATCAGTCCGCTGCCCGCTTGGCGTAAAATGCCCCTACTACTATCACTATTCCAAATATCAGCAAATTCTATAAGCTGACATTGTGTTCGCTGCCCGCTTGGCGTGAAATGCCCCTACTACTATCGTTCGTCGCTGAACCTCTGTACTCGTATGACATGTCAGCATAAGGTTCTTGTATTTCCCCATACAATAACCTTATGTTGCGCTATGCGCTTTCAATTAAAAGTATTTATTATTTAGATGAGTCTATTTAACCCTGTTGAGTGCAAATTATATTGTCTGTACTGTAAAAGGTCAGAAAGCAAAGTAAATAAACATATGAAATAGTTTTATTTAAGCATGCGGAGTTATTATCACAAACTGACATGGCTACTCTAACATCAGCGCAGCTCAGGTATTATTTAGTGCTACATAGCATAAATAAGCAATATTTTGTGGTCATGACAGTACCCGCAGTATGTAATAAAGTCTTATTATTAAAAAAATAGTATACGCTGTAAGTTGAAAGGTCACAATTCCATATGATAGAATATTACCGATACGACTAGTTAATAGCTGTAATTGTTACTTGTAGTAGGTACTTGTTATCTTGTGAAAGTGAAATCTAATACATGTGTTTGGATATTTGTGACGTTATTTATGTTGTTTATACTAAGGCGGGAGGAGATTGTTAAATTCTAGAAAAGACAAATTGGAAATTAAATAGCGCTGTGCAATGTAGCCATTAGGTTATTATACTAATCGTTGATTTTAAAAGTCATAAGAAAACCACCTTTAAAATGTAATTTGGTTAAAATTTATAGGTTATTTAAATAATTGGTCATAGATACTTAAACCGTAATTAAACTAAAACTTGTAAAATTAACACGTATCGAGCGGTGAACTAACGAATTCAGTTGCAAAAATATCTGCATTACGAATGCACGTTGCACGTAATAGTACATTTCGATGCTAGTGCAGCACCGTCTCGCCTGCGGCTCGTGGCAAGATATCTCGGTACTCGTGAAGTAATGACATTTCCGCACGTGTATCGAACGGCGTTTTTTAATACAGTTGCGAAAAAATAATAAAAACAACAAGTAAGGAATAAAAACAATATCGGATGTTGCCTTTGGAAACTTAGCTTGCAGTAAGAAAAAACACCTCTTCTTTGACAGGCGTTTCGGCAGCTATTCCTACCTCTACCTTCCATAGCTATTCCGTTCCATTCAGACAACTTATTAAGAACGGTTTTTCAATCTTCAATATTTAAAAAAAACCTGTTATAATGATGAAGAGGTAAGTAATAAAATATGAAATATGTATATTTTTCGTATTCTTACATTAACAGTAGGTTTTTATGTTGGTTACGACGTTTATAGGAAACTAATATTAACACTCATCAAGAAGTAGTCATGAATTGGAACAAGTATAAATTTAAAAAAAAAATTGGAAAAGTGAAAAGCACTAGTTCGCGAAAACCAACTTTCCGCACGCTAAACAGCTACGTAAAGTAGCACTTTTTGAGCAACTGTATTAAAAAAGGTAGTTTTGTGCTAACAAAGATAGATATAACTCCGTAATAGATGGATACAGTCTAAGGAAAAAACGTGCCTCGAAACTCACGAAAATTTGATTCTCGGTCAGATGCCGCCACTAGTTTTGGCCTACTCTCGTATAGAGGGCGTTGACGGTTTCGTTTGTTATTTTTATAATTTTAACGCATATCAGTGAAAGAACATGGGTCAAAATGATATAAAAATAATAAATGCAAATAAAAAATTATTTATCCATGTTTAAATACATTTTATCGTATTTTTATAAATCTTCATTTTTAGTTAAGTTCAAGTTCAAGTATGTCGATAGATGGCAGTGAATTTACAGAGGTTACAAAATTTACTATGACAGTACCGCTCTATCTTATTATATCCTCTTTGGTGCTAATTAAGCTAAAAAGGCTTTTCAGGCAATATGTGTAAGTCATCAAATTTAATATGAATTGAAACTACTCGTTCACACGTGCTATTCGTAGTGTAGATAGTAAGTAATAAACATTTATTTTACGAAACAAGGATAGGTAACAGCAGATATAGGTACATTTGAAGGTACATAGTGTGATAGTTTCGCTGGTCCGAAAAAAATCCTTAGTGGATATCTATTTTTGTCAATGCAGAGTCAAAGTTACAGAGCTCAAGGTTAGCATGGGTTATCAAAAACAGGCATTTTTTGTTTTGTTTGGGTAAGCTTCAATGGGGTTGGCAACTGTCAAAGGTTTGCAGAGATGGCGCCATCATAGCTTGCCCCTTTATCTTTGAGATTTGGCTTAAAAGGCTGGCATCCAAGGCATTAAAAAAACACAATTCTAGGGACTGACAGGGCAAGCTACGCTTGCGCCATCTGCTAATTATTTCGACCGACCAACCCCATTAAATAATTTTAAAATAAAACGGCCAACATTACATTCATATAATCGCGGATAACTTAACAGTGCTGTAATTTATTGTTGTAGGTTACATAGTTTTCACGTCAATCGAGAACTCGAAAGAGACAAGATTTCTTGTTTTTAATATTCAACTTTCTAGCTTCACCTATTTCCTAAATAAAATAGAACCATTTTTTTTTCTATATTTTTTCAATGAAGCCCAATCAAAAGTGTTGAAGGAAATGTCATGGGCATCATCATTCGACGCGAGAGGTATATATAGATGGCGCTACACGGCCCGGTACCTATATGATACGGTAAATCTGGTTGGCACATCACATATTGACGTTTGGCAAGTCAGTTACCGTTACCACAAAACATATGGCGCCCTATCTAGTTCGGCAGTCGATCTCGGGGGCACGGCTTTTCATTTTTTATATCTCTTCTCAACTCATGGCTGTAAAATATTTAGTTAAATAACTTTATGCATTTAGCTCCGCCTGCATGTAGGTCAGACTAGATTGTATTTTTTTTTATTCCTGCAATATTTTTTTACTGGTGGCCTGAGGATGCCAAAATCTGCTGATATGCAACTTCTTTTTTATTTACCGCAAAACTGCAATGTAAACTTTGAAGTCGCTGTTAAATTACATGCTTATCTATGATCATCAGTTAAGGGGCCCACTGATTATCAGTCCGCCGGACGATATCAGCCTGTCAGTTAGAACAAAAATTGGCAGTTCCGAACAACTGACAGGCCGATATCGTCCGGCGGACTGGTAATCAGTGAGCCCCTTTAAGGAACTTCAAAAGTAATTAAATTGAAAAAAAAAAAACGGCTAAGAGCATGTCGGGCCATGCTATGTGTAGGGTTCCGTAGTTACCCTTCCGTCACAATAGACTAAACTGGAGCTATTAGTATAGAAGATTGTTAACAAAAGGATGAAATGATGCTTGGTGCCTTTCACCCAAGTTAAACAACCTCCTTTAACATCGAATACGAGGAAACGAAAAAGACAAGGCAAATTTGCATATTCAGTACTTAATTAAAGTAATAGTCGTATGGCCATGATTTTTTACTTTCAATCGGATACTGCATGTCAGGTCGTATCCATAGCCAAAACATTAAATTGCAATTTTTATAAAAAAAACGTAATTTTTAAACGATTTGTTAATTAAAGTATCTCTTACTTTTGAATTTTTTACATTTTCGTTCTAAAACTGCCAATAGTCAACGGCATTACTCATTCAGCCAAAGAAACTGTTAGAGAAATTAAATAACAATTGTATGAGTGAAATAAGTAATTTTTATATTACATTTTAAATTTAAAATGAAAACCCATCTAATGTCGTAATGTTTAACTGTGGCTGTACGTCTTTTTACTATGAAGGGGAGACTTTTTGCGATAACGCAAAACGGCTTAACTGATCATGTTCGCTATATTTTTCATTTAATGCCTTTCTTAAGTTCTATTTCTACAATTTTTTAATATCTTTGGACCCATGGTTCAGAACTTAGAGGGTTCGGAACACAATTTTTTTTTTCGAAGCGAATATTTCCGAAAATATTCACTTTATCGAAAAATGTTTGTTGAGGACCCCTATTCGTTTTGAAAGACCTATCCAACGATATCCCACACTGTAGGGTTGAAGCGAAAAAAAAATTATACCCCCACTTTACGTGTAGGCAAGGTACCCTAAAAAATTTTTTTTTAGTTTTTATTGTACGACTTTGTCGGATTTATTGATTTATATATCCATGCCAAATTGCAGCTTTCTAGCACTACCACAGACAGACAGGCGGACATGGCGAAACTATAAGGGTTCCTAGTTGTCTACGGAACCCTAAAAAAGTGTAAACAGTCGT
This sequence comes from Cydia strobilella, assembly GCF_947568885.1. Classification (NCBI taxonomy): domain Eukaryota; kingdom Metazoa; phylum Arthropoda; class Insecta; order Lepidoptera; family Tortricidae; genus Cydia; species Cydia strobilella. Next base: position 15,511,942 of record NC_086068.1, on the reverse strand, counting down.
AGGAGAAGCAAGCTTTATTATTAAAATACAAGACATACAAGTGTAACTCTATGCTTGGCTGAGCCCACATGGCCTATAATGAAAATCGTACAAAATTACGACGCAAAAAATTTCTTTGGTCAAATTGTAATGTAATGCTAATGACTGTCGTCATACAATTATCAACTCTAAAAATTATAAGGATTTATATTTTCATAAATTTTATGCCTTTTTAGGGTTCCGTAGTCAACTAGGAGAACCCTTATAGTTTCACCAATTCCGTCTGTCTGTCCGTCCGCGGCTCTTCTCCGTGATTGTTAGTGCTAAAAAACTGCGATTTGGCAGGGATATTCTTGCTTGCCCGACATGCTCTTGGCCGATTTATATTTCTATGATTGTTATCACTTAGTGGCCCTTTGTAAGAACGTTTAGTGTACTGTACCTAATGTATTAAAGTACCTAACGATAGATAATGACAGCGAATTAAAGCGAGCCACGTTTTAAGTTGACATAACTCATGCCTTTATATTACTAATATGCTGATGATGTGACTTTGTTTATTAAATTGACGTGGAAACTGTTGTTTTTAGGGCACGTTATCAGTGTACAAACGTATTTTACGCAATTAAACATGATGTCATGTCTATGACGTTTGAAAATATGAAAAATACATGATTTGGCTGTTTTATTTAGAAATTATACGTTTTTTATTGTTCACTTGGGTTCAGAGTCGTGTTTTGCATGTTCTTGTACGATGAATTCGTTTGCAAACAAGTATACCAATATTAGTGGGTACTTACCTCATAACTTTAGTAACATAATTACGAATGATGCGTTAAGATGTATATGCACTAGCAAAGTAATATTTGGTGATACGGCGGTGGGTTTATGTTGTTATTAACGCTTACGGTCCGCATTTAACACGCTGTTTTAAGATATGAGGAGAATGTAACCGTCGTGTGCTCGTGTGGTTATATTGAGAGTTTAATCGCTTCCCAAGCCGCGCTTGGCCGCACTCCTCATATCTTGCATCTTGCATTGTTTGCGCTAACTTCATAACGCTACTTTCGCATAAACTTTTTATCACGCTCGTACTTCGTTATTTCCCAAGCACTTTAAACAATGTTTTCTTTTTACAAACTTCACAACAAATCTTAGTATTACCTAATGATAATGATAAAAGAAATGGTTTGTTCTGTTTGTGGTGTTGAATCTCTGCTCACACTGAGTGCCGTCACTGTCCACTGATCGTTTTACATAAACCCACCCCTATCGTCCATTCTTAATACGCATTCAAATGTAGCAATAACATTATGTGTTTTATTTAATTTATCTTTAAGTAACTTTAGTAAGAAATAAAAATCATCGGCTTCAAGAAGCGAAGCGATATAGTCAACCATAAATATAATAAATATGTATATTGTAATTGAAATGTATATACATTGTATGAATATTTGCTCCTCGAGTTATGGCCACATGGGACCATTATGCAGTGCTCGCTGAAAATTAAACACATTTAGAGTAAATTTCATGTTTTCGTTTTATTTTTAGTTTTGCCGCCGGTGGTGATCTGAGGAATACAAATAAATAAATGAAATAAAAACACATTACAGTAACATATAATTAAGTGGTACGTGATATTACAAACTTTATTAGATATCACATACATTTGTAGCAAGCCCACACTTAATTTGACGCTTATTGTTATTTACCTTATTTTACATAAGGCGTTAACTTTTTAAACATTACATGTGCTTTCCGAAAACCAAGTGCATTTAAGCGAGACTTAATTATATTTAATTCTGTGCCACGTTCACAATATAAAAATCACCCACCCGACCAAACTGTTTTTTGTCAGTATCATATGTTATAGAGTGTGAGTGGTGTAGTATTCTTGTAGGATTGAATGGATGTGCTTTTGTCCCCCAGAGCGCTCGCAAGCCGTCCCCCTCCGCACCTCCCTGGCCTCCGTCGACATCCACCTCGACCCACGCTCCCCTGTACTAGGCACCAGCAACTCTTTTCCCGCCAAATCACCCAGTTACCTATTTATAAGAAAAAAACGGAAGACTAGAAAGCACAACTACATAAATTTGTAACGTTATTGTAAATAGTGTATACAATAAATATATTTCATAATGTTATCTAATGTGTTTTCCGTCGTTTTGAGGAGCCAAGTATGAGCAGAGATTTTCATTACACTCATTACGTAATGCATGTGCATCGGCAGTCGGCACAGTTTGGTTTGCTTGAGAATGTGAGTGTTTGTAAAGAACGTGAGGTAAGTTTTTATTTACATTTCATTTTGCATGTAATTTGGTACATCGATTTTAAAGCTGCAATTTTAACATGTTAACTCTCCATCGAATCGGCGTCACTACGATTTACGTTAATATATCGTTTAACTAAAATAACAGGAAACGGAAGTCACTTCCATCACTTACTTGGTATACCTAATAGTATAGACAATTACTTGTAATCCAGTAGAGAATGTACTATCAAAAACTAGTCCTTTAGGGTTATATTCGCCCAAATCTAAAAATTCAGAAATTTTCGCGGTTTTTTTTTTCGGTTTTTAACAAAGTTGCGTTCGGCGCTCGAGGTCTCAAACTTGGATTATTCATTGGGCCAACAAGTCTGCAAAAAATCAAAACTACCGGATTTGACGCAAACGCTAATGTATAAAGTTACTAGGTATGTGTAGTATTGTGCCTGAGCAGGATTTTTACAACGTGGGCCCTGTTTCACCGCAGTGTCAATTGTCACCTAATATTGACAATTCGCTGTTAATTGATGGCCCAACAAATGCCCAACAAACAATTATTGACGTGGTACCGTCATTATTTATTGACCCGGAAATGTACAGAAAATTGTCAGTGTCAGATGTCAATTGTCAGCGCGGTGAAATTGGCGCCAGGATAGTAAATACGCCCCTGTGACAGATAACGTTTTGCCTTAATTTTGTTTAAGACTTTATAAAACTGACAATCATGGTTTCAGGCTCGTAATTTAGTTATTTACTTATCAAATCAAAACGATAAGGTATGTTAGGTATAATCAGAGAGTTAACGTGGTGAATTGTGAAGCGGTATCGTAATAGCTGCATTTATAGAGTTGGTAGTGTGAGTTGGGTGTACACTTGTACATTATGTGGGTGTTGTGTGACAGAGCACAGCGGCGTGGCGGGCGGCGCGCGCTGCGACGACTCGGTGTCGGCGCTGGGCTCGCGGCGCTCGCTGGCCGACACGTCGGTGACCAGCACGGCGGACCTTAGCGTGTTCTCGAGCGGCCGCTCGCACGCTCCCGACAACTCGCTCGACACGCACAGCAACGCCAGCGACGACGGCACTGGGTCAGATGGGTGAGATGTCTTTGTAGATGTAAGCGACCGAACTCTGGTTGCCACGGCTCCATACCCGAATAAAAGTATCTTGGAACAAAATAACAGAACAGTGTTCTTTATTTTTAGTTCGGGTGTACTTTCTTTGTACTGTCGCCATCAGATATATCTGAGCGGTCAAGGGGCTCACAAATATCTGAACACGCCTCTATTGTCTAGGCGTTAGAGCGCGTGTTCAGATATTGTGAACACCTTGGCCGCTTCGATATATCTGATGGCAACTGTACATACCATGTAGGTACAGCAAACTCTTACAAAAATACAAGTCAATCAATATAGACTATACAATTTTATTAAATGAATGCAAAACCGTGGCACACCATGTAAGGCGCGCTACTTGCTAGTGTATATTGCTAAAAAGCCGGTAGCCCACTACGGCGCACAGTAAACGTAACGTAAAACGTAACCCTCATAGTATCACTCGTGCGTTTGTCTGTCCGTCTCTCACAGCTAGGCTTGGGACTTTTGGATGCTCGCCGTGGTTCTAGAATCCACGGAGTCGCCATTATGTTAAAATATTTTTTTCGAAGTGGATAAGTACATATTAACTTGTATGTATTTAATTATACTAAAAACACCACACACAAAATTATACAAAATAAATTAAAATAAATACTTTAAGTAACAATAACAAAAATGTCTTCTTCAATCTAATATTATTCGGCACTTCTAAATCTCTGATGAGGTACTGGCATTTGGAATCAGTGTATCATAATCATCATCTATTACAATTTCATGTTCATCATTAAAATGGTAGTAAGAATGGATCATTATTATTTTTTCTATAAGAATCGCTCTGTGGATAGGTGAAAACCGCATGAAAATCCGTTCAGTAGTTTTTGAGTTTACTGCGAACATACATACACACAAACAGACACGCAGCGGGGGCCTTTGTTTTATAAGATTGATACTTAGGCGTAGTGATAGTGATACTAAAATGACAGATCAATGGACCAATTTCTCACCCAATCACAGAATGATTAGTAGCCAATTTTGTATTAAGTAAACTGTCAGATTGTTCGGACAACTTTGGGAAATCGACCTGTCATTTATAATGAATTCACAATAGCTCGGCGCGAATGGATTCAATGAGTGAATATAATTTTATTAAACGGGTCACACACGTATTTTAAGTGGAAGATTGCTCGACATGTTTCGCTTCGACGCTTCTCGACGTTTCGAACTTCAACGGGAGCACGCGGGCACGGTAGACGAGAAACTACCCTCGTATTCAGCATAAGGTTAAGGTTTTTTTTTTTTTCGTTCGTTCGTTCACACTGACCACCGATGTAGTACCTTAAACAGTTTTCCAACTATGAGGCACTGACCAGCTACAATTACGGTTAAAATTCAGATGACTGATTTCAATATATAGACTCCGACCCGTACTTTCAGCTGAATCACGATTTTTTCTTGATGATCTATAGATAAGCGCCGGCTCACCCCACGCGCCGCGCTTCTAATGAAGTTGATTTAGATATCACTGCTGCTATTAGTGCTGGAGCAGAAAAAAAAATCTGTGCAATGGTACATAATTAGATCTTAAAATTCTCGTCTTGAATTTTATGAACCCTTTTTTTTAATTATGTAACTCATCATCTTCCTCGCGTTGTCCCGGCATTTTGCCACGGCTCATGGGAGTATAGTAGTTTGTTAACCAAGGGTTGAAAGACACCCATTTCTGTCGAGGTAGTTTGGCAGTGAGAGCGCCAATAGTCCGAGACGGAAATGGTGTCTTGCACCCGAGTTAAACACTCTACTTTTCATGTCGAATGCGAGGAAACCAAACAAGACAAGGTAATTTTGCAAAATCAGTAATTAAAATATCTAATAAACCTACTACCTACGGCCATGATTTTTTTCCGAAGGACTTACTTGCAATCGGAGACTTTTCATATGTGAAGATATATAACCTCTAGCGAAAAACATTAAGATTGCAATATTAACGAAAACACACAAATTTTAACTAACTGCTGTAATTTTAAAATGATTTGTTAATTGTAACAAAAATCAACGAAACCCAGCGGGATTGCCTCTTAAGCGAGGTTTAGACTAGCATGCAAGTTCTTGCTAGTCTAAACCTCGCTTTACTTTTCAATTTTTTACTTTTTCGTTCTAAAACTCCCAATCAATGGCATCCCAGTCATTTAGCCAACATAATAAAAGTATTAAAAAAATGTAAATATTAAATTACAATTTAATATTTAATGAATGAAATAAGCAATTTTTATCTTATATTTTATTTTATTTTTATGAATATACTGTTATTCAGCACTATATGCTAAATAACTGTCTTTGCTCTTTTACGCAAGTGTAAGCTTTAAAAAAATATTTTTGGTGTTTTCCTTTTGGTTCCCTTCTTATGAAATCAAGTAAATACAATTCAACAAAAGAAATCAAGAATAATATATTTTAACAAAAACGATTCAATGCATGATTAGTAAAATTAGAAAAATTACCAAATGCTCCAGGCGGGGAAATAAAGACACTATTTTTCAATTTTTGCTCCCACCCTCATGGGACGGTGACGCAGAGGAGTACACCACTTTTCTGCACTAGAGCAGAAACGTATCACTTTCTGCGTACTTTTTAGAACAACAACCACCCACTTTCAGAGCATGAGATATGAAAAATATCAAATGATATTTCGTACATAAGTTCCGAAAAACTCATTAGTACGAGCCGGGGTTTGAACCCACGACCTCCGAATTGTAAGTCGCACGCTCTTACCGCTAGGCCACCAGCGCTTCGTATGATCCATATGTTATTAATATTAAATAATGGCGGCGGCTTTTTCAGGTCCGGTATTTGCGGGCTGAGCATCCAGCGGGCGCCCTCGACTACGCACTCGACGCCGCGCGCCACGCCGCACCCGCCCTCCACCTCCCCGCTCTCGGACGACGTCGTGCGTATACACGTCACCTACAATCCACTCGCGGCTAACCCTTCCCACCTTCACCCGATCTCACCCTCCAAGTACAAACCGTACTCTGAAGAACACCACAAACCGCTCTCGCTCGGCTTCTATGCGAGCAACGGAGCCAGTAATATGCCATCCGATAACAGAATCAGGATACAAGTGCCGTCCGAAGAGCTTTTGACACCTGTCGTCGACTCCGGGAGGATTATAACGCAACGGTACATAGATACGCGTTCTGACTTGTACGATTTAAAGTAAGCCACTAGGCCCACTAGTGTTTAGGTAATATTGATCTGAACTTAGGTATTATTTTGGAAATGGTCAATCAACGCAATATAAATATAGTAAATTAGAATCTCTTCCGATCCCTGAATCTGATCTTTGTAAAGTATAAAATTTTGTCATTGTGTGTAATTTCGTTGAAGCCGAATGTTTATGAAAGTTAATAGTATAGCACAATCGGATTAAGTCTCACCTCGAAATCCTTCCAATGATATGAAATTTGGTATGTATGTTAATTAAAGGTATCACACTATTTGACATTTGGGGACCTAGAGGAATCGCAGCCATCTTGGAAAATGTGTACCATCCTGGAAAAAATTGCGTTTTACTCTAAATATACGTTCTCTATGAAAATATAGTGTAAAGCTTATTAAATTCTACACAAAAAAGTTCTAGATAACTTTGCGGAAAAAATACATCTTGTTATAGAAAATAATAGCTGAATCCAGATTTAGCGCTTATACCCTTTCATATTCTCTTAATATGAAACTTGGAGGAATATGAATTCCACTTCTGTCTATACATTTGTACACGTTCTACTCCAATATCAACATTTTACTCGACTGCGACTTAAACAAAAAGTAGGGTTATGGGTTTAAATACTGAAAATCAGTACACCCTGTAGCTCAGGATACTGGACGGAAATTTTTAAAATGACATATCGGTAGATTCCTCTTGCCCATGACAACCTGTTTACACCTGTTTTATTAAAGAAAAATTAATACAGCCGCCTTGAAAGGACGCCGAATAGTAAATCATATTTTTACTTCTAGCGCCTAAACTATTGAGTGGATTTCAACAAAATAGACATCAGTATCCATAATTGGTACACGAGTGCTATGTATGCAATACAAATTTACTAAAATAAATGGAGGAAAAATGTGTACAACCTAAAAATGTGCCTACAAAAACAGACGTTAGGTCTTAAATGGGGTTTAAACAATAGTGACAGTAATGAAATTTGACACCTACAATTTCAGGGATCCCTGTTTTCGTGTCATAAAATTGGAGCTTCGGGGGCCACGGGGATCAAACGCCATCTTGAAAAGTATAACTCTTTTTAGGTTTTTCTTTTTTTCTTGGAATATCTGGGTTTAATGTGAATACTGTGTATGGCGAAACGAAAGCTTATTAAATTCCACACTAATAAGTTATACAACACCATGTCCCAAAAATGAAGCCTTTTTCTAGAAATAGGGCTTACAAGTTATAAGGGAAGCTTATAAGTTAATAAGTTTTCGTGGTAGGGTAGATAATGTTTTTGTGTTCCAGAAATTGGTAAAAAAATTATACAAGTATTTTTTTCTGACCCGTCTTAAAATAAAATTTTAGTAGGAGATGATAAGTATAACCTTTTGACTTCTGAGCCATATTTCTAGAAGAAAGCTCCGTTTTAGGGACATGGTGTTTTATACCTTTTTTGTGTAGAACCTAATAAACTTTTGTTTCGCTATACACAGTATTCACATTAAACCCAGATATTCCGAGAAAAACAGAAAAACCAAAAAAGACTTATACTTTTCAAGATGGCGTTTGATCCCCGTGGTCCCCGAAGCTCCAATTTTATGACACGAAAACAGGGATCCCTGAAATTGTAGGTGTCAAATTTCATTACTGTCACTATTGTTTAAACCCCATTTAAGACCTAAAATCTGTTTTTGCAGTCACATTTTTAAGTCCTAAACATTTTTCCTCCATTTATTTCAGTAAATCTGTATTGCATAGCACTCGTATACTAATTATGGATCTACTGATGTCTATTTTATTGAAATCCACTCAATAGTTAAGGCGCTAGAAGTAAAAATATGATTTACTATTCGGCGTCCTCTCAAGGCGGCTGCTATATTTCTTTAATAAAACAGGTGTAAACAGGTTGTGAAGGTCAAGAGAAATCTACCGATATGTCATTTTAATAAATCCGTCCTGTATCCTGAGCTACAGAATGTACTGATTTTCAGTATTTAAACCCATAACCCTACTTTCTGTTTAAGTCGCAGTCGAGTAAAATGTTGATATTGGGGTAGAACGTGTACAAATGTAAATGTATAGAAAGTGAAAATCATGTTCCTCCAAGTTTCATATTAAGAGAATATCCCCTGAAAGTGTATAAGCGCTAAATCTGGATTCAGCTATTATTTTCTATAACAAGATGTTTTTCTTTCGTGTAGAATTTAATAAGCTTTAATGTCGCCTTACACCATATTTTCATAGAGAACGTATATTTAGAGTAAAATGCAAATTTCTCCAGGATGGTACACATTTTCCAAGATGGCTGCGATTCCTCGAGGTCCCCAAATGTCAAATAGTGTGGACATGAAAAAGTTTGGAAGGATTTCGAGGTGAGACTTAATCCGATTGTGCTAGTATGTCAGCTTATGAATCAAGTATTTAGTAACTGTAAGTAAATGACAGTCTGGTGTCACGTCATCAATACTTTGGATGGAGTATGTTTCTTGTAAGAATTAATAGGGGATATTACTGCAATGTTCTGCCACCAGAGTGCAGCACTAGCCTTTTTAGTAAACCATAGAGTAACTTATACGTACTGTACCATAACAGGTTTTTGACAAGTTTTCAGAGATAGTAAAATATGACATTGATGCAGCAAGGCGGTTTGTTTACAGATCACCTACCGGGAAACGCGAATCCGAACTTTCTCTATCTGCCTCTTTATCGCTCGAATATGCAAGAGTGACAGAGATGTTAGATAACGAAATTTCGATTTTCTTGTCTTGCGATAGACCCTCAGATTGTGGAAGTGGCGCCACCTACGCAGAGTTTCGCGTAATATTCTCTATTGTCTATATGCTACCAATTGCACGAAAGCAATAATATTTAATAGTTTAAAAAACACTAGAAAAACACGCTTTTATAAATGCACGATATAATAGGTTTGTTATAATTATAGCCTACCTGATCGTGTTCAAAGTCCATTACGTGACCTTTCTCACAACTACTCACAAGTGCAAACACGACTATGATACGATATTCCATCATGGAATGCCAATGCCTATCTTCCGGCTTCATCATCCGACCTTGAAACCTAAGCGTGGTCAAAGTTCATTACGAAACTTTTCTAACAAATCCAAACACAGCTATGATACGATGTTCCATCATGAAGTTCCAGTTCATATCTTCCGGCTCCATCATCAGATCAGTTCGACAGTACCATATTATTGTATTGTCATCAGAACTACATACAGCTGCCAATTTTCATGACGCTACTATCCTTGGGAGATAGTTAAATTAGTTACCTTAGATTCCATTACATAGATAGTTACATACAGGTCGACCTTAATAAAAGCGTGTTAAAAAGTTAGGCAAGTAGAGTCAATGTCTTAAATTTCCACATGACCTTCTTAACAGCTCATTCCACATGAGTACAAAGTGTGACGCCATATTGTCATCTTGTTTATGAAATATTGCGTTTAAATATGGAGTTTTCTTTTTTTTAACATCTTAGAGATTCGAGTGCCAACTTTGGATGTGGTAGTTTTCAGTTATTTCAATAGTTATTTACGATACAAGTGCGGAAATGAGGAAATGAGGAAACGAGTTGCGAATTACCTATTTGCACGCGTATCGTACAACGTTTTACAGTACATATGGCCCTTTAAACTTTTGACATATGCACGAAAAGTGCTCTTTTACGCACTAGTGCAAGAAAGTAGCACCATATGTACTGTAAAATTTATTTCTTCATTGCCAATTTGGTTTTTCTTTTCCTATCCTATAAATTAAAATATGATATAAAGTTAAATAATTAAAAACTATCCTATTGTTGTATTTTGCGTGATGATGCTCATCTGAACTGATAGCAAGTTTAAGAACACTCAGTCAATTTCACGATCGCGTATTTAAATTTATTTATGTGTATACAAATGTGTTAATATATTTAAGATGTAGTAAATACAGTTCAAAATAAGTCACACGTTGTTAGAAATACTGACATAGTGCTTTATTTGTAAGAAAAATGTGCGAATAATTAGAATTGTGGTCAAGTGTAGTGTTTACATAACTACATACCTACACTAAATGTAAAATTTATTCTATGAACCGAGTGGTTTTTAATCTTTTAAGAAGCCTTAATTTAGAGCAAAATTAACGTATGTACGTAGAAAATACAGATTTTCAAATCTTACCAAAAATAATAATAATAAATACTGGTATTTGACTTTTACCTGTTTATTATCGCTTCAAGTCTCTATTTAATCTTATTTTACAAAGTTCACATTGAAATGTATATGTAATACCTTTGTGAATGCGATAAGATAACGGAAAAAAATCGTGTGTCATAGATGTACCGGTTCAACATTTTCTATGCGTTTATTTTGTAAAAAGCAATGTGATAAGCAATAATTTCCTTAAATAGCTGTTTAGTGAATGATTGGGTTCGCACATGTGTTAGATCCTGAGGATTAGTATATGGTTATATGGAGTACAGATATTTATATAGAAACATATTAATCTCTACTTATTTGATTATAGGTAGTATGAAGTACCTCGTGACGCTTATTTCTGACAACAAGACATTCGAAACGCTATTTGACTTGTCTACATATAAGTACCTATACTTAGTGTGAAATTAGGTATCTCCCCAATACTGAAAATACGTAGATAATTCACATAGCGTATCGGGGGGGGGGGGCTACTATTCGAGTACATTTAAAGTAAGTCATGTGAAACAAAGCCGATCTGCGGTTTCTTCAAGATACATGTTTGCATGGATTAATTTTCGTACAAAAAATTATGACATATTTAGGCGTAATTTCAAAACTTTTTTAATGATTTAATGATTTCAATCATAGTTTGTCACTACTCGAAATATGGAAAAATAATTACCTTAACATATGTATAAAAAAGAATTATGACAACTATATAAGCTTTGTGCTATTAAAGTACCTACGTAATTTGATTTGCACTGGACAATAGTAGAAATTAGAAAAGATGTCATTGGAGCTATTAAAATTTGTGTGAACTTTGGTATTGATATTGACGCGCGGGCATTAGCTAACTTCCATAATGGCAGTTACAAAACTTAAAACAAAACGTGCCCGTTTTGTGAACAAATGTGTACCCTGCATATTTGACGCCTGTTCATAGAGCGCTACTGGAACAAGGCTTCAATTATAAATCAACCAAACGACTTTTAACATCCGACAATGTACCTTTTGCCTGCAAACATCTCATAATTCTCATATGAAATCCTGTAACAACTCATAAGAGCTCTTGCTCATTGACGTACAGTTTTTGCGGGATAAGGTTTTTTGCAGGGTTCCGTTTTAGTAGTATACGTGCTAATATAGTAACGTTCACACGAGCATTCTGTTTGCGGGACACTCACTGCACGCATACTACAAAAAACTGGATCCTGCAGAAAACCGTACCCACAGAAAACTGGACGTCAGTGGGAAAGCGCCCTAACATAGTATAAGAGCCTAGTCTTTAGTCACTATAGGTACTTGCATTTATTTGTTACGAAATGTTGTACTACGAGTAGCCGCAGACCTTTGCAATGCACACCTAAAGAATACTATACATATTGACTATATTGTAACTACAAGCTCTTTTTAATTAAAGATAGTATATAAGTGTTCAATGAAATGTGATTTACGCTGAATCTCTTCAAAGACTTGGATATCATAACATGTTGCTCCATTAAAAATACATATTAGGTAATACTTAGATATGTTTTCTTCCTACACACACATATGTACATACATTATGTTACAAACATTTCTCAACAGTATTTTTTTGTGAGCATATTATGTTTTTTTTTGTACAAATAGTAAAGGGCTATCTGGCGCATTGTAATAATTATTTTTGTACCAAAAAGCTCAATGTTTATACATATTTATTGGAATTCCCACATCGTTAATAATGGCACAGGCCTGCATAAAGATTAGGCCGTTGAAAACACTTGAACAGCTGTAAAGCGCGAAGCCGCGAACGCGAGTGTGGAGGGAGTTTAATAAAAATGTGAAAACGTATTTTGTGGATTGGATTATTTTAGAATACCTGCAATTCCATTCTTAGCATTCTATCAACATCATTTTATTGGTTCAACAATTTAATTGTTATTTCTGTAATATAGGGTACCATATGACAAATACTTGTTACGTGACTAGACCAGCAGGTACAAAATAATTTATTTCCATTAATTACTTTTAAAATGTAAAAACTTAACATTTACTTTTAAACCATACTATATTATTAAACTTAATAAGTAGGTAAGTACATTTATAAAAATGTAAACGTTTTAAAATTTGAAATAAGTACCTACATATTATTTTTTATATTGATTTAGAAATTTCATAAAAGGTAAATTGGGGTAATTTGCTAGTAACTGGCCACTTTAGAAAATTACATTTAGTTCACTGACGTCATTATTAGACTGCAATTTTATAATTTGATGGTTTTATTTTATTTTTTAATTATTTTATTTTATTTTATTGGTTCAAAAAATTACACAGCGTTACAGTTGGTACTAATGCAGTGCACAGGAAAATTTAGGACAGAAAGTAATACATACAAGCAAGGTACAGCATACAATCTGGAACTAGGTATGACAATATTTTTATTATTTTTAGGGTTCCGTACCCAAAGGGCAAAAACGGGACCCTATTACCAAGACTTCGCTGTCAGTCTGTCCGTCTGTCTTTTACCAGGCTGTATCTCATGAACCGTGAAGCTAGACAGTTGAATTTTTTTACAGATGATATATTTCTGTTGCCGCTATTACAACAAATACTAACTTACTACTAACAACAGCGTATACTTGCAAAAAGGCGCGAAATCAGGGGTGCGAAACTCCTAGCTTCGGGAAAACTCGGCTCTGTTCGGCTCAGCATTGCTCCGAGCAATTATTAGGGTTGGCACAACTTGACGTCCCTTTGCGTGCACGGTCGTGCACACAGTGGTCACAGATAAGATAATGATCTGAATTTTGACAATCCTAAATAGCCGAAAGGGATAGTGCCATATATTAGAAAGGGACATCGTGATTCGACCCTGAACCGCTGTCAAACTTCGGTTTTGTAGGAGGTTTCCTTTCTGTACGGTAGCCCTATTATTTATTCTGTGGCGAAATTAATATTTTCTGTGGTAAGTCAACTCTTTGCGCCCATTGTTAGCATGTGTTTGTGTTAACGACGTTGCACCACACACACGCATACGACGAGAAACCTGCTTTAAAGCTGTAACGGTGCGGTGCGGTAGTATGTTACGGCTATTATCAACGCTTGCTTGCTTTTTTTTCATTACACTTTACTTATCTTATACGGAGTTACATAATATATATCTTTTCACATCACCAATTCGAAATAGTAGATTGTGTCACAAGGGAGCAAAAACATATTTACGGCGAGGGCGAAAATTGAATCCTGAATGAAGCGAAGGATTCTATAATAGAATCCCAAGAGTAACGAGGGATTCTAAAGTAGAATCCTGAGCATAGTGAGGGATTCAAGTGTGTTACGTCCAAGATGGAAATAATTTTGCTACCATGTGACACATACTGCTTTTCACATCACCTATGAGGTAATTATGATTTTTAAAAATATTATTTAAGCTAAAAAAATAATGTACACAGAAAGTAAAAATAGTGTCCTAGAACAGAAAAGTGTTACTTTGATCCCTACTAGGAAGCAGGGAAGAAGTGCCACTTTGATCCCTCCTAGCAGGGAAGAAAAACCCCTTTTTCGAATTGGCGATGTGAAAAAGGGGTTTTCATCAAAGTAACACTTTTCTGTTCTAGGACACTGTTTTAAAAAAAATTGCACTTTATTATTTTAGCTTAAATAATATTTTTAAACCTCATAATTACCTCATAGGTGATGTGAAAAGCAGTATGTGTCACATGGTAGCAAAATTATTTCCATCTTGGGCGTAACACACTTGAATCCCTCACTACGCTCAGGATTCTACTTTAGAATCCCTCGTTACTCTCGGGATTCTGTTATAGAATTCTTCGCTTCGTTTAGGATTCAATTCATTCATTTTATTTTAATAAAAAAGAAACATTGAAAGAGTAGTCGATAAAGCAGTCAAACACCGATAGATTATTAATATGTTGTAACTTGACATCACTAGTTTTGATCTCACATAGACAATTTACGCACACACTTGCATTTCATTTTTGGTCGCACTTTTAAAGCCTGACAGTTGTTCTTTGTCATCCTAGTTCTCCCAGGGGTCGTAGCACGGTACGCTTATCACACGCTTATCACCATGCCTGTCACGTTCTAACAAGTATGTGAGTGCGAAAGTGACGGACTTAGTGATAGGGGAACCATGCTGCGCGGGCAGGTAGCATTTACACGTCATTATGACGTCAGCGTCGTGATTATGACGTCATTATTACGTCATTATGACATCGCGGACGTCACTTTGCTACCTGGGCTGTGGAGCCGTCTATTTCTGACGTCACGTAAACGTGACAGAGTAGTTTGACGATGCATGTCATGTAATTGATGACACGGACAGTAAAAGTGTTAAGGCCGTTCCATCGGTTTGCCGCTATCACTGTCACATTTCGCAAGAAATAACGGGAAAGACCATGCGCGCCAAGTGTCAATTTTGATCGAATTTTGTCGATTTTTATTTATTTTAAAAACGTTGCCTTACAATATCGAAATTCGAAAGCGGTAAAATTACTATTAAAGTTAAGATTGTTTTTTCTTCATGTTTTTTGTTTATAGTGTCATATAATATAACCGAGTAAAATTGGATTAAAAGTCCTAGTTAGAGGTTACTTTGGGAATTAATTGTATCGAGCGAAGTGTCATAATTAGTGTATCGGAGCTTATAAACTAAAGAATATAACCAAGAACTACATATATTTTTTCCACGTCTACGAATATCAATGTCTCTTAGAAAAATATGATCATATAAGGAGAGTTTTCGCCTTCTGGTTCAGGGAACCGCCTTAACAAGGATGTATAAGTAGTTTTCAATTATTAGAAATCGTCACCTTTAATTTACAAGAACCAGTACATTGTTCTTGTAAATTATAGGTAACGATTTCTATTAACGCCAAGAATTGCACTGGTCGTTTATTAGTAGGTAAATTAAGAATATGTAGTATATTTATGTCTCATATTACTTAATCAGAAAAATTAACTTACAGGCAAACTATAAATACTTCCGTATAACGTGTTTGTAAATGTACCATAACAATGGGGTTGGCCGGTCGAAATAATTAGCAGATGGCGCCTGCATAGCTTGCCCTGTCAATCCCTAGAATTGTGTCAAATTTTTGTTTTTTTAATGCCCTGGATGCCAGCCCTAGCCAAATCTCATAGAAAAAGGGGCAAGCTATGATGGCGCCATCTCTGCAAACCTTTGACAGTTGCCAACCCCATTGATACGTTATGGATAAGTACTTCACTAGTGTAGCAAGTTTAATAGGAAATATGATCTTTCCATATTCTGAACGCATGTATAGTTAGATACCTCCTTTGAATTAAACGCATGGTTAGCATGTACTATATTATAAAAGTGTTAAAACGTACAGTGAGATGAGAATCACAATAATGTATGTCAGTGAAGCTGCTGCTATTCTATATGTATAAATAAAGATTAGTCGGTTTTCGTTCAAACTTCAAAAAACATATAAAGTTTGCTTAAGTATAGGATTTAATGGGGAGCATCGTCAAATGTTTTTTTTTTGTTAATCAAGCTTAACACAAAATAATTGAGTTGAAATATAACTATACCTACATATATTTCATTCACAGCCATAAACATTAAATTCAAGTTCTATTCTGTTTTCAATCGTAAAAAATAGCCGGGTACAGAGGCTCACTCAACCTAATTCCAACATGATAGAGGCGATATTGGGGCGACTGAGCCACTGTTCGAGCTGAACCACTGTTTCCTGCCCTACCCTACATAAAAGAAATTAATTTGTTAAAAACCTTCAATATCGTTTCTTTATAACTCGTTACCTAAGTAGTTTTTTTTTAACTTCTTCGGCTTCTTCGTTGCACTCTTTACAGTGGTCGTGGCCATTATGTAAACTTTTGAGCGACTCGCTTAAGGACACGTCGCCAATGTCGCCATTCCTCCCGTAGAGCTGCTTTCCGTGAGCATTGGCTTACTGTGGCCGATTTGGTCGGTCCATCTCATTCCTCTAGCCATGTCACCTCCCACTCTTTCTTGCACAAGTTGCACAACCAAACGTTATATGGATGTTTCGTCTCGACAACACATGACGCTACGATCCTTGGAAGATGGTTAAATTAGTTACCTTTGATTCCATTACATAGTTACATACAGGTCGACCTAATAAAAGCGTGTTAATATAACACAATTTGAAGTTATACTTAATCTAAAAGTTACATGAAAATATAGTTTGAGTAGGTAGGTATGTCCAGGATGCTCCTGGATGTAGGGAAGACAATCGCTTGTACCGCATCCAGATATTTCTTTAAGAGCCCATCACCTATGCACACTAGCTCCACTGCTAAATAATTGTGATTATTGAAATTTAGCGATACATACTTTAAAAAAAAATCTAAAAAAAAAGTAAAACCGACTTCAAACGGGAAAAATAAAATATTCCCTCGTTTTATATGCGCTAGCAAACTGATACGTTTGAAGTCGGTGCCAAGCCAAATCTTAAAAGCGTCAAGTTGCCGTCAAACCGAATGCCAACCCTGGTATAGTTTGATAAGAACAAAAGAACCAATATTGTAACTATTTAGCTTGGCACCGACTTCAAACGTATCAGTTTGCTAGCGCATATAAAACTAGATAATGTTTTATTTTTTCCCGTTTGAAGTCGGTTTTACTTTTTTTTAGATTAATTTATTTTTCCATTTTTAGTGTTTCTTCATCTGTCTGGTCCGTCTGTCTGGTCATCAAACTGTCACTAAACATTTTTGCACTTCGGGTAAGTTTCAAGGTCTGGATCTAAGCTATCAAGATTTGAGGACCTCATGGAACCCATCATCAGAACTAGACCTTAACACAAATGTTCCTTCAGAACTTACTTGTGCTTAACAAATATAACGAGGGGGACTTAAATCGCCAAAATTTAAATATGCGTTGTTAAAGATGCCTGTTCTGGTCATCATCAGTAGTTCCACTTCATCAAATGCTACAGTTTTGAATGAAAAAGCTTGGTTTGTTGATGAAAATACTAAAACCGATATATATATGCCTATATGATTTGAGGAGTTCCCTGGATTCCTAATGGATCCCATCATCAGAACTGGGTTTTGACAAAAACGGGACCAACTTGGGACTATACACATTCAAACAAAAAAACAATTTTCCCAATCGGTTCATTAATGACGGAGTTATGTGGTAACATACAAACAAAAAAAACGGTCGAATTGATAACCTCCTCCTTTTTTTAAAGTCGGTTAAAAATAAGGCGGCTAAGTACTGTATTTTGTATTTAAGTACCTTTTGAATACATTTTAATAGTTTTTACGTTGCTAGATTCGTCAATCTATGCGTCCAAAGTAAAATCGGCCTTTTTGTTTTGAGTTCATAGATCGACGAATCCAGCAACATAAAAACTAGTTTGATGTAGTCAAAAGGTACCTAACTTAAATACAAAATACAGTACGAAGTGGCCTCCTTTTTCGATGCTTATTCGATTACATTTATCAAATTTTGATATCGGATGCGCCCTTTTTCATAGCTATATTAGAGTTCAATGTGCTACATGCGAAGAGAGAAAAACCCCATTAAATATTCCTATTCTACTTGTAGACACTTTCTAAACATGTCTCTTGCATGGGTTGCATTTTTGACGAATTCATTCAACTTTTCGTGACGAGTCGATACCTAATTAAGATTACCCACATAGGTACCTACTTAAGTAGTTAAATGTTTACTTACATACTAAAGGTCATGTAAGCTAAACTTATTTGTCACAGTTCATGTAGTACATATGTTTAATATGCTAGAATTACTATTTTTATGCCACACGGTATCTAATGTATAGAAATATATTTATATTATAAAACATTTGGTCAAATAAATTGATGTAAAAGATTAGACGTCCAATTTTTGTTCACAAAAACCTGTGCCATTTCTAAATTAAAGATGATTGGTAAGACATTATGTTATACGTATAATATTATTGTATTTTATTATGTATTTGTATACCTATGCTTGGCATTTAGTAGGGTATACCTATATAAGCTCCTTACGATATTTTATATAATATTTGTTGACATTTAAGTGCTCTTTATTTCGTCTAATAGGTGGTACTGGTAGTACATACACAACCATTATTCAGCAATAGCGACGATTTGTAATGGAGTATTCCCATTTGTCCCCGCCTCATGTATGGCGGCGGTCACGTGGGGAGGGTATAAATAGGAATACTCCTTTGCAATTGTTATTAATTGCACAGTCAACGCTTTTATTATTTTACTGTAGTTTTTTTTTATTATAAACATTATAACCAAGAACAAGAACTTCGCTAGATCGGGAAGTGTATTAGATCAAAATGTCGTGATAGCTTATTGTACTTGTGTCGGTAAATTACTTACCTATACGAATGTGTAGGCTTAGCACCGGAGCACCGCGACAGTATCTCGCCCGCCAGATGGACTACCCGACCCTTTAATTAATACAGATAGAAAAAGTCGGGTAGTCTATCTCACGCGCGAGATTCTAAGCCCACTGGATGGATTATACTACCTAAAACGACACGCCACACTCTTATCTTCTACTTGGACAAATCACGTAAAATATCCATGATGTTCATCGAAAATTCGTAGTAACATAACTAGCTAATGCCTTTATCATATTTAAATTTATCGTTATATTCCTACGATTACGAGTATAGTATTTGAGACGTACAATGAGTAAATAGTATTAAAGAAGGTCTGACTTTGAAAAATGGCTACGAAGCAATTTGTTTCCAAGGTACCTTAATATTGTCCTATTTCAAATCTTGAACGTTTAAAACATTTTTAAATATTTTTCGATAAATTTATAATCTGCTCAGCATAAAAACACGCGAGTATCGCCTTTTGTTAGTAAAAAATTACAAGGAGTGGGGTGCGCCTTTGCGAAGGAATTGACCTAACTGGCTTGAAATAAACTACTTACGCCCGATATGCCCATCGAATGCATGCATATGTATTGTATAATGCCTTGGTCTTATGGTGTAGGTACCTATCGTTAGTACAATCGTTAAGTTCGCGCATGCCTATACTTCTTATATTTAGCGTTATTATAAAATTGAAGAGTTCTTGAGTTGTGTTATGAACAATAAACAGATTTCACTATTTCAGTTTTTTTTTTCAAAAATTTGTTAAGAACGCTCCTATAAAATATAGCACATCCTGAGTAATTTGAGACTCCTTATTCCTACAAACGAGCGTATTTTGCAAAATGCTTCCTTTTTCATTCAACATTACGACGTAACTATTAGTATTTATTCAATAACTGTTTACGTTTTTAAATAATCATTTCCTCAACTAGCGGCTGAAATAGTTAAAGTTTTCATTTTCTCTTTAAACCTAAAATAAATGAGTTTTCGTGGAAGTATTTTTCAAAATTTGCAGTGAGAACTAGTGAGAAGTGTCGTTTCGGTTGCCAATTTTGCAGTAAACAAGAATCATTAAATCATTTTTCAAAAAATTGTTAAGAACGCTCCTATAAAATATAGCACATCCTGAGTAATTTGAGACTCCTTATTCCTACAAACGAGCGTATTTTGCAAAATGCTTCCTTTTTCATTCAACATTACGACGTAACTATTAGTATTTATTCAAAAACTGTTTACGTTCTTAAATAATCATTTCCTAAACTAGCGGCTGAAATAGTTAAAGTTTGCATTTTCTCTTTTTAAACCTAAAATAAATGAGTTTTCGTGGAAGTATTTTTCAAAATTTGCAGTGAGAACTAGTGAGAAGTCTCGTTTCGGTTGCCAATTTTGCAGTAAACAAGAATCATTTGGTACATGAATGATTACAATCAAATTCACCATATCTTGTACAATTCAATTCACCATATCTTGCTGAAATGATTGAAAATTAAAGATTCATTTAAAAAAAATGATAAAATTCCTTCCGAGTTTTCTTCATTTTTTCGGTGAAAACAGGGTCGCATTATTTTTTTTTATCGCAAATTGTGCTTATATTTTGCCCTCAAAATAATATTATAGCAAACTCTATGTGAGCTGAACCCATAAAAAAAAATCATAAGTATAGGACCTATTTTGCAGTAAATTTAAATATTTTTAAAGGACGTATAAGTCACGCTGCACCGACGCTGCGCGCTCACTGCTCACTCTCTATGGAAGGTATAGACAGAGATTACCCTATCGTTCGCTACGGAACGAACGACTGGCATCTTGGCTAGGTACTCTAATGATCTGGAAAGCAAAACGCACACGGAACCCATTTCAGTGGCTAGCTACGGATTTGGTTTTAAGTGGTTTTAACGTAAACTGTAGGTACTAAACCCGAGTGCCTAGCCAAGATTCCAGTCGTTCGTTCCGAAGCGAACAATAGCGTAATCTCTCTCTAGCTCTCTTCCATATTAGTGCGATGGAGACAATTACGTTTCGTTTGCTACGGAGCGTAAACGGTTGGCATCTTGGCTAGGCACCCTGATCATTTGGAAAGCGAAAGACATACGGAACGCGTTTCTATTACCCATTTCAGAGGCCAGCTGCAGATTTGGTTTTAATGTAAACTATAGGTACCTAAACGGTTGGCATCTTGGCTAGGCACCCTGGTCATCTCTGGGTACAAGTATGTATATTTTATTAACATAATAAACTGAAATTACTACTACGTATGGTAGTAATAAAATAAAATAAAAGAGTGGCTATAACAATAAAAATAATGTTACTTGCTATTGAAATCGACAACGATCAAGATTATTCTTCTCTGCGTTCAAAACGCGTTATAGTTGCCGGCGCTCGCGTCCGCGCGTCAACGCCATCTATTGAGTGTTATTTCGTGAAATCGATAAACGCTCCAGGGAATAAGGGCTCTTAATATTTTATATGCTCAGTGATAGTAAATATCATCTAGTTTAAGTAATTAACATTCAATAAGCGATACTAATGTACGTTTTTAGTAGGAATTTTCATAATACTCAAAAACAGATTCCGGACAGGGTACGGAAGTAGTAATTTGAGCCTTTAAGTATTTTTAATTGTACCCTAAAAACAAATTAATCAGTGAATTAATGTTGATACCGGTGTGGAAGAGTACTTCTTTATGAAAAAAATAAATAAATGGTACGTATTATTTGATGCTATCCTGCGATTTTCATCTCGGTCAGAAAAATTCTTATATATATTACACATACATATTGACATATGATAGTGACGCGAGGTGAAGGACTTAAACTCGATACACTAGAGAGAATAACACAAACACATGATTGCACGATTTATAATTCATTATAGGTAATAATAATATCTAAAACATATTTTATAAAATTAGATATTACAAGTCTTACAGTCGCCATCGATAATATAGGTACATTTATAGATACAGGGTGCGGAATTTGCACTAACGCCTGGACAATATAGTCTTGTCCAGATCTTTATGAGCACCATGTTCACATCGATATATTTGATGAATAACAACTGTAATCCGGGCAATAGCTGTGAGCCTCTGGATCGATATACCCTAGCGACATCTTACGGTTGATGTCGCTAGGGTCTCCTACACCCATATAGTGGGAAGATTTGCTGACTATGGATGAGGTGTTGGTGGCCCAGTTGGCAAATGCTGGAGTATCGATCCAGAGGCCATGAGTTCAAGACTCACCCAAGGCAGTAATTTTTCTACTTTTAAATTTATCTAAGCTTAATAGCATCGTTCGCAGACGTTTCTGCTTGTTAAAAAATATTTTACTACATACAGTTATGACAGGCCAAATAGGAACTTCAATAGTATTTGTATTTGGTTATAGGTACAATTGTCTAAAAATATACCTACACGATTGTTAAGTGTACGATATCTTAGATACCAACTTACACAACCGAATTCATGATTTAAAAAAAAATCTATCACCTTTTCATACCTAAATGAAAAAGCCTGCAGGGAAAATATTCATCTCATTCACACGGTACACGGTATAGGTACTCGACAATATTACATCATACAATACCTACATTTGTTCCATTAGATTATTTAAAAACTCGTGGAAATTACGGCTCCTCGGAATCCATTCCAACCCAATATTACGAGTAGGCAGAGGTATGCTGACTATGTTGTAAGCTTTTATTTCAAGTAAAATAGGGGTAAACGAAAAATCTGCAGCATACTTATACATACATGTGTAGGTCGATGTGGTTTGAATGTAGATTGATCTAGGTGCCTATGAAATCAATGTAGCCTTACGTACTGCTTCAGACCCTTATTTCTACTCTTTACTTATCAAGTTACCTGCCATATTACACAATAGTTAAGTTTAACTATGTCTGTACAGGATTTTTTACACAATTTTACAAGGTTTTTGACAGAGGGGTATGTTACTGAAAGGCTAGTCCAGTTATCTATGGTCTAAGATGGTTTACAATATGTGCTAGTGCTGCACTCTGGCGGCAGAACATTGCAGTAATATCCCCTAAGTATTTACATTTTAAAAACATGCTTCTTTTACTGCCTAACTGTTTTGTTATGATATGGTAACATTTAGATAGTGAGTAGGTACCTACTTTCCATCCAAATATTTGGCTTTGAAATGCCAAACCAACTCTACAACCATATATATAGAACTAGCGACCCGCCCCAGCTTCGCACGGGTAAACCTTAATAAATTATATAGCTAAACCTTCCTTAAGAATCGCTCTATTGGTAGGTGAAAACTGCATGAAAATTTGTTAAGTAGTTATTGAGTTTATCGGGAACATACAGACACACAGATAGACGCGGTGGGGCGGGGGACTGCGTTTTATAATATATATGTATAGATATATATACCGTACAAAACTGAATTGGACAACTGGTAAGGATTACGTTGTACTTAATATACCTACGTAGGGCAGAAGTACGGGATTTGTTAGCCGTTTGTCTGGCTCGCATTTGGTCCAGGTCGCTGCTTGTCCAATTAGCGTTTGGTCCAATACGCAATTTGCCCAAAAATCCGGACCAAAACCGAATTGACTTATTAGCAGTTGGTCCCAATCGGAGTTCGCCATGTATGCATTTTGACATACTCGCTGCTCGCCTTAAATGCAATTAGCCCCATACGCAAATCGTCTTTTCCTTGTTCCACCTATCCCTACGTGGAACAGGCGATTCTTTTCGTCATTCCATTGAAGTAGTAGAAATAAAAATGTATCAAAGTTGCTTTGCTCCTTTTTCACTAACTTTATATACTATCGATAATATGGATTCCTGCAACAAAATCAGGTTAGGTACCTACTCGTATCTAGCAAGACGTTTTTACACGGTTTCAGATGTTAGAGCTAGGTAATATACAATCGTAAAGCACTGTTGTTGTAAGAAAGACTCATTTTGGCAAAACTGTTTACTTATTTTAACAAAACATAACTTAACATGTATCTTAACATCAACAAAAAAAAATCGGCTTTGTAACACCCTTGATATATTATGTTGTACACTTCCTTAACTTGTAAAACCATTTTAAGCTAGAAGGAAATTAAAACCAACTAGTATAACAGACTTGTAAGTTATGACAAAAACAATTGCAAATAAAAATAATCAACTTTTAAATAATGATTTAATACAATAACTAAAATTAATAACTGGCTGTTCGATTTGTTCTTGTAGTTTCGGAGCGCTTTCTCCCCCTCCAGCAATGCGTGCTTCTGCTTTCCTAGCTCGCCAAGAATGAGTAGTTTTGTGGCAGTTCTTATTTGTTCTTGTAGTTCCGGAGCGCTTACTCTTCCCCCCCCCCAGCAATGCGATATTAAAGAACTGCCACAAAACTACTCATTCTTGGCAGTCTGCTACTAAATCAATTCGGTCCGGATTTTAAGGCAAATTGCGTATTGGACCAAATGCTGATTGCACAAACAGCGACCTGGACCAAAGGATATCCTTGCACCGTTTTTGGCCAGTTTAAATTTGAATGTATATATATATGTATCATTTTAGTTTATATATAATAATTTTTAAGAAAAAAAAACCGACTTCAATGGGGGATGCCGTTGAAAGATGTCTTTGATGGTGCACTTATATTCCCGACAATGAACGGAAAAAGCATTAAACCGCCCACTTTTCTAGTAGCATTTCGTTTCTGTAAGGGTCACAAATCTAATCTAACCCACTTTTTTGATAGTAGTTTGGTTCTGCGAGGATCGCAGTTCAAACCTAACCTAACCCACTTTTCTAGTAGCATTTCCGGGTCCAGGTCTGGGTTCGGGTCCGGGTCTTAGTCCGGGTCCAGGTTCCAGGTTCAGGTTCAGGTCCAAGACCATGTCCAGATCCGAGTCCGGGTCCGTGTCCGGCTGTCCGGGTCTAAGTTTGAGTCCGTTTTCGGTCTGGGTCCGGGTCCGAGTCGGGGTACGGGTTCAAGTCCGGGTCTGAGTTCGGTCCGGGTCCGAGTCGGGGTCCATGTTCAGATCCGGGTCTGGGTCCGAGTCCGGGTCCCAGTTTGGTTCTGGGTCCATAGAGAACAAATCGCCAAACGGGAACGATATGTGTCGTTGAAGAGTTCCATTCTGATCATCATCAGCAGTTCCACTTCATCAAATGTCACTTTTTTAAATGTAAATGCTGGATTTGTTGACAAAAATACAAAATTCACTATATGTACCTATTATGCCTTTCACATTTGAGGAGTTCCCTCGGTTCGTCATGGATCCCATGATCAGAACTCGAGCTTGACAAAAATGTGTCTTGAAAACTTAACTTGCTCAACAAACATAACGAAGAGGACAAATCGCCAAACGTGAACTATGCGTCATTAAAGAGTTCCATTCTGATCCACTTCCACTTCATCAAATGTCACTTTTTAATTGAAAAAAAAAAAACAAAAAACCAACTGAATTGAGAACCTCCTCCTTTTGAAATCATGAAGTCGATTAAAAAAACGATTACATTCAAATAATATTTTTTTTTAGTTTTGAAAGATTGGAGTTTTTGATAAATAAATTGATTATATCGTGTATTAAGACCATAAATGGCCACAAAGGGTACAGTGGCCACACACGGTAGGGTCGGTAGGTACCTTCTATCCTACTCGTAGGAGGTACATACATTACATTACCGACAAAAATTTAGGCAGGTATAAAACCTAATTGCTAAAACATAAGTACCTTATTATCACTTAATTTCAACATACATAGGTACCTAGTTTAGAGTGTAGTTTCTCACAGAATACTAGTAAATGCAACTTCGGCTTAGGGCAACATATCCCTTTGACCCTTGCGTGTATAATCACATGTTTTCTAGAAACTAATACGAGGATGACATCTTTACCGTTGCATCGGCGACCCATTGCAGTTAGCGAATTTAAACATGATAAAATGATCACTAGTAGGCCACCAAACGAAGGAAATACAGGGGATTTGGCATACTTGTAGGGAATGGTGTATTAAACAAGATACTAAAAGTACCCGTGACTGGGGGTGAAGCTAACGGGTAGGGGGGTTTTAGGTTCCCTGTTTACGAGTTATTTACGAAAAACTATAAAAAGGGACACTAAGCCCCCCCCCCCCCCCCTTGTTTAGTGGCCTATAGGTAGGTATATAGTTATGAGCAATGCAGGCAGGATTCAACTGTTTGTATATAACTTAAACTCTCGTATTTGCCGATTTTAATGATTTAGCCTGATATCTAGTCTTACTCTCCTTGAATCTGGGACAGGAATGCAATAAACTTTTTGATAGGTATACCTATGTTTGTACCCAGATTACTTTTTACTAATATCTCCTATAACGCCGTGGTTAACATGTCGAATTCGCTGTTTCTTAGTAGCACAATTATCTATCTATCATTGTTAATAGTTTAATAGTAGCATAATATAATAAATAAGTATTTTGATAATTGTAACTAAGGCTTAAATAACTTAGTACATTCAGCAGCAGAAGTTGCTAAGCGGGCGAGGTGTTCAAAATTACCTTGACACGCTCTTATTCTTAACAATAAAGTCGCGTCAAGATCATTTTAAACACCTCGCCCGCTTAGCAATTTCTGCTGCTGACTGTATAAACTAATTATGAAACAGACTGCTACGTAGTAGGTAGTTATTTGGCAAGCAAGGCTACGCACAGCCAAGCTCATACAATGCGAATTCTTCCGCAGGCATAAGACCTGCTTTACGGCACACCGTATCGGCGGGCATTTCCTGTCTATTCTAACACTCACTCAAAAACTCCACTAGGAATATGCTTTTATTATGTCGAAAACTGCGTCTTTCGTGCCGAAAATGAGCGCAAATAGCCCAAATATGAGCACTAGAATGTTTTTCCAAATTAAAAATTTGCCAGGACCGAAGCCGATGTCCCAGTAGGTGATAACCTCAATGAACGCCGGCGCTATCAGGCCCAGAATGGAGAAGCAGAAAGCGCCGATGACGCCCATGAAGGGGCCTATCGTGGGCACCGCCACGGCCAGCATCACGCACAGAGTCACCATGATAGTGCGCATCACGTAGTCGGCCAGGTCTGGCCGCTTCGTGAACTTATCCTTGATGCAGCTCCACATTATGTCTACGCACACGAAGAATTGCAGCCCGAACGTGCAGTATACTGCTATGGCGATCGAGATTTTCACAATTTGGGCAGGACTGTAACAAATAAGAATAAATTTTCATATTAGATTATCATCTAGTTTGGTCTAGAGACCGTCTTTTGAGCGTCGTCGTCTACTTAGTCAGCGCTATGGAAAATGGTGTCGCTGCGCAGTTGCACCAACGTTGCGTCGAGCAGCAGCCATAGCATAGCGTTGACTAGACGCCGACGCTCTGGAGACGCTAGTGTGGGGGGTATCTTAGCTTTATAAAGGATGGTTGCACACCCGATATCTGAGTAACTGCCCCTTGATGCAATACCATGATGTCACATCATGATATTGCAATTTTGTCTACTTTATCACACCCCACACCATGGAGACTGTATAAAGGAGCCAAATCTCTATGTATGAAAAGTGTCCATCAAAAAACAGTAATTAGGCGGCGCCATCATACACAGAAATACTACCAAAAACAACCTACGTAATTTGGTCGGGTTATTTGTTGCCTTATATGGTTCATGTTATATTCATGTCCCAGAGTCTAACTAGCGCCACCGGAGAGATTAGGAACTATTATTTAAAGCTTAACGCGGTCACTTTTACAACAATTCTGCCATAAGAGATTGCGATCCTTTCTATACCATCCATACCCCACACTATTGTGGTGTCACGGAAAAAAGCCATCCCACTTTACTTGCAGGGAAGTTTTTTATGTATACCCATTCAAAATTGCAGCCTTCTAGCATACCTAACTATCACATCGACGAAAAACAATCGGCGAAAAATTTAAATATTCTTTGACGTTGACTGGTACTACCTTAGAGCATTTTGGTACCAACTATCGCTTTAAAAATGGCATAAGTAGTATAGATATCCTATATAGGTACAATCGGCGAGATTATACAATAATACTAACAAAGTAATTAATATTCATCCCACGACCTACAGAGAGTGTAAAAAGAAATTTCTAGACTGGATCAAAACAAAAACCTACACTGAAAACCTCCTCGTAAATTGTATCTCGTAAATTTTCATATTTCATATATTTCATATATCTTTATTGCGATCATGTTCATTACAGAGGATGGTACAAAACATTTTCCTATGTACCACAACAATGTTTAAATGTAAAATGTATCCACGAATGCAGTGTCGATACAAACCCGATAGAGTTTCACGGCACTTTTCTGTCTGATGTAATGTAAGATTTTAATATAGAATAAATAATAATAATAATAATTTTGAAGTAGGTACATGATACCCCGTTAGGGCACTGCAACAATCTTAATACTAGGTACTGAACTATTTACAAATAATACATTATTGAACTAGGAAATTGCTAAATAAATTATGATAATAAACAAAACTTTGGTTAAATGTCATTCATATTGCATTATTACTCATTTATAATTATATATTTAATTCATCATATAAGCCCAACAATAATAAATAATAACATGAAATAAAAATAAAAATAATTAATTCTTTGGACTGATATTGCATTTATTGCATTATATCTATTGCATTTCTGATAAAAAATCCTCGACTGTATAATATGCCTTTCGTATTAAAATTGATTTCAGTTTGTTAATAAATGATTGCGTTTTTTGTTCATTAGTTACACTTTTTGGTAATTGGTTATAAATTATCACAGATCTATAGTGAGGGCTATTTCTAAACATTTGTAGATTTGGTTTTGCTGGCAACAATAATTTATCCTGTCTTCGGGCACTTTTAACATGTTCGTACAAGGTAATATGTTTTCTAACAACAATGGCAGTTTCTAATATGTAGAGACAGGGGAGGGTGAGCATATTTTCTTTAATAAAGAGTTCTTTGCATCCAGCTCGTTTGCGCACGTTTACAATTATTGGAAGGCACTTCTTTTGGCTTACGAAAAGACTGTGAGCTTCTGAGCTGTGTCCCCATAAAATAATGCCATATTTCAGCCAAGAGTAGGCATAAGCATAATATGCAGATTTGGCGCATTCAGCGTGTGTATTCGATTTCAGTAAATTTAAGGCAAAAATGAATTGGGATAGTTTTGATTTTATCATTGAAATATGCTCTTGCCAGTTTAACGAAGTATCGACAGTGATACCCAGAAGCTTGAAATGCTTTACTTCCTCTATATTTAAAGTATTAGTTACTGTAGATAGGTCTAGGGGTTCCTTTTGGTAAGGATGAAATTGTATAATTTTTGTTTTAAGGTTATTAATTTCCAGATTATGATTTGAGAGCCATGAAGTCGTGTTGTGATACGATTCTATAACTTTATTTGCGTCGCTTGAATGCTGGCAATCAAAAAGGAAGGACACATCGTCAGCATACAATATATTTAAATTGTTTGTCGATTTTGGCAGATTATTGATATAAATAATAAAAAGTAAACATCCGATCACGCTGCCCTGAGGGATAGAGCAGTTCGTTACTTTCATGTTTGATTGCACTAAAGTTAGTTGGTTACTTTGCTCGTCAAAGTCCGGTAACTGCACGTATTGTTTTCTGTCGCTGAGGTACGATTTTAGCCAGCCGTAAGCGTTACCTCGTATGCCGTATGTAATTTTACTACTTAAGTGATTGTTAATAATAATGTACACACAGTCATACACACACACACACACACACACACACACACACACAAACTTGGATCTTGTATGTTATACCATTTAATATAATTTACTGTCTTTATCTACACACATATCATAAACTCTCTCATAAATGCCTTCAAAATTCGTAAATACTAATGGCCAACATTAAGACTAAACTGTTTTGTTACAGCAAATTTTTTATCTGTGAAAATGTTATTATTGCTAAATAATAACATCGATTTCGATAATATTATTTTATTCAAAATTCGAACATCTCTGAAAAACAAAGAAATTTGATTTGACCTCTATTCTAATATCAGTCGAGATGACGTTTTATTCGAAATGAAATGCCAATTGCATACAATTTTGACAAATCTCGCTTGTTAGTTGGTATCGAACGATATGGCAATCGACCCCCACTCTAGTTTGTCTCTGAATTAAAGATTACGGAAAAATAATAAAAAAAAACCGACTTCAATGGGGGATGCCGCTGAAAGTTTACTTATTGTTGAAGGTTTACTCTTAGATTCCAGACAATAAAACGAAAAAGACAGCATCTTTTGCCTAATTATCCTAATCCATATTTTGCCTAATTTTGCCTAATTATTATAATATTGCCTAATAATGTAGAAAAGGACGTTTAACCACCCACTTTTCTAGTAGCATTTCGTTTTTGTAAGGGTCGCAGTTCTAACCTAACCTAACCCACTTTTCTAGTAGCATTTCCGGGTCCGGGTCTGGGTCCGGATCCGAGTCCGGGTCCGTGTCCGGCTGTCCGGGTCCAAGTTTGGGTCAGAGTTCGGTCCGGGTCTGGATCCGAGTTGGGGTCCATGTCCAGACCCGGGTCCGGGTCCGAGTCCGGGTCCAAGTTTGGGTCAGGGTCCATAAGGAAGAGAACAAATCGCCAAACGTGAACTATGTGTCATTGAAGAGTTCCATTCTGATCATCATCAGCAGTTCCACTTCATCAAATGTCATTTTTTTTAAATGTAAATGCTGGATTTGTTGATGAAAATACAAAAATCACAATATGTATGCCTTTCACATTTGAGGAGTTCCATCGGTTCCTCATGGGTCTCATCATCAGAACTCGAGCTTGACAAAAATATGTCTTAAAAACTTAAGTTGCTTAACAAACATAAAGAAGAGGAGAAATCGCCAAACGTAAACTATGCGTCATTAAAGAGTTCCATTCTGATCATCATCTGCAGTTCCACTTCATCAAATGTCACTTTTTAAAATGGAAATGCTGGATTTGTTGATAAAAATACAAAAATCACTATACGTATGCCTTTCACATTTGAGGAGTTCCCTCGATTCCTCATGGATCCCGTCATCAGAACTCGAGCTTGACAAAAATGTTTCTTGAAAACATAACTTGCTTAACAAACATAACGAAGAGGACAAATCGCCAAACGTGAACTATGCGTCATTAAAGAGTTCCGTTCTGATCATCATCAGCAGTTGCACTTCATCATCAAATGTCACTTTTTTAAATGTAAGTGCTTGATTTGTTGATGAAAATACTAAAATCACTATATGTATGCCTTTAACATTTGAGGAGTTCCCTCGATTCCTCATGGATCCCATCATCAGAACTGCGTTTTGACAAAAACGGGACCAATCTGTTGAAAATTCTTTTTTTGATTGTAAGTATATACAATCAAAAAAAGAATTTTCAAAATCGGTCTAGAAATGACAGAGTTATGGAGTAACAATTAAAAAAAAAAAAAAAACAGAACCGAATTGATAACCTCCTCCTTTTGAAATCTTGAAGTCGGTTAAAAACAGCAAAAAAATCACGTTTGTTGTATGGGAGCCCCATTTAAATATTTATATTATTCTGTTTTTAATATTTGTTGTTATAGCGGCAACAGAAATACATCATCTGTGAAAATTTCGTCTATCTATCACGGTTCATGAGATACAGCCTGGTGACAGACAGACAGACGGACGGACAGACGGACAGCGGAGTCTTAGTAATAGGGTCCCGTTTTTACCCTTTGGGTACAACCCTAAAAAACTACGTATTCGTGACATGCGTGAAAAAGGTTTTATTTGACGTGCAGTTTATCTTTTAATTAGTTTGTAAGTAAAAAATAATTTGTTTTGTTGTTTTTAAAATTACTCTAGCAAAAGTTTCGTGTAAAATGTGCGATAAAGATATTTCGTAGACGCCACGTCATATCCGCGAATTCCGCCAAGGAGCAACTATGCCCCAATGTCAGCTGTAATATGAGGTTAGTGAATATATCATAGAAAGTTTATAATATGTGTGTAGATAAAGCAGTGTATGTAACTGTACATAATTAGGCATTAAAACACTCGTGTGATTCTATTATGAAACTCACTACGTTCGTTTCATAAACCCTCGAGTTTTTAATGCCTTTCTTTATGTAGCAGTCACATAAACTACTATTAACTGAATTATATTTTTTCTACTCGTCGAGTATAATCTGTGTATTACAACTTCATATGCAACACTACAACCTTACTTTTTTCAACGTTCTATAGTCTATGGCACTTCCGACTCAAGCATAAGAATTTTATCGATACGGTTTAGTCAATTATAAAAATTTTGAAAATAGAACTTCATACATTTCGATAAAATATTTCTCGATTCAATGCAAATTAGCCTAATTAAACACGCTGCTGCGTCGCATCTGCTTTGTGATTGGTTGGCCAACAAAAACATTTTATTTTATGTTGTAGTAGAAACAATTGCTTCATAGGTCAGAAACGCGCATGTGACACCCTTCATATAGCAACATCCATACCCTACGAAAACCGCTTAGCGTTGCTTGTTAGTTCCATAAGCTACGGTGACCAAAATAGAAAAAAAAAACTGTTTTAAAATTGAATTTAGCGCGGAGCAGGTACCAGGACCTCATGAGTTACGAGAAGGTGTCGTTGACCAACCCGCCGGGGGCGCCGGGCCCGGCGGCCGGGGCGCGTACGAGTATGAAGGTATCGCGGGCCGCGGCAGCTCGCGTATCTTAGCTGTATACTTTTGGTTTGTTTACTTTTATGTATTCATAATTTATATTAATAATAACATATGTAAATGTTTACGTTATTTTATTGAATGACATTGACACGAGTGACAAGACAATTAACTCTTTCTTCAGTGGCCGTAGGTCTCATATATAACACAAAATATGTATAACATTTACCTATATGATTCGACTAGTTGAAAGTATTATTTTTTGTCTCGTAGAAAAAGTATTGTATACAAACGTGATTGAGCATAATAATATTGTTGTTATGGCGTCTAGTTCTAGTGAATAATAAATGCTCTCCCTTCTAGTACTTTAGTAATTAAAATTATGTTAAACACACCATTATTAAAGATGTTGTTAATCTCTATGGAGGAGCGGTGTCTCTTGACACAGGTATTTTTGTACTTAAAAAGAGGCACCAACTTGATTCCTGTAAAATAACTTGTACTACTGAAGAAATCATATTTCAACACGCTCAAAACGACGTTTTTATTCCACCGATTTTTGGCTCATAATCGTAGATATTAAACACGCGTGCTTTTTTAGTATATTATAACACTCGTGCTTTTTCATTATATTATCCGACTTGAGTTAAGAAGGTAACTGATTGCTAATAATATGCATGGAAATGGAGCTTTCTTAATTTGGTCGAGTAATACTTTTTTTTAACCAACTATTAGGTTTCAAATGTTAGTTCAAAGAGGTTTTATCTCACCAAACATAATTTATAGATTAAATTACATTAATGAATAAACATAACATTTTATCGATTTGATCTCCATCCGTCGGTTATAAATACGATAATATTAGCTTTTTAACATTTTTTTTATTGGCTGTTTGTTGATTTCGTTCGCGCCTTTGCCTTGCGCGCG
Organism: Cydia strobilella; assembly: GCF_947568885.1. Lineage (NCBI taxonomy): Eukaryota > Metazoa > Arthropoda > Insecta > Lepidoptera > Tortricidae > Cydia > Cydia strobilella. The sequence continues at coordinate 15,478,260 of NC_086068.1, read as the reverse complement.
CATTGGAATCGTGCGTTAAAAAAAATAACGCGCCAGCCATTTTCCGTATTTGTCATAAAATTGGAATACTTTTGCATGTTTTTAGTTTATATATTGACGAAAATGTCATTTTCAAGCATTGAAAATTAAGAACACATAAAATTGACGCTGACAGTAATACTAATAGAGGCAAGAGCCGAGAACGACAGATTTACCATCAAAATCGGGTGAAAAATAATTGGCGGCATATGAAACTTTCATACAATGGAAAATTAGCAAAAACACCCAAACGTCTTTCCTGGCAAACGTGTCTTCAATGAACTGGCGAATAATTGCCTACAAGCCCAGCACGCTTTGGTGCAATTATTCGATGTTAAAACTAAGCCACCATTTTTAAAATTGTACTTTTACTGTTTTGACAAAAAAAAACTAATTTATAAGTTGTTTTTTCCTTGCAAGTGTGTTGAAAAACGTCGTATGATACGCGTGTGCATTGGTCATTACACACATCGGCTTTTTTATTGCGCGCTCGCTTAGAGCTCGCGCGCACAATTTTGCCTCGTGTGTAATGACCAACTTAGCACACTTGTATCATAATGTACTATTAATTTAATTTAATTTTAAAGATATTATGTGGATTACTTACATTTCATTTATATCCAGATTTAATGTAATGGAATCTTCAACCTCGTCAATGTATCGCAGGTATCCAAGGAAACCAAGAAGCATGTAAATGAGAGTAACTCCGGACATTCCCTTATTGAGTACTCCACAGAATCCCAGCATAGAACGCGGCGTGTTCATGGCGTTCTCTAGAGGCATCACTACGCCGATAGCTTCCATGGCGAAGATCGTGAGCGAAAAGAATTGAGGCCAATTCGATGGTGATTGTACTAATTGAACTTTTTCGAAATCCAGGCTGCCCGTGCCGACCAAGTAGTAAAAAGTTATGCCAAGTCCAACGCCCATAAAAACGTTAGCAATCATGGACACTGGTGCTAAGTACTTCAGGTTTCGGACCCAAGCCATGAAGATGAGAGGGAGAAGAAGCGCTATAATGAATATTCTTATTTCCACATCTTTTTCTTGAACATTCATGTAATGAGCCACGACCTGAGAATAAAAAAAAATGAGGTTTAAACTAACAGCTGTAACAGACGGGCGTACCGGACCGGAACCTTGGTCTCTTTCTCGCTCTCACTCAAACACGTCCTTAAGGGTCCCCGGCACAGAAATAAATATACCATAGAAGACGCAAATGCATTTACTTCGCGTGTCCGAACCCCGACCAAGCGTCGAGGTTGACCGTCGCTCTTTACAGTCCACGCCGCCGGTTGTTGCAGCCGGACTTACGTGAAAACTTAAAAAATGCTCCGTTGCATGATAATTAACTGTAACAGCCCAAAAATTGCGAGCAGCCAAAGTCAAGAACATATTTCATATCACAGAAAAGTAATTTTAAAATTATATTATGCGTAAATTTTGTATGAAAAAGTCGGCACGCTAGGTTTCAATACAAATCGTGATATTTGCGTCATCTAGCGTATATATTAAATCTGTGGTCCCCGGCAAGCTCGGTTCTCCATACAAGCGTAGTTCCGCTCTCATTTTAAAACGACTAGCTAGATTGCTCTGAAACTTTGTACTTACAATAGGATAAGGTATATCTATGTCTGTACTTAGTTTAACTTAGCTACTTAGTTTCTCGAAAACGCCTAATGTTGGTATTCCACCTAGTCAATTTTTTGGTCCAATGTGTATTAGCGTCTCACATTTTGCTTAGTGAGACGCAATGCACATTGGACCAAAAAAATTGCCAGGTGGAATACCAACCTTAGGCGTTTTCGAGAAATATTATTTCATGGAGTTTAACACTTCTGGTTATATTATATTATATTTAGGACATTTATTTTAAATATTCTATCTACAAAATGTTTTAATGTAAATACCTGTAAAATGTTTTTGGCCACTATAACCGTGTACACCGAACAAGTACCAAAGTAAGTCAGAAACAGACTTACAAGGATAAAAAGTCTGAAAAAAGGAAAAAAAGAATTATGGTAAATGTAAATAATCTATAAACAAACAATTTCGCAATAAACAATACTCGTATTGTGGTTCTGTTTTCGCGATCATTACTTCATTGATAGTTGATATATAGCAGTAAGTATCTATTGAAAGTTTGGGCGCACCATGGGCGCACCTTCATTAACATATTTCGCTCGCACTGCGGTCGTGTTGTAATAGTTATCACCACGCACTCCACACATAGCCAACAAAAATTTAAATATATAAAATACAATATTACTCAATAATAATTTTATATTATAACATTTATAACCCAAGATGTTAAATGAATAAAGGACTATATAATAATTTAATATATAGTACTTAGTAGATTGTTAACCAAGGTGGCAAGTGAACCATATTACCCGAGATAATTGAAAATTCGGAAGCTAATGTGAGAGCTTTTAACTGAATAATATGGCATATAAAACTACCCTAGGGTGGGAAATACAATTTTCCACCCGGTTATCAACCTATGAAAGGTGAACTTTCCGAATAGGAGAGAAGAAAATATATTTTATTATATTTGTACAGGGACTACAGGGTACCTGAAGGCGTTTCCCCACCGCTTGAGACATTCTGGGCCGTTTTCTAGCGCAGCCTGCCCCACTTCTGGAAAACTCATCGCCGTTCTTCTAGTTTTCTTATACAGCACGTGGGCGCATTTAATCTGCAAGGTACACGTTCGTTACTGCTTAATGCAACATACTTCAGTAGGGTACCTAATCTACACTAACATCAATCAGTTTTCGCTTTGCTGTAAGCTAATTAGGTAACCGTACTAAAAACCATAATAGGGTAGTTGACACATGTTGAATTTTATAACCAAATCTAGTTAAATAGATACAAAATGAGCAATTTATCACAATAAATTGGAAACTTAAAAAATATATAGGAATAATAAAAAGATACAAGACCATATAACGGTACCATTCGATTCCTTACATTTTATTTTAAAAATATTGTATAGCAACAATATACACAAACGCAACATTTCATCGACAAAATCGCAATTTCCTTGTTTTCCATACAAGCAAAGCGGCTTCTAAGCAGTGACACAGGGACGTCACGATGTGTTGCCATTTGTGTTGGAGCGTTTGCCCAGTAAAGTGGCGATGCCAGAATGACCATCATTTGTGACTTGTATTGCTTTAAGACAATGGGTCCCATAACAAACCTGATCGACAGATACCATTAAAAAAATTGTCAACTACCCTATTATCTACTCAAATATTCGAGAGTTAGAAAGAGTAAACCTACTGACAGTGGCGGATGCGGACATGTTTTTCATTGGATTAATAGTTACCGCAAGTCACAAAGTTATACACGGTGTTTCATGACCCACTAAAAACCTAAAAACAGTTTGTTCAGAATCGATAGGAGAATCGATTGCGCTATATTTTAATGGGGGTATTTTTTTATTTTATTTTTATTATTTTTACATGCCCAGTCTACAAGTTTGTAATGCAACAATATCAATAACTAGCATTTGACACGTCATTTGTCAATGAGCAACACCCACTTGGCCATTGGTAAACCTTATCTCGTTGCAGTAAGATATGCAAATGATCAGTTAACAGTGTTTATTCGTACGATGGTAGCTAGCAATTGTTTGACGTCACTAACGGCGAAGCATCTTGTGTAGAACAACCAGTCGAATAGAATTGTTAAGAAAACTAAACAACGAATATATTTTTTAAATATTTATCGGATTAAAGAATAAATATTCAAGATGAGTCCAAAATAAAAAAAATCTGTTGGGGTGTCTCAGGTTTTCAGTGGCTCAAGTAACACCGTGTAGGTATGTATTAAATGTAGCTGCATGTACTAGCTATTGTAGCTCAATCATTATGTCAGAATCCAACCATGTTTCTTTTTTTTGTTTTCTGAAGAATTACTAGACATGATGCCAACGGCCGCTTTCTATCACCGCACCGCTCGCCGTCGGCACGGTGTTCATCCTCACACCCTAGAACCTAAACCGTATGCTTGTTTGCCACCTACGTGGTATTAAAAAAACAAAACAAAAGAAATTTCAACACTATACTCTTCTTAATTCTGGAGTTCATTAGTTTCATACCTACTAATGATTAATTAATGAGTGAAAGAAGGCTAACAAAAAGAGTGTATATGGGAGAGGTAGAAACGGGAGTTGGAAGGGGCAGACCTCGGCGGACTTTCTCTGATCAGATCGGGGAAATCCTGAAGAAAGGCCAGGTCAAGAGCACCCTAAACCGGCGAGCGTGTATGAGGAATGTTATGAAAGTGAAGGAAGCGAAAGAGGTATGTCAGGATCGTAGCAAGTGGAAATCCGTGGTCTCTGCCTACCCCTCCGGGAAATAGGCGTGATTATATGTATGTATGTAATGATTAAATCATTAGTCCTTCTATTAAATATGTAAAATTTAGTTCAATAACTTTTAAATGACAGTCTGTGCTATGAGGACAATTAACTTAATGGCAATATTTATGGCAAGATGAGGTATACTGTGACATATGGTACAGGTGTACATATAGTGCAACATAAAATAAAATGGAACTAAAAAAAATCGATACTAAATTGTTGTGCCATGTTTAAGCATTCTACGTCAAAAATGTAACAGTTACGTAGGAAGTGTAGTAATTTTCCACAATTTCTTGTCAGACTATAGTACTCGGCAATCTTTCTATTTTCTCATAGTGTTACACCATACTTACTTTACTCTTTGGTGTTACACGATTGAAACACGCATAGCACTAATAAACATCAAAGTATTTTACGGAGCTTATAGATCGGTTATCTTTTAAAATGTCGCCTGGCAGCACTTATTATATATACACTTATACTTCATATTCTATACATACATCTTATAAAGCAGTCCCCGACGCGTCTGTCCGTTTGTATGTTCGCGATAAACCCAAAAACGACTGAACGGATTTTCATGCGGTTTTCACCTATCAATAGAGTGATTATTGAGGAAGGTTTAGGTGTATAATTTGTTAAGGTTTACCCGTGCGAAACTGGGGCGGGTCGCTAGTATATTGATAATTTATATGCACATAAACGTAAGTACATACCTATACACACCAAATAATCCAAATATGCCTATGCAAGGCTCTTGATTTGAACGAACATTCATGAAGTAGAATTATTTATTTGTTTAAGCTTTATTGCACAAAACATAAAAATAATGTACAAATAGCGGACTTAATGCCTAATGGCATTCTCTACCAGTCAACCATCGGGTCAAACAGATGTAAAAACCGGCCAAGTGCGAGTCGGACTCGCGCACGAAAAATTCCGTACCATTACACAAAAAACGGCAAAAAAATCACGTTTGCTGTATGGGAGCCCCACTTCAATATTTATTTTATTCTGTTTTTAGTATTTGTTGTTATTAGCGGCAACAGAAAATACATCATCTGTGAAAATTTCAACTGTCTAGCTATCACGGTTGATAAGATACAGCCTGGTGACAGACGGACAGACAGACAGACAAACAGACAGCGGAGTCTTAGTAATAGGGTCCCGTTTTTACCCTTTGGGTACGGAACCCTAAAAATGGTGCAAGGAGAACAAAGGAATTTATAATTTATAACTTACATGCCCATCATTATGGCCTTTTATGTTTACTGCTAATTCAAATTATTCAGATTTCCTGGAATTCCAGGACAATTTAGTGCCTGAATTCTCCCTTTTAACAAATACTTTAAATAGTAATTACCCTGTTTCAAATTTAAGGCATTGATAACAAGATAGGAAACAAGATATTTCTATGGAAAAAAGGAATTTTAATGTACCATCAGCCGTAAAAGTGCATGGCGACTTTATCAATGAATTCATTCTTAATTTCTATGCAATTTCGCAGCTCACTGTACCTCTTTCTAAAAACTGATTATCTAATGATCATTTGCGGTAGGCCAATTACCTACGAGTCCGTCTAAACCAACTTTGCCTCGACAGGAACAGAACCAAGTGCGGGGTGTCATTATACTTAAGTGTCACATTTTCATAAAAAATTGGCATTAATGATGACACTTTGTTATTGTAAATTCCATGCAGAGTTAGCTTGGTTTGACTCTACCATGGTCACAACAATAATTAATTAGTTTTGTCGTAACAAGAACAAAATCTTTCGCTTTAGCTTACACAGCATAGCTCCGTACCTACTCATCATCATCATCATCATCATAACATAAGAGCTTTGCTCTTGTCGGTGGAGTAATCGCCAATCATTTCTTTCTTGTGCCAGGCTTTCAATTTCCTTATACGACGCATTATTTTTTTAGGGTTCCGTACCTAAAAAAGAAAACGGAACCCTTATAGGATCACTCGTGCGTCTGTCTGTCTGTCCGTCTGTCACAGCCCAGTTTCTCCAAAACTACTGGACCAATGAAGTTAAAATTTGGTACACATAATGTAAGTTTGTGACCCAAAGACAGACATGTAACGAATACAAATGAATTTTAAATATGGGGGCCATTTTTGAGGGGTAAATGAGAAAATTAAAAAATAAAGTTTTTCGAACTATATCATATGAAAGAGCTCATTTTGAGAATCTCAAATATATTATTTTGTAATTTCAAAATAAATACCTACAACGTTATTTAAGAAAATAGCCAAAAATTAGTATTCTCCGAAACTACTTTCTAAAATTTTGAAAAAAAAGTACACATAATAGTTCCTTACATATAGACGGCAGGAAAACCTATTAGAAATGTGCAGTGAAGCGTGAGTCGGACTTAATTACTTAGTTGTTGATCCGACCGAAAGAGTAATGAAAACGGGCGAATATTTATAGAAATATCTATACCTATACAGTGACCCTTTTGCGTTGATTTTGAGTGTATTTTAATATTTACGCGAGCCAATCTTCGGGGTTGTACTCGTACTGTTAGTGCGCTATAGCTCTGAGAATTGTGAAAGGGGTGTGGGAATTTAACTTAATTCAAGTGTTTACCAGAACATAGGCGCAGTGCGTGCAGACCACGGCCACGAGTATCGTGAAGAAGATCCCGAGCACTAGGCCTGCAGATTTGAACGCGAACGGCATGGCCAGGATGCCCGTACCCAAGGAAGCCTTCAGCAGATGCGTCAGAGTATCATTGTTCCTGCATGTGGTGACAAACATTTATATACATTTAGTTTATACAAAACAATTCAACTTAAACAATTATTAACAACAATGAGATTTTTATTTCATTACATTGTTTGCTTCGTTTGGTGGCCTATAACTGGGAAATCTTCGTTCAGGTGTGAATTTTATTCGAATGTCGTATTTTTATGGCAAGATATTGAAAAAAAAAACCGGCCAAGTGCGAGTCGGATTTATTGTATTCTGTTTTTAGTACCTATTTCTTTTTATTGCGGCAATAGAAATACATCATCCGTGAAAATTTCAACTGCAAGTCTAGCTATCACGGTTCATGAGATACAGCCTGGTGACAGACGGATGGTCTGTCTAGCCCACATAGTTCATGAAATAATTGCAAACAAAAGTGCCAACTTTGTTTTTGCTCTCCTAAAGTTGCCTTTTTGACTACCGTATGGAACCCGGGGCGAGAGATATATTATATATCTCTTCAGTTTACGTTCAAAACTATCTGTTACAATCTAATTGCTCTATATATAGATACATATAGGGGGTAGCGGGACAGCTTGGTACACCTTTTTTTTAAATTGATTTTAGGCCCCCAAATGAACTCAAAGAACATTTACTGATCATGTACTCTCCACTAAACATTTTTTTAAATTTTTTTAACAAAAAAACTGGCAGGGGCACTTCGATACACTAAAGGGGCACTTTGATATGTTCGAATCTGCCCCAATCTTTATTGTACCAAAGTATCAAATAAATTAAAAATAATTTATTAAAAATATAATGTTAAGTATTACTTTAAAATAATAAGCTAACTTTATAACTGAATAAACGTACTTAGCTCTCATTATGATGTTCATCCGGTAAAGTCTATAATTTCGTTCCAAAACTCGATAAATAAATCGTTATTTATTTACTATGCGACCGCGGAAATGCGTTTTGACGCACCTAGGGGCAACGGCTTGCAGGCGAGATGTGCCGAAGCTGGTACCTCACTCACACGTACAAAGCCACGTTTCAGTGTTGCAGAAGGTGAACATAAGTTTTTAGTTAAGGAATTAGCGTGGGTGTTCAAAACTGCCCCTTGTGCCTATCTGCCCCGCTTCCCCCTATCTTTTTGGTACCTAAACTATTAGAGAATGGATATACTTTTGATACATAGTATGATCCGCTACTTTTAATGCTAACTCTACTAAGTATTTTTTAGTTTAAATTTTAAAGGTAGAGAGCAATATTTAGAGGTTCTGTATATTACTGTGTATATGTACGTACGATGTAGGATTGTCGACTTTTCTCTCCACAAATGGATCAAAATCTCCTGCGGACTCGACATCTTTTGTCATATTGTATCTGCAATAATAAACAAATATGGAGGTAAGTAAGTATAACTTAACTAACTTAGCGGTTTCACTCACGTAGTTTTAGTCACTCGCGCGACATGTTTCGGAGAGCCTAGGTCTCTATTTTCAAGCACTAACAGTGCCTGAGTGAGTAGCGGTCACGACGGGTGGGCGTCACATAGTGCGGCGCCGCTAAGTTAGTTAAGTTAATATGTCTCACGATAGTTTAAATTCGGGTAAGTATAATAAAATAATAAATTCTTACACAGATTGACTAAGTCCCACAGTAAGCTCAAGAAGGCTTGTGTTGTGGGTACTTAGACAACGATATATATAATATACAAATACATAAATACATAGAAAACACCCAAGACTCAGGAACAAATATCTGTGCTCATCACACAAATAAATGCCCTTACGGGATTCGAACCCAGGACCATCGGCTTCACAGGCAGGGTCACTACCCACTAGGCCAGACCGGTCGTCATAAAGTAAAACATTAAATGAGAACATAAGTAAAACATAAACAAAAATTGTAACACTTACTTGCTGACTATTTTCTCATTGTTTTTTTCATCTTCCGGCATTAAGTTTTCCAGTTCTTGTTGCGGTTGTAAGCCGTTTGTTTCTTGTTTCTAGAAAAGGAAACCAACTTTGTATCTTAAACGAATTTCAACTAACACATCAAAAGTATTCTAATAAAATATATTCGTTACTTACGGTGCCCATTTTGCTGCAATGGAGGCAGACCTTGGATTAGGATAAAGATGACGCGATCTGCAGGCAAAGAAAAAAATCACTAAGTAAATACATATAATAAAATTTTATGATGACATCACAGGTAAACGTCGAAGTAATAGGTACATGTGGAAATGTAACGTGGTTCTGGTTTTGAATCACGATAAGGGAATACCCATGCCTACTTAAATGCAGCTTTCTAGCAGTAACGGTCGGTGAAGCTAAGCAGAGGACGGACAAATCAGACATGGCGAAACTATGGAACCCTAAAAGAGGTGCTCGCAAGTTTCATGTATAATATATGTATGTACATAGTTACACCACGTTACGTGTGTTATTGTGTGAGAGTCAGCTTTCTGCGGTGTACAGTCGCCATCAGGTATCGGAGCGGCCACGGTGCTCACAAATATCTGAGCATGCAGTTTAACGTCTTGATAATAGAGGCTTTGTTGTTATATTTGTGAACACCTTGGCCGCTCCTAACTATTGTATATCTGATGCGACTGTACGTACGGAGCAGCAATCTAATGTTATAATGTAATTCAGGAAACAATGAATAAAGTGAGCATTTAACGAAGAACTTTTACGTTACGAATCGGTCAGATTTTTTTAACTCGCAACCGGATGTGACGCGCTTGTGTGTTGTTTGTGTACCCTACAATAACGTCACAAAAGTCTCGCTCTGCGTCTAATATATACATAGATCAAGGCCAAACTTATGTTTTATTTATTTCGTAACGTCTGGTCATAGTTTGCATTACAATACCTTTTCAACAGTTATTGAAAAATACTTATAGTAGGGTAAGTAAGCGGCTTTGAGTATAAGTCAGACGATGCCGCTTGGCACGATTGTTCCTTAGGTCAAACAAAGCTGATTTAGCCCGGTAACAACGAGATCTTACCGTGCATATCCCCCAAAAGGGAGGGGGAAAGGGTCGGCTCCCCAGGTCCAATCTATGCTATATTTCTTCCTGCTCTTAGCAACTAGGGCAAGTAATATATTATTTTCGTATAATTTAGGGACAAGGAATTAATTTTTGAAATTATTATTATACCTTTCCATACAAAAAAAGTGATTTTTGTACAAAAAATGAAAATGTAATGTAATGCCCAAAAAGGGGCAAAAATGCATGAAACAAGCATTAAAATAAAACATTATAAATATGCAGAATAATTACCGAATATTCGGCCCATCTTTAGAACAAGTGAGGGACTGTCAGTACAAAACGTCTTAGTAATATGACATAAATGATCACCACACTTTGTCATTGCAATGCCATGCAGTTATGATGGTCCGACTCTAGTAGGTACCTATGTCATTCGCTTTCAGCCGTTTTTTGAGAGTTTTAGCAACACACAAAAGACACACATTATTTCGCATTTAGGAGGATATATTACGCATGTATAGGTAGGTAGTTTGTAAGTAGAAAGTACCTATAATTACATATTAAATAAATACAAAATACCGAACATCGTGAGGAAACCGGACTAATCCCAATAAGGCCTAGTTTACCAGAGGGTAAATCCAGAGAGGTTGGAAGGTCAGATGGCAGTCACTTTCGTAAAAACTAGTGCCCACGCCAATTCCGTGCCACGCCACGCCCCATGAGCCGTGGCAAAATGCCGGGACAACGCGAGGAAGAAGATGATGACAAAATACTGAATACCGTCACTACCGTCCTGATATTGGCAGTATTTTAGTAGGATTAGAGTTGCTGCTTTGCACTTAATAATACGTATTACGTAAGTAAGACTAAGTTTTTACTTCCGGCATGAAAACAGAGTAACGTGATGTTCTATTTATATCACTTTTGTCTTCGCTGGGACACGCTTGTGGTACATAGCGATAGGCCATAATATCTACTAATAATGATAAGAAAATGTGGTCGGTCACCATTGCATCCGACACTGCACTGGTGTATCTAACGTGCACGTGTTATCTATATATAAATATATTATAATAATTATTTTAGACGCAACTGAATCATTGTACGTTGGATTATTCGACTTTCATGCCAATATCGTTTCTTCCTATTCGCAATTCTGCACAATCTGAATTCCACACAATAGTATTTCACCACATTCGCTATTGTGCAGTGACTGCATGTGCACAGTCATTATTTGTGTACAGTAGCGATTCTTCCTGTTCGCAATTCTGCACAATCTGAATTCTACACAATAATAGTATTTCACCACATTCGCTGCTGTGCACAGTCTTTATTTGTGCACAGTAGCCAATTCTGCACAATCTGAATTCTACACAACAGCACTTAATCACATTCGTTACTGTGCATTATTTTACTTTCTTTTTTCTTTCGAAGTTCGAAGTTTTCTCAAACATTACGTGGGAATATCCTCATTATATTACAAGCGCGCCACAGCAAAATCAGCGCTCTGCAGTTATTTATTTTTTGGCCACAATAACTCCGATATAGTGGTTATTGGTTAACGGCTATGTATGATGAACCCCCGTGGACGTCAGCTGCCGCTCCGTTGGTGAGTTGAGAAATGGCAGCCACCGAAACACGCAAAAAAAAATTGAAATCGTCTTCCGCTTGATACTTTGTCAGATGATAGTTTAGATGCTATTGTGAATTAAAAAATTGTCAGTATCTCGGTGGAGCGTCAGCTGGACACATGAATATATAAAAATAGTAGATTGTACAACAAGGGCACAAAGTCTGGAGTTGCAGGCGTACATGGGCTAAGGAGACTGCTTAACATCAGGCGGGCCGTATGCTTGTTTGCCACCGACGTAGTATAAAAAAAGCGATTTATTTTTATACGAGGCAATTTATATAGCCGAGGATAAAAATAGGCGTTTGTGCCTGAGTTATACACACTGCTTTTCACTTCGATTGTGAGTAAAATAAAACAATGACAAACAAATAAAATACATTTTTTTTTTATCTATATATATATAAACGTAAAAGTCCTGACTGACTGACTGACTGACTCACTTAAATCAACGCCCAGCCCAAACCGTTGGACCTAGAGAGCTGAATTTTTCACAATAGGTAGCTTTTATGACGTTAGTATCCACTAAGAAGGGGTTTTCCAAAATTAATTCCCTAAGGTGGTGAATAAGAGGTTGAAAGTTTGTATGGAGATCATTTTTTTATGAGTGCGGGACTTGAAACTTCGTATAAAGGCATATTATTAAAATACAGTTATTTCAGCGTTTTTGAAAATTCATCCCCTAAGGTGGTGAAAAAGGGGTTGAAAGATTGTATGGAGATCAAACATTTTATTGAGTGCGGGACTGGAATCTTTTTATAAAGGTAAGTAAGTAAGTAAGTAAATATTCTTTATTGCACCAAAATTATACATTTTACATACATGTAAAACTACAAAGAAATATTTAAAGAAAAAATAGAACCAGGTAACAACAGGCGGTCTTATCGCTAAAAAGCGATCTCTTCCAGACAACCTAGCATGGTATATTATTAGCATAGAAAAAAAGTAATTTCAGCGATTTTAAAAATTTACCCCTTAAAGGGGTTAAAAAGAGGTTGAAAGTTTGAATCCATTACAAATGCTTATTGAAACTTCTTAGAAAGGCATTGTATAATATTACAAAAAAAGTTATTTCAACGTTCTTAATAATTCTACCCCTAAGGGTGTTAAAAAGGGGATGTAAGTTTATATGTAGTACAAGTTTTCGTTTTAGCTAGGAACATGAAACTTGGTAAAAGGGCATTATATTAAAATAGACGAAAACTGATTGCACCGTGTTTGAAAAGTTTGTATTAATAAAGTTTGCAGCGGGAGCGAACATTTTTTTTAAATAGTGGACTTGAAAATCTAATTGTTGATTAAGAATGAGGGATTATATCTTTATATCGAGAACAATTTTTTCAGTTAGGGGCTTGAAACTTTGTACTTTGTGAAAGACAAATTTCATGCGTTGTATATAACAAACGAGAACTTTACGAGCATAAGAGGTGAAAAAATCTTTTCAGTCATCGCATCCCATTTCATACTTTCAGATGGTAGTTTAGATAATATTGTTAATAAAACAAATCGTTCGCTGGTTGTATCGCGGTGGAAAGACCGTCAGCTGTTAAAACATTACTGTTAGTTAAAATATTATTTTAATTGATTTAGTACTGTTTAAACTGATTTATAATTAAATTCCAATATACTAACCTCAGTTTTAAGAAGCTAAACAAAGCTAAAAGGATACATCTATATCTATTTTAAATGCTAGAGTATGCAAAGGGAAAATTTGAGTTTACTTCTTTACATATTTTCCATTATTACGAAAGAAAAAGGATCTGAGTGAGGTTAGTTTTTTGGAATTTAATTACAAATCAGTGTCAGAGTATAGTAGAAATAACCAAACTTTCAGGAAAAGTCAGGAAAAAAGTTAAATGTTGAACAATAAATGAAGATTCATATATATTTTTTTCATAATTTTTTGTTTACCTATTTTGAAAAATTAGGCTCTAGACAGTGACAGTTTTTGTAATTATAGGCATAGGTATTCGTATTATCGTTGCGCTGGTAAGTAGTACGTTTGATTTTTTCCTTTCGCCTTAATTAATAGTTTCGCCAAAAAAAATACGACAGGCTGTTTTGTTATTCTTACTAAACGACTTAATCGATTGTAATCTTTCTCAAATATAAGTTGAAATATTGTCATTATTTTCGTAATAATAGGCTTCCGGCGCTTTCTTTTCTATGACAGATGACCGGTGATCACGTGATGCTTTCCATAGAAAACGAAGCGCCGGAAGCTCCGGCCTGGACACGGCCCGGTCTAACGTGAGTCATCCTTTAAGCGCGCTAAAGCGCGTCAGAACCAAATCAACTTTATGGAGTTATTTAGTCTTTGGCCACAATAACTCCAATTTTATTGCAATTGGGCTCAGCGCAAGCATACAGAGTACAAGGAAGGCACGGAGCGACGAGCGACACAGCCTCCACGTCTCAAAGCCAGCACAGGACTGCCGGCCACGCCTTTTTCGAGCAACATACGCACAAAATGTTGAATAATATTCGATTTCTTAAAAAAAAATGATTTATTAACATTTTTCTACGTTGCATTTGTAGTGCCTGTTAAAACATTTATTTTAGTTTAAAAATAACTTTAACCGAATAAACCGTTTAGTAGATATAGACAAAGTTAGTCGCAAAACGGCCTGTCGTAATGTTCCTTTTATGGGGAAACTATAAGTCACAGGAAAAAAGTCAAATGTTAAAAAATGTTGTACATAAATCGTAGATTCATATAATTTTTTTTCATATTTTTTTGTTGAACCGTTAAGAAGATATATACTTTAGAAAGTAACAGTTTACGGGCAAAAACAGCGACTAGCGCCTTAAGGCCGTTCCATCGCTTTGCCGCTGTCACTGTCACATTTCGCAAGAAAGAACGGGAAAGATCATGCGCGCCAAGTGACAATTTTGATCGAATTTTGTCGATTTTTGTTTATTTTAAAAACGTTACCTTACAATATCGAAATTCGAAGCTATGAGATTACTATTTAAGTTAAGATTGTTTTTTCTTCTTTTTTTGTTTATAGTATCACATAATAAATAACCGAGTGAAGTTTAATTAGATCTCCGAGTTAGAGGTTACTTTGGGAATTAATTGTATCGAGCGAAGTGTCATAATTCGTGTATCGGAACTATCGGAAGCTATGTTATTAAAAAAGATAATATAGTCAAGAACTACATATATTTTTTCCACGTCTACGAATATCAACGCCTCTTAGAAAAACATGATCATATAAGGAGATTTTTCGCCTTCTGGCTCAGGGAACCGCCTTAAGAGAATAAGAGCGCGTCAAGGTAATTTTAAACACAAGTCAACAAGTCATTATATGTATTAAAAAATAAATATATCTATTTCGATTTAACACCCCCTGGCACTGACTAAACACCGACTTGGTTTCACATTACATCTCAAAACTTTTTTGTAGTAGAAGAATTGCGTTGCGAGACTTGCATCTTTTTACATGTAATGTTATTGATGGGATCTCATCTCTTTTTTGTAGGCAGTCCTACTTTTCGTGTACTCATACCCATACCATACTCATACGATGTATACACATATCATAATTATACACATCTTCATTCATACGCACATCGTACAACGTAGTGTACCTTATACTTAACGTACTAATTGTAGGAACTGCAAACGTAACTTTCTTATCGCATATATTTATATAGGATTACAAACTTACTTGTGCAATTGTTAAATATTTAAAACGTGAGTGATATTGCAGTATTTTTAAGTTTTTTGGCTTAATACGCTAAAAACTAATTACGTTTCAAATTTGGAGCTTGTGGGTCTGCTAGAAGTACCTTAGAATTATGATGATCGTGAGTGAGTGTGTCAGTGACAAAACTAAGGAACTTTGACATGCAATAATTCTTAAACTACATGTTAAAATTACATCTTATTGAGAATATATCTAAATCATGTTATGCTCTATACGTCACTGAAAATTCAGGGTTCTAGCTTAAACTATCACAAAATTACAGTACGTTGAAAATGGCCTGAGTGGCTTCGAGAAAAGGATGGTAAGGCCGTGCCTCTTTGTTATGCTCGACTTGGCGGGGGCACTGCCGTGCCCCCAGATGATTATTAGAAAGTTTATGATCCCAATGACTAAAAACTGTAATATATGACATCTATTACAGTTTTTAATTTATATAAATAGTAGTGTGACCACTTAAAAACACAAATCAAAATATTTAATAAAATAATTTGATTTGTTCCCAAACTTATCCCAATGACTACTTAAGTACTTACTTACTGCGTAATTGAATATGAGTGTGTTATTGCTCACTATCGGATTTATCGTACCGTTTTCCACTATGACCGGGTAGAGAAGGGCGGGAAGCGACTGATCGTTGTTGCCGGCCATCGATCGCTAATCGCTAGTGCTCGATAACGAAGTGTTGCGTACGTATTGACATTCAAAGTTGACACAATAAATAACAAATAACGAAAGAACGCGATGTCAAACGTGTCGTCTATGACCGATAGTTACCGATGTTATGTTTAAACTCGGCTTATTGGTTAAATACATGATTTACAGATATATGAGTAAGTAGTACTCGTACGAGTAATAGGTAGGTATGTACACGTACAGGCACCTACTCCTAGTGGACATGTTCAGACAATGAATACGTTGTAATTAAGTAATAATAAATAAGAATTATTAACTCCCGTTAAGCCGTTCAGTTGGGCCAAGCCAACCTTAACAACTAGAACTATATAGGTTTAAGAACTTGTAACAAAAAAAATGGGGATAATCTGTTAACGTTATTCCTATACGTCTACGTATTCCCATACGTCATGGTATAAGTAAAAATATTTTTTACAGTATTTACTCAGCTTATTTTTATGTTTATCGATCAAATAAAGCAATATAAGTGCGTCAGAACAGACCAGACTGATCAGAACTAATAGGTACCAAGTTTAAACTGATGTGTCTACCGTTTAACCGAGGCGGTTGGTAAGAAGTATGTCCAACCAAAATCGTTTTTTTTTTTCGAAATGAAACTGAAACTGAAAATTTTATAGACGTGTCAATGTCGTTGAATAAAATTTTAGTTGGCCTTTCTTTCTAGAAAAACAACAACATATTAGTGTTTTTAGTGATCAATAAAATACTTATAATTCGTTTAAATGAAACCCATTATTTAAATGCGACGTCGATGGCAAGCTAGCGGCCCGCCCGGTCACCGTTGTCTATGGACGTCTGACGTCTGCAACTTTAGGGGTGTTAGTTGCCCGTTGCCTTTTAAAAACCTGTTAACTACGTTTTTGATTTAACCTATACTGTAGTCACTGGGAAAAACCTCGGCAGAGTGCTCATTCCACAGCCCGAGCGGCCGCGGAAAGAAATTTATCTGAAACCGCACAAAGCGCACTGCGCGACTATTTAAATTCCAAGCTTGAGTATGTAAGGAAGGATGCCCTGGTTCTGGTTACACCCTGGAAGAAGCTAGAAAGCTGCCGTAGGCATTATGTACTGTGCGGTTTAAGAGCCCGTTATCGATTTTAGTCGCAAAAATGTAAAAGTTATAGATTTAGTCGCTGAAATATTATAACAAGTACTGGTTTCTATTAGAGCACGTCTTCTCATCTTGCCATTTTTCAGATCTATTTTTTTAAAACAGACTCACTAAATTAGTAATGATTTTTTTCTGATGGACGTTTACGTAAACGCGCGTAAAGCACTGATTTTGTCGCTCTTATTTGTAAATTTTGTAGTTTGGACGGCTAAAAATGGTAATTTTGTATTACACATATCCTGTACTCGACCTTTTATATGTATAATATTTAGTTTTATTAGCATTATTAATTATATGTAGCATAGCCCGCGTTTGTGTTTTTGTATGCCAGTTGCTGGTGCATGTGCTTCTTAGTTGCTAAGTCCATCTTTTGTACCATATTTTATGCAAAATAAAGATATTTATTTATTTGATATTTACAGACTACATTTTTATTATTATGACTTTGAAGTAGTGTAAATGAAAGTTAGACGAAATCAATTTTCTCCAGAAATTACTTCAAAACAAGTGACAATTTATCTGAGAATCGACTTTATTTCAACGAAATTTTGATACTTAAACAATCTACAACATTTGCTGAAACTGCTCTTATACATCATTTTGTATAATTTACCACCATAATTTTTTGATGAATTTTTAAAAACTGCCTCCTTTCTTCATATATTACCGGTGACGCATGCTCGCGACCTCATTATTAAAAGGAAAGATGAGAAGACGTGCTAATAGAAACCAATACTTGTTTTTTAGATATTACGTAGCAAACGTGTATAATTTCAACGACTAAATCTATCAATTTTACATTTTTGCTCCAGAATCGTTACCGGGCTCTTAAGAGGAATTTCCTCCCGCAGACGCTTTGGTTATGAAATAAACTCCCTGCCGAGGTTTTCCCGAGGGGCTACAGTATGGGGTTCATCAAAAAAGGAGTGTACAGGTTTTTAAAGAGTCGGCAACGCGCATGTAATCTCTACAATTTTGTAAATTTCGGCGCTAAACATGAATTTTATGCCGAAACCCTGACTTAGTTCGGACACTAATAAGAAGTTATTCAGCTACGGACTGGTTGAAAGCTTGATGCCGATTTGTATTATTTAAGTAGATAAGTAATAAAAATGTAATATATACTCGTAATGTACTCCATAATTGTCGTATTGTATCAGGTGAAGTACTTTGACACAACTTTAATGCAACATATGTAATACATACGATGTGGCTTTGTGTGTGTGTGGTAAAATAAAATAAAATAAAAGTAGTTTTAGTCCCATGACTCGGCAACCTTCTACTATAAAATCACCCGTCTGAGATAGGTAGTAGTATGGTACTGGTAGACCTTTAGTGTGAATGGTTGCCATTTGACCTCCTTGGAACCGAATGTTTTGTTATTCCAGCCGCGATCGTTTTACTCCGTTTTACTCGCAGCACACGCAAACTTGCTGTAGTAGGCCGTCCGATTGATGCATGTGCAATGTATCTAATACCTACACGTGTAAGACACGATAGTACTATTAGTTATTCTGTGGTAAGACACGCGTTTATGTATACAATATAGTACATCTATGTAAATATTCTGACACTGCAGCCAATATAAAGTTGTTTATATGCTACGAAACAAACACATTTACCTATTTACTTATTGTTTATAAGTAGAAGGTAGCTGATACCTTATTGTTGTGGTATCAAAATTAAAACTGTTATCGGTCAGCTACCTTCTAGGTAAGATAAGATAGAATTGTAATGTCTTAAGACATAAAAAAGGATTTCTTTATCAGTGGTCTTGTTGCAGAATTAAGGATGAGTTACGTTAGACCGGGCCGGGTCAGGGTCGGAACTTCCGGCGGTTCGTTTTCTATGGAAAGCATCACGTGATCACCGGTCATCTGTCATAGAAAAGAAAGCGCTGGAAGCTCAGGCCCGGACATCGCGTGGTCTAACGTGAGTCATTTCCTTTATTCTTACTTGCGTCAATCAATTACTTTCGTTTCAAATTAAAGCATCCTACTCTAATAATGTCCTAAGATTATTTGAAATTACTACAGGTGTTTAAAAACTGGTTGTATTAGATTAGCATTTTCTTAGTTTCTTGTACAGTAGGCCGAGCACATGATTGGCGCGACAGTATCTCGCCGCGAGATAGACTACCCGTCTTTTACTAACTGTATGAATGAAAGGGGGACGGGTAGTCTATGTCGCGGCGAGATACTCTCGCGCCAATCATGTGCTAGCCCGGCAGGAGCAGACACGAATGGAAAGCAATGCCGTTTATCCGTACTTTATTTACATCACATTTTAGTAATAGGTTTACGCTCCAGCGAAGTCTCTAAAAGACATAATAATAAAAAAGACTTTCGCCATTATTCGTATTTCTTAAACTTACAATATAGAGGTTTAAAAATACGCCGTTTCTTTCAATAAAAAAAAACTTGTTTTGTTGATAGATCGGTCAATTACACAAAAAAGTGTAACTTTCAGTTGCGCTTATGTACTTTAATAAGGTGAAATCGGTAAATGTTGGTGTGTTGTTTTTTTATATATTGTTGCATATTACTAACAGTAACAGGTAGATTATAAGGCCAGACCACCAGACAAAAGAGCGTATAAGTTATGTCGATAAAACCAGACGCCTTGCGGCAGTTGCGGCCCAGCCATGCACAGGAAACTACATTGTCTCTCGATAGTCTCGATTCCCAAGAAAAAAAAAGTCACCGGTCAGCCTAAATAATGTCTACTCATTGTAAGTCTTTTATTATTTAAATGATATTAGGTAACGGAAAATTATAATAATTATAAAATACAGAGGTGTTGGCTTGCCCCCATTACTGAACCCGTGGCGCGAATTAGTTTTAATCTAAAGTACCTACCTACATTGCTGGGTGTTTGTAGTTACGTTCTTGACGTAATAATAATTTAAAGCATTGTCCTTGTTTAAACAGGTTCATTAGCGTTAACAATAGCAGCATCACACATTCATTCATGTTAAATAATATTAACAGTTTCATACTTGCTTTTAATGACGTGTAGAGGCACTACGTATAGGTAGGTACGTACCTGTATCTACCGCCGCACCTACATTAAGAAACTAAGACTATTCTACCGAGCTCTAACTCTACAAGTTTTGAGTAATTTTAAAGAGTTTATTTATAGCATTGCCATCATCTGTACGGCTCGGATGTACCCAAATTTTAACGGCGTTATTCATAAACGCGCTACAGGCCCCAATTGGACTGCGTTATGACTGTAAAGGGGCCCACTGACTATCAGTCCGCCGGAGGATATCGGCCTATCAGTTGTTCGGAACTGTCAAATTGACAGGCCGATATCGTCCGGCGGACTGATAGTCAGTGGGCCCCTTAAAGGATTTGCCACACATGTATGCGTTCTGCGATCAGCGGTCAGGTCAAACCCGCATTATGTATGAACAACATTGACAGCAACCTTTGAAGTTTGACCTGTCCGCAGCCCGCAGAACCCATCCAGTGTGGCAAATCCTTAAGAAGCGATTAAACGACACGACACTGAGTTAAAACCGAGACTTGAACCGCCAATGACTTCAACTGACGCGCTCAGTACAGTTTTATCAACCTTCGTGCATTCCGATATTGTGAAAAATAGACATGGCGTTCAAAAGGCTAAAGATTAAATATTAATTGGTTGTTTTATGTTTATTTATTTTTGATATTAAGAGTAAAAATTTTACCTACTCTTATTTCGTAATAAATATATAAAGTATATAAAGGGTAAGAAAATATTAAGATGCATAAGTATTAAAATTTTGAAGTTTTTAGCAAAATTATTAAAAAACATTTCTGTCGTTGGTTTCTTTATTACCATTTGCTAAACGTGAAATAAGGCGTCTCGCGTCTATAGGAGCCGAGCGTCAGTAGAAGCTGTTAACTCGGTACTGCGCGCGTTATCAAATCAGTTGGCATAGTGAACGTTCATGGACATGGATCATGGATTAAAGTGCCAAATTGTGGGCGCTTAACGCGTTGTACAGATTAAATGTTTTGTTTCAAAAACTTTTAACATAAAAAATTAACGTGTATTCATAAACGTAAAAGTAGGTAGGAGCCTAATTCTTTAAATTTATACATAACGAATGTGCGGACAACTTGTACCAAATTGTTGCTTAATTCAACTCCTTTACATACAAAGCAATATAAAATGATTTCTCATGTACTTGTGTAGCTTATCTGCAATTATAATATAATATTAGATAATTTTAATTACATAACGAAGTCTAATTACGAGTAGGTATTCTATGAATCGTTTATCTTAATCTGTCTGTTTGATTTATGTATTTGTAATAAACGGAATATAACATCATAACTAATTGAGCCTTATAAAATGTTATAAATAAGAGGGTAAATATACCTAGTGGAGATATGTTGAAGGGAGCCACACGAAATCAAGCGCTCGAAACTCTAAAAACCGCACATGTGCGGGTCCGACTCGCCCACCGAGGGTTAACTAAGGTTTTAGTATTTGTTGTTATAGCGGCAACAGAAATACATCATTTGTGAAAATTTCAACTGTCTAGCTATCACGGTTCATTAGATACAGCCTGGTGACAGACAGACGGACAGAGGAGTCGTAGTAGTAGGGTAGTCGTTTTTACCCTTTGGGTACGGAACCCTAAAGATCGGCCCGTTTCGACCTCACGATGTCACCACCTATCGAGCAAATTAGGTATTAGTTAGGTCACCTGTGTTAAAGTGACATCTTTGTTAGTTATTATTAAACAACTTCACCATCTTGTTTGACATGGATAGTGTAAAGGTCACTCACACAAACAGGCGTTGAGTAAAATTTTCTCAATTTTTTACTGAATTTTTCAATAATATTATTGAATAATTGGCTCTATAAACCCGCTCAGACAAACGAATCTATACTACATAAACCTCAAAGTTTATGGTGCAAGACCTCTACGTATTTTAAAAGAAAAACTTGAAATAAAGTTGTATGAAATTCGGAATAAGGAGAACCACTTAAAGCTAACTAAATGTATGGCTCCGCCGTTCTGAACACTTCAGAAAATTAAATTAACTAAAATAAAACATATTTTTTAGTGATAGTTAAATAAAAGCTTGTAAAAATGAAACGAATACGCTTAGCCCGCGCTTGATCAATTAATTTCAAAATAGAAAAATAAAAAACAAATAAAACAATCAATACGAAATTTAGGTGTAAAAAACAAAATACAAAAAGTTATGTAGCAGCATAATACAATTACTGGGGATCGAACCAGGGACCACCCGGTGCAAACGAAAAAAGCGAATGTTTGCAAAACACGCCTTAATAGTACTTACCTAAGCTGACGAAATTCAGCTACTCATTCTCGAGTAAAAACTAAATATCTTAATACCGCCAAAACCAGC
Organism: Cydia strobilella; assembly: GCF_947568885.1. Lineage (NCBI taxonomy): Eukaryota > Metazoa > Arthropoda > Insecta > Lepidoptera > Tortricidae > Cydia > Cydia strobilella. The sequence goes on along the minus strand of NC_086068.1, from coordinate 15,455,649 downwards.
AATACAAAATTTCTGCATTTTTCGACATTTAATCTGTAAACATATCTCAAAAAGAAAATGTTGTTATTATATCGATACGACTATTTGTTTAGGCGCGAGCTATCACGACTCCGCCATTTTGAAAATTTTCCAAAAACCGGATTGACAAAAAAATCTATTTAGTCATAGAATTTGGTCACAAAATTTCACGAGAATCGGTTGAGAATTGCGACCTGTAGAGGAGAACATCCGGACATACAAAAGCAAAATGCGCGAGTCAAACCGTAGACCTTCGCTACGCTTCGGTCAATTAGGCATTAAAACACTCGTGTTATCCTTTTAAGATAACTCACTTAGTTCGTTTCTTAAACCCAGTGTATTTTAATGCCTTTCATTATGTAGCAGTCACATAAACCTATTGTACCTACATTAGTAATTGGTTTATTATAATTATCGTAGATACACATGGCACTTATGGCAGACAAGCAACCATTAAGACATATTAATGATTAGTAAGTTCCACTTAACTATCCTGCTGTTTCATTATCTTGCCCCTAATGACCTAGCCTCGACAAAACAATAGCCATATATTCAGACACTTTACACTGAATACACTGTCGCATTATGATAGTGCATAATGATTATAATGAACCATTTTTAAATATTGGACTATATTATATTATAAGTATAAGTACAAGTACCGTTGACATCGAACAATGAGAGGAATTTGTTTCAAACTATTTCAACTTTTAACAATTGCGTATCAGTAGATTCAACTTTAGTACTATTAGTTTCGAAATTTAACTTTGACTTGTGAACGTATACAATTATTGTCTTCGGTTACCGCGATAGTTACTGGTATGTGGGTATTTTTGCACTTTGTAATTTTTCCTCAGTCACCCGTTGACCACGAACGCTGTAAAGAGTTCGAAACGTCGGGATGTATTATAAATTCAATATACGCGATATAATCCGTTTTCATAGTTTTATTTCATGAACGTATACAGTTGTTAAATAGGTACAATAGTGATCGGAATAGGCAGAGTATAAATACCTAAACTTGTAGAACAGTCATAAAGTGGAGACTGCCTTGCGATAACATTTCAAAGTCAAAGTCAGTCAAAATATTTTTTTATTCGAATAGGCCAAGCAACAAGCACTTTTAAATTGTCAAGTTTAACAAATATTACCTTAATCTAAATATCAGAGCAATTTATTGATGCAGTTATTATTATTCTTAAAAACATTGAATTATTATAGATATGTCAAACTTAATAATAGGCTTTAGAGATAGGTTCACGTTTTACATATTTTTTAAATTTATTAACAGATAATTCAGTGATGATATTTGGAAGTTTATTATAAAATCTTACACAATTACTCATGAATGATTTCTAATTTAATGGAGCCGAGTGAAGGCCACTGCGAGCTTATGCTTATTTCTAGTATTAATCTTATGTATGTCACAGTTTTTCTTAAAACTGGCAATGTTTTTATGTACATACAGAATATTCTCATAAATATATTGACAGTGCACTGTCATTATGACAATTTCCTTAAATTTATCTCTAAGTGAGTCTCTATGGTTCATTTTATATATTGCTCGAATAGCCCTCTTCTGCAGAACAAAAACGGTATTTATCTCTGAAGCACCACCCCACAGTAAAATACCATATGACATAACGCTATGGAAGTAACTAAAATATACTAATCGAGCTGTTTTCACACCAGTTAACTGACGGATTTTGCTCACTGCAAAAGCTGCAGAACTCAGTCTATTCGAAAGAGTATCAATATGGGGACCCCACTGGAGTTTAGAATCTAAAGTTATACCAAGAAAAACTGTACTATCAACCAATTCCAATTCCTCGTCCTTCACAATGACACTTGTTTGCACATGCATTACGTTACTACTAGTGACAAACTTAATAGCACAATCGGATTAAGTCTAACCTCGAAATCCTTCCAAAGATATGAAATTTGGTATGTATGTTAATTAAAGGCCTCTTTTTCATGTCCACACTATTTGGCATTTGGGGACCTCGAGGAATCGCAGCCTTCTTGGAAAATGTGTACCATCCTGGAGCTATTTGCGTTTTACTCTAAATATACGTTCTCTGTGAAAATATGGTGTAAGGCAACATTAAAGCTTATTAAATTCTACACAAAAAAGTCCTAGATATCTTTGCGGAAAAAGTACATCTTGTTATAGAAAATAATAGCTGAATCCAGATTTAGCGCTTATACCCTTTCAGGGGATATTCTCTTAATAGGTAACTTGTAGGAATATGAATTCCACTTTTGTCTATACATTTGTACATGTACACGTTATACCCCAATATTAACATTTTACTCGACTGCTACTTAAACAGAAAGTAGGGTTATGGGTTTAAATACTGATAATCAGTATACCCTGTAGCTCAAGATACTGGTCGGATTTTTTAAAATGACATATCGGTAGATTCTTCTTGCCCTTCGCAACCTGTTTACACTTGTTTTATTAAAGAAAAATCAATACAGCCGCCTCGAGAGGATGCCGAATATTAAATCATATTTTTACTTATAGCGCCTAAACTATTGAGTGGATTTCAATGAAATAGACATCAGTAGATCCATAATTGGTACACGAGTGCTATGCACTACAAGTTTACTAAAATAAATGAAGGAAAAATATTTAGGACTTAAAAATGTGACTGCAAAAACAGATTTTAGGTCTTAAATGGGGTTTAAACAATAGTGACAGTAATGAAATTTGACACCTACAATTTCAGGGATCCCTGTCTGCGTGTCATAAAATTGGAGCTTTGGGGACCACGGGGATCAAACGCCATCTTGAAAAGTATAAGTCTTTTTTGTTTTAAGTTTCATATTAAGAGAATATCCCCTGAAAGTGTATAAGCGCTAAATCTGGATTCAGCTATTATTTTCTATAACAAGATGTATTTTTCCGCAAAGATATCTAGGACTTTTTTGTGTAGAATTTACGAGTAATAAGCTTTAATGTTGCCTTACACCATATTTCCATAGAGAACGTATATTTAGAGTAAAACGCAAATTTCTCCAGGATGGTACACATTTTCCAAGATGGCTGCGATTCCTCGAGGTCCCCAAATGTCAAATAGTGTGGACATGTAAAAGAGACCTTTAATTAACATACATACCAAATTTCATATCTTTGGAAGGATTTCGAGGTTAGACTTAATTTGATTGTGCTATGAATAAATGTATGAGTTTTGAGTTTTAGTTGAAGGTACCTACTTTGAGATGGGGAAGACATGCGCTGAACACATGATGGCCGTTAGACGGTTGTTTGTATATCGTCGTTCCACCTTGTTTAACTGTGGACACAGGAACAGGGGGCAGTCAGCTAACGTGCTAAATGAAATATCATGATGAGCAAAAAACGTGCGCGCTGGTAAACGGCACTCATCATCATTATGCAACATTCAACGTTAAGTAGTGACATTCAATATATCCTTGTGATCACGGACACGGAATAGGCGAAAGCGGTATGAAACAGCTAGGTTTTGCAGGTAATTTATGAATTCCTTGTATCTCACGGAAGGTGCTAAACAAATTAAGTGCATGTTTTTATGTATTATTCCAGCAGTCGGTAAGTGGAGCTTATCCGACCACACAATAAAGTTACGGTTAAGATACTATTTGCTAGTCTTATTGGCGTAATGAAGAACCTCTGAAAAAGGCGGTATCTTATGCCGGTGGAATAGCCTCCTGAGGCCCGGCTGTGTAAACATGACCTGCCATCATTTAACGTTCAGGGAACAGTCAGTCTTGGCATTTTACTTGACGAGTGCTGCACACTGTACTTACATATCGTATCGCAGTATATTTTACGAGTGCCAAACACTGTAACACTGTATCTTTGAGCTATATCTACAATAACAACCTTATCTTATATATTGACTTCTTAGCTAAAGATTTCTTAGATCTATATATCAATTGAAAAAAATAACATACTGAAGGAGTATCATTCCTGTATTTACGTATAAATGTTTAAATATTTTCTGAGTGCGGCAAAGTCATAAATAAGTCATCCGTTTACTCCTTTTCCCTTTTGAGCACTAGAAAGGCAAGTATTTGACTTGTAGGCTATGTAATGTACTACATACAAATGTCGATGCGTCCCTATATTTCATCGTACTGTATTAAACTGTTGCAGAAACAAACTAGTTAAGTAAAAGCTATAAACATAAGTTTCAAATATTTCATACAAAGAAGACACGCATTCAAAGAATCTCGTTTGTAAACGAGCTAGATATTATACAATAACTGATAGGTAGTGACACCTAGGTACTTGTATGGGATACCGAGTCCTACACGGGCGACTGATCCAGCGAAAGTCGAAGCCGGGTGGCCGCACTACTAAAAAGGTCGTATGAATATTGGATATCAAAAACAGTTGAGTCGTTAGGGCTTTGGTTGTGGACGGCGCGGCGTCGCATTACGCTGGCGCAGAAGCCTTACACTTCAACAGATCCGATTTGTACGCTTCAATTACTTGTACCTACTGACTGAGCCTACCACTGCTTCCACTTTACCTAAAGGTAGCTATTTGTTTTTTATTAGCTTAATTATGTGCAGACTAAAGCAAGGTCCGAAAGCGAATTTAACAATGATAAAATATCAGTCTACTACCGTCATGCTTTAGATTTACCACTCAGTTAAATACTGTTTACCTCGAAGTAAACAAAGCAAATAAACATATTCAAGCGACATTATTTATTGGGATTATAATAATACGATTTATAAGTAAGTACGTCATGTCCACAGAGTATAAATACCTAAACTTGGTAGAACAAAATCATAAAGTGGAGACTGCCTTGCGATAACATTTTTTCCGAGACTAAAGTCCCGGAAACGTACTAAGTAAATATTGTTGTTATAAATACGGTAAAAAACAGTATATTTCTCGTTTTTGTCCAATACAATCAATAGGCGTAAAATAAAACCACCATTTTTTTTAAACTAGCTATATATATTTCTTAAATCTAAACACAATCTAAATCTAATCTCGCTACTCAATGTAAATACAAAATTATTTAAATTATATATCGTCAAATATATTAGTTTTGAATATGATCCCGTTCTGACGACACTGACGATATATAATTTAAATAATTTTTTATTAACATTGAGTAGCGAGATTATGTGTATTTAGATTTAAGAAATATATACATATAGCTATGAAGTTACAAAAAATTGTTGTTTTATTTTACGCCTGTATTGGACAAAAAGAGGAATGCATTGTTTTTTTTTAACCGTATTTATAACAATATTATTTACTTCGTACTTTTCCGGGACTTTTAGTTCCGGAAAAAAATATTATCGCAAGGCAGTCTCCACTTTATGACTTGGTTCTATCAAGTTTATAGACCGCGAGCCAGGCGCAAATTTCGTCAGTCATCGCCTCCCGGGCGAAAACTCGTATAGCAGTTAACGGCTATGTATGATGAGCCCTCGTGAACGTCAGCTGCCGCTCCGTTGGTGGGTTGAGGAATGGCAGCTACCGAAACGCGTAACACGATCTTTCCACCGGGAAACAACCGGCTGACGATTTGTTTTATTAACAATAGCATCTTAACTATCATCTGACAAAGTATCAAACGGGAGGCGATGACGCCGATGACTGAAAAGAATTTTCTTTTTTACATGTTCATGTGACCAGCTGACGGTCTTTCCACAGCGATACAATCGGCTGACGATTTTGTTTATTCACAATAGCATCTAAACTATCATCTGACAAAGTATCAAGCGGGAGGCGATGACAAAAATTTTTTAATAGACTATTTGCTGCCATTCCTCAACCCACCAACAAAGCGGCAGCTGACGGTCACGAGGGTTCATCATACATAGCTGTTAACCACTATACGAGTTTTCGCCCGGGAGGCGATTGGTCATGGAAATCTGTTCCTGGCCCGCGGTCTATTAGGTATTTATACTCTGCCTATTCCGATCATTGGACTAATGTCTATTTTTAGTGTATTTCCAGCATTAGTAGGTAGGTAGGTAGGTATTTCAGTTTATTAGTAGGTAAGTCAAAGTCAACAATGATAATGACTAGCGTTACTTGTATATGACGCAACAACACTAAAAATAGTTAATCACTGTTCACCTAGTCCAAGTATTGATCCAGATAATAGTGCTACCTACTGGCGATGGCGGTGTCGCTTGCGTCACGAAGTGTTTTTTTTCATTAATACATAATTAAGGTTAAAGTTATTAATTAAAATGGTATCAATGAAACTGGGGCTCTATCCAAGTTAACACTCGTTTATTGATCAAACGCCAATCGAAATGTAAAAAGTATCGGAATTCCAAATGGGAACGAATAGTCACGTGTTTTCAGTAAGATAGGTACAGGGAAAATCGTAAAATATAATGTACAGTTTTATAATAATGAGTAATGACATACTCGTATAAAAATATAGGTAACGACGGAACAAAGAAAGTATGTTTTGAATATCGTAAAGGGCAAACTGCCAATACCTACAATGCATTTACATCAATACCTACATACATAGGTACCTGCTGCAGATCGAGTACGAACGAATTGAATGGTTGTTTTAATCAATTAGTTAAGATTTATAAGATTGGCAACAATTTTTAGGGTTCCGTACCCAAAGGGTAAAAACGGGACCTTATTACTAAGACTTCGCTGTCCGTCCGTCTGTCACCAGGCTGTATCTCGTTGACATTTCCACAGATGATGTATTTCTGTTGCTGCTATAATAACAAATCCTAAAAACAGAATAAAATAAACATTTACAAAACAAACGTGATTTTTTTGCCGGTTTTTGCGTAATGGTACGGAACCCTTCGTGCGCGAGTCCGACTCGCACTTGGCCGGTTTTTAAACAGATGTTTCATTGTTACTACCTACCACCTACCAGTGATATAACGCTATGTTTTTTAAACTTTGTATTTAACATAATGAATTTGTAATACAGGGTGGGCCAGTGATAAATGCATTTAAATTTTTTTAAATAAATAATAAATTTTTATGTTTTTAAATAAAAAATATAATTAGAATATGGGATAAATAAATAAATTTTACGTTTTAAAAATTAAATCATCAAGATGTCGTCCGTAGCGGTTGCGGCACTCTTCCAGTCTTGCTTGTAAATTTTGAAAGACTTTCGTTAGGAGTTGCGGATTGGATTTCTTGACGAATATTCTCCTTTAATTCTGCTGTGGTTGTCGGATTATTGGAGTACACTTTACTCTTCACGTAACCCCACAATAAGAAGTCTGCCGAAGTTAAGTCAGGGCTCCTGGGAGGCCAAGCAATGTCACCTCGCCTCGATACACAGAACTACCTCGATATCAATTTTTGAGGAAACATTTCACGCAAAACTTCCAGGGTCACGTTACTTGTATGGCAGGTGGCCTCGTCTTGCTGAAACCATGTGTTGTTGTTGTAACCATACGATTCGTGAAGTTTCGGAGCCAGGAAATCTCTTAACACGAAAGTCTGAAAATTTACAAGCAAGACTGGAAGAGTGCCGCAACCGCTACGGACGACATCTTGATGATTTAATATTTAAAACGTAAAATTTATTTCCTTATCCCAAATTCTAATTATAATTTTAATTTAAAAAGATAAAAATTGTTTTTTTTTTTAAATGCATTTATCACTGGCCCACCCTGTAGTTAGTAAAACTTGGCAGTTCACATTTGTTTACAAGTGCCTAACCTAAGTACACTTGGGTAATGCCCCTAACACTAATGCCACAGCGTTTTATATATTAAGGGACCCACTGACTATCAGTCCGCCGGACGATAACGGCCTGTCAGTTAGAACAAAAATTTGACAGTTCCGTACAACTGACAGGCCGATATCGTCCGGTGGACTGATAGTCAGTGGGCCCCTTTAGCCTCTCAAATTTGTAATGAATAAGGTGGTCAAATATAGCTAATTTCCTTTGATCCCGTAAAGTTAATAAGGAAGCGCTTTGTCTTGGCTAAGGTGCGGTGCGCCCATCCGTCAGTATTGAGCAGTTGACCACCCAGAAAAAAAGATACCTTTTGCCGGTCTTATATTACCATAGACATAGTATAGTAGTTATAGACATGAAACCGAGCGACCAGGGGTAAGAGAAAGACATATTCATGTATTGACAGGTTAATGTATGGCAGCATAATCCTTTTTCTCTTTCACTCTTATAAATTTCGGTATTTCGCCATCGCCTCCTACCTATGCTGCCATAACCCGACCATGAAAAAAAAAAAAACCCGGTCGGTGATAAGGACATAGCATGGCACTATTTTCTCTTTCTTCTTATAGGAATCGCAATAAGACTATCTTTCTCTATCAAAGAGTGTCAGGCCCTTGTATATTACCATTGATTTAAAGACTGCCCTCGTTACATTGAAAGAAAATATAATATATGTATACATACCTACCGTTCATATCTTCCATCCATACCTATTTACATGTAGATATGAAAACTTATCAGCTTACTACCTATAGGTTTACATAAATATAACGAGTGATAACGATAAAACAGACATCTCGAAACATCGAAGATCTTTAAATTCTCTTTTTACTATAAATTGTATAAAATAACTATGTACCTAAATTGCTGCAAATCGAAAAAAGTCTTTAATGACATTGATGACATGCCTTCTTTAGTTATATTGGTTTTATATTTTAATTCTTTCTTCCAGCCGTTTTTTTGTGTCTGGCAGGAAAATATGACGCTATATAGCTTCCGAAGCATTCCGGGTGCGGCAAATCGAGGATACTTGTATTATGATTTCGTACAACATTAAGGCCCCTAGGGATCAGGTTCTTTTCTCACTCTCACTGAACGTAAACGAGCCCACTGACTATGAGTCCGCCGGACGATATCGGCCTGTCAGTTAGAACAAAAATTTGACAGTTCCGAAGAACTGACAGGCCGATATCGTCTAGCGGACTGATAGTCAGAGGGCCCCTTAAGATTGAGCGAGATGGTGTGTGCCCGGGATCGCTGATATCGTGTTTTTGAATTTTATTTTTTGTAAGATTTAACAAAAAATAATCAATGAGTTCGATCAAAAATAAAGTTGCGTGTTTTTAGAGGCAACTTTTATATTTTAATTTTTGTGCAAAAATAAAAAAAAAAATTAAGGTGCGTTTTAGACGTATGTACGTGATTTTTTTCTATCTAGCGAAAACCAAGAAATCAGGTTTCCAGTCGATGAATTACTTACTAGACAAAGGCCCCGACCCAAGATTGCTAATAATTACATTTTTGGCAACCGCATTGTGATCTAAAAAAGCGCTATGATTTTTCTAACACTACGCTGAACTTACTGCACGTTAAGTACAGACGTATTCTCTCGGAAACGTTCGTATTTGTCATGCTACTTCAGTCAACCTCAGTACTTTTTGTACCGAAACTGACTGAAATAGTAAGACACGTTCGTACGTTTCCGTGAAATACGAAGGAAAATAATTATGCATTACATCTGTAGTACCTACATATTAACCCTGAACAGCGAGGTTTGAGCGTCAAGTCACGTGCCGCCTCGTCCATTCAACTTTTAGGCAACTAGTTTTTAGGTCGTACCTACTCGTATTATGCGCATGTTTTTAAGAAAAGCGTCATTACATACCTACTTACCTCAGTCGGAATAGGAATGTTTACCCCTGAATTGTACTTCCATGGCTATTAGAAGCGCTCTTGCCTGTCGGACACACCATGCAGCTGATTAAAATAGCTATTTATGCAACAAGTACGGAAAGTGTATGATTTCCGATAAGTGGAATTTTATTCACGAGCGAGCAAAGCGAGCGAGTGTATAAAGGATTACCAGTCGGAAATCATCTTTACGCACGTGTATCATACAATGTTTTACTATGCATTGTGCGAGTAAACAAAAACATATCATGGCAAATAAGTTTAATTATTAAAGGAGTGTTTTATAAGGGTATTGCATAAGGCTTTAACTCACCATACCTTTTGCCAGACGAAACCCTTTGTTTTGCTTTTAAAAACCCACCACACCAAAGCTACCACATTTAAGTAATCGGTAGCCCAAATACCCTTACAAAACCCTTATCATCCGCTCACCAACACCTTGCATATTGCTTATAAGGGTTAGCCTTATAAAGGGGTTTCCCTTTTAGCATATAAGCGTGCTAATTTAAGTCATCTACCTTGTTCACAAAGCACACATTACTTCGAATCCGAGCGATTGTCGGCGGCGACGGCGGCGTTCTTTGACTAGGCACGTATTTTCTTTCCTTTTCATACACTACCGTAGGTATATACTAATCCTGTCTCTTTCACGCAAAGGGAAACCTTTATAAAAAGCGCTTAAAGATAAGGGTAACCCTTATTAAGAGCAAGCCTTATTTTTGGTTAGCTTTTCGGAAGGGGTTAGTGTTAGCCGTGTTTAAGTGTCGCCCATTGAAAGGGTTTTATCGCGGAAAGGGTTTTAAATCGACAAGAGTTGCGAATTAGCTATTCGCACGTGTATCGTACAACGTTTTACAGTACATATGGCCCTTTAAACTTTCGACATATGCACGAAAAGTGCTCTTTACGCACTAGTGCGAGAAAGTAGCACCATATGTACTGTAAAAAAAATACTGAAAACAAAAAGCACTAGTACTTTCCGCATGATATGGCTCCGTAGGAAACGCACTTTTCGAGCACATGCATTGTAAAATTGATTTTTAAATAAATTTTACTCTTTTACTTACTGTGGTACTAGTTAATGCCTCTACTACAATTATGGTTGAATAAAGTCAACAAAGTATGTATACTAGGCCGACTAGGGTCGAAGTTCGAATTATGTCGTAAGATAAGAATAGGATGTATGTAGATAATATTTAAAAACAGATCTTATCTTGCTGTGCGCACTTAAGCTAACTGTTCAGCTACAAGTGACGAGAATGTCTAATATTCCCTATTGATGTTTTATAGATATCCTAGCGAGTAGAGCTACGCAGATAGAGGTAAATATTAGGTGTAATTAAATGCCCGTGTTAAGTGCAATACTACCTTTTTCTAATCAAGCGCTCTTATTTGTCGATTAAATGACTGCCAGTGAGATCAAAATCAACGACCGGGACCCGACGCAGTGTTCTTAGGACCCTAACAGCAGTGTTATAAGGGATATTTTCATCATTATTATTAACTTAAGAATTATTCTCTTGTCGGTGGAGTATCTTCCAGCTTTCCCTATCCTGCGCCAGCTCTTTGACTTTGGATACGACACGACCTCTACTTTTTCTTTCACTTGATCTAAAAAGCTGCGTCTGGGTTTTCCTCTACCTCGCTTGCTTCCTATCCGCCCCACCAGGATAGTTTTAAAGAGTCGTGTCGTATTAAGTGTCCAATCATTTTCCCGCGTCTATTTGCTATTATAATAGCTCTTCTTTTACTCACTCTTCTTAGCACCTCCTCATTCGTTATCCTGTCTCTCTAACTAATGCCTTCCCTTCACCTCCAGCACCACATTTCAAATGCTTCCGTTCGGAAGCGGCATTCCAAGGCGGGAAAAGTGGCTCGGTAAAAAAAGACCGGGTACAGTGGCTCACTCAACCTAATCTAAACACGAGAGAGGCGATATTTGGGCGACTGATTCACCGTTCGAGCTGAGCCACTGTTTCCGCCTTGATCCTACTATACACGCGAAACACTTGATCGTTACCATTACGTCACGATCAAGTTGAACCCGTCTTAAAGAATGAAAAAAAATTTTGTTTTTGTCCAGTTTATTGTAGTACAACATGGTACTATATATTTAACTAGATTTTGTTATAAACTTCAACACGTCTCATCAACTTATCATCCATATTGAAACAACATAGTCTTATCGATGTTTTATACAATTTAGCGACGCTATTACCAGCATATATAAATACCTACATCTAGACGATAAACCGATAATAGTTACCATACCTAATATAATTGTATCGTAAGATCGGAATGAGCAGGGTGTTGTATGCACAATTGCACAGTGGCTTGGCTAGTTCATAAACATAAATACGTCCCCCGAACAAAAACTTAAAACACTAGGAATACACTGTGCATTGCGTCTCACTCTCTCATTAAGCAAAATGTGAGACGCAAATACACATTGGACAAATATAAATTGGACAGTTGGAATACCTACCGCCCTTAAGGGACCCCGGCAAGCTCGGTTCTCCATACAAACGTAGTTCCGCTCTCATTTTAAAACGAGTAGCTAGATTGATCTAAAACTTTGTACTTACCCTACTTACTTGGATGTCTGTAATTAGTTTATGTAGATTCTGATACCATAGTAAAAAAAAAGGGAATTTAAGTTTTTCATACAAAGATTCATTACAATCCAACCCGTAGTTTTAAAATGAGACCAGAACTACGTTTGTATGGGAAGGTGCAATTCGGCCGAGCTTGCCAGGGACTCTTAAGTACCTACGTAGGATCAGCAGCACAGAAAATGTTAAGTCAACACTACTCTGCACCATCCATAGAATTGATAAATCGCTCGTGCATTGTGCCGTGCAAGTTTCCACTTTACTGAGTTAAGTGTTTAATGAGTTCTGTAATTATTTACTCCGATCCGATACCGTTTCTGCATGATGTAGTTGTCAGCGTGTGTAGCTCGTCGCATGATAAACTTTAAATTGGCCTGCAGCTAGGATACCTGTATACGTATACTAGCATAGGCAATTAATTATTCGTGAAAAAATCATTCGTTAATAAAAAAATCGTAAATTATTGTTTATTCAAATGAGTATTCCGATAAAAAATAATTCGAATAATGGCCTTCTCTGGGTACAGGTATATGTCATTCCTGGTTTTTGTCCCTATTCACCCCGGTTGACGGTACCTGTTCAAGTTTTGTGTTCACATATTTTTGTACCTCACTGAGGATATAAAGCGACTTTTGCCTTTTGTTTTTAAACAATAAAAATAGCCTTTCTGAGTTGGTGTGGTGAAAAAAAAAAACATACTAAGATAAATAGAAGAAATTAAATGTACATAAAAATATTTCGTAACATTTCGTAATTATTTCAGCATCAAGTTAATTTGGCGCTCATCTCAATACTTCTAAACATTAGGACAGTGTACCTTTAAAGCTATTAGCTAAATAAGAGATTTTAATACTTTTTCGCAATGTGATGATTATAAAAACAAGTTTAATTCGCTTACATTTGTCTATCGATCGAATTTAAATGAGGCTAGCCTTCCGCGTTGTGAGTGGGATAAGTACACGTTAAATAAATAATTCCTTGCCTTATAGTTATAGCGCGATAAAATATCTACGACTTACGAGTAACCTCTAATTATAATTACGATTCCAATAAAAGCGATACAAATACATAAAGGGTACACTGTACACTAGTACACTATTACCAAGTTTAAGCTAAATTATTAGGCCCAATCATACCATGTACATTTAAGGCCATTTTCTGGCAGCCTTGACCATGGTAAATTGTATATTTATATCACGACGCTTATCATGTGTATGTACCTACATACATACGATATCCTGATGAACATGGCTTTTAATAAATTGTATGAATATAATAGGCACGGTTTTTTTAATTTAAAATTTGGTTCACTCATACTTATTATTAGTTAAGAACATAATACATTTTTAAAGATTGATAAAAATGCGTTACTACCTTACCTATATCACCTACTTAAGTAGTTATCAGATGAATTTAACCTCTAAAACTCGCATATCATCGTCTCATATTTAAAAAATATTGAAAACAGATACCTACCTAGGTGACTGTATGTGTAGGTATTGTATACATACATACTTATACTACTTAACGTTATGTAAGTCTATTTATATGTACTAAAGATTATATTTAGTTAATGTAGTTTTAAGGATAATTGCCATACCCTACCAGGGTGCCACGTGATCTTATTCTATTGTAACATCTATTACCATGGTTTGCAAATTTATGTATGACAAATTTATATCAACCAGTCCCAAGAATCGAATACCCAAAAAGTAAATATTAATAAAATAAATACCAATACCAATGTAGAAGATACTTATTACAGATTTCATTGGCCGAGCGAAATCGAAGGTCTCCTTTTCAGCTTGGCCGAACATTATTTCATATGACCGGATGTGAGAACATACAGGTGGCACTTCTCAACCGATTCTCGTGAAGTTTTTTGAGCAGGTTCGATACTTAATTATGTACATAATATAACTATATACCTTTTTTGTCCATTCAACTTTTGAAAATCTTTTTAAAAGTGGCGGAGCAATGGGGATTCGCGATGTCTAAAGCTTGAACACGGCAAAACGTAGGCACACAGTTTTGCTTATAATTTTTGTCACGGGTGGTTTTATTTTATTTGTTTGCTTAATTTAAAATCACTATAGCATGAAGAACATATGATACTACAAAAGTTGTCAATTTTATAATTAGTTTTCATGATAACGAGCTTTAAGCAATGACGGAGCGAAATCACTTGCGTTGCGGCGAAATCACTTGCGTTGCGGAGAAGAATGTAAAGACAACCAGCACCGGTATCGTGGTCGCGTGTTTGTCACTTGTCATATCATGCGTCACTTTCGCACTTACGTACTTGTTAGAGCGTGACAGGTATGGTGACAAATGATAGACAGCCGTCCATCTTAGCCCCGCAGAAAGCAGAAAAACACGAGATTGAAATGAGAAAAAAAGTAACTAGGAACATACAGCGTTCTAACATAAAACCCGAAATCTTTCTTTTCTATTATCTTGCAAAAAAGGTACAAATATCTCAAATTTATGCACAAAAAGTAAAGTCAAGTTAGATGAAGAGCTAGCATTGAGTTTATCTGCTCCCAAAATATTGATGCTAAATGAAATTTGTATGCAAATTGTAGGGTATAAAAACGTTTGATCATTTTTAACGTATTTGAGCGTTTAAATGTTAGACGACGGATTCTATAGAAATGCAAACTTCAAACAATAACACAGAATTAAATAAAAATTGTCTTATATGTGTTGCTAATACATTCCAAAAGATTGCAAGATAAAAATAATGCTAAGTTTCCCCATTATTTATCGATTGAGCAAGCTACTTGTAATTGTACCCAGCGTCGCCGTTAATTGATTCGTATAAGGGACATTGACCATAGAAATATACATATACAATTTTTTTTTGTGAAAATGACTTTTAAAGAAGTCACAGCTCACAGTTACTGTTTTGGTAGCATTCATCATATTGGCAGTACACTTTAACTGTGACGAAGGGGTATTAACACTAGACATGCTGAAAATGCCTAAAGGGTACTTTTGGCGAATGGTTCTAAATTAAGGCGGATGGCAATGGACTGGGTCCATTTCAAGGAAATCCGCAAATAACCCTGGCTTGGACTTCATAAACATACGGTAATCATGTCGAGCAAAGTGCCAGTGTCCTGGTCATCAAAACGTGTGTGATATATCAAATCCTGAGGCTGAAATGAAATTCTAATTTATCAGCATGATAAACTATAATATTTTGAACTATATTCAATATATATTTCGCTCCAGTAGACCTTTGTTTTCTATGTGCGCTAATTTTGGCGAGTTCAAGCTTTAAAGCTCACAGACAGACCCACTAGTTATTATCAGTGGATAATATCTACCAACACAGGTTATTCAATTAGCACAAAAAAAGTGTTGAGTAGTATGGATATAATTTTGATATAATTGAACCTTCCTACGCAATTGCGCTTTTCATCCATTATGCACATACATATGTCTGCTATTGACTGGTCAACGTGTAAACTGTCTGTAGGTATATAGGTCATAGGTATATTATTTCAACAGTTATATTTTATTAATTCGTAAGGAAATATCACAAGCCTAACGCAACAAGGAAAACTGATAGTAATGTGCTGTACAATATACACAATAAGATTAATAATATCCTGACAGCTAAACCAGTGGCAGTAAGTCATTACAAACTTATTATAATAAATGTTATTTGAAATAACCTATCTTGCCTATATAATAAAATTAAAATACAGTAAACTATGTGACAGTAAAATAAACGTTTACCTAAATCGACGGCGGGCATGATAGGGCTACTCTTTTATTTGAATTCGTTTAGTGCCACGATGGGACATTTTTTCACAACTTACGTCTCAGGTAGGTGTGGATCGGGTCACAAACAAAAAGTTCTAAAGGGGTTTCCGGAAATAGTCCTAAAAGGTTTCAATTATGAATGGGAATATCTAAAAGGGCCCACTGACTATCAGTCCGCCGGACGATATCGGCCTGTCAGTTGTTCCGAACGGTCAAATTTTTGTTCTATCTGACAGGCCGATATCGTTCGGCGGACTGAGTCAGTGGGCCCCTTTAGAATGAGTGACATTTAAATCATTATTTAAATTTAGAACAATAAATTATACACTCACTTCTTAAAATTAAAGGCCAATCTAAATAATGAAACTAACAAACTCGGTGACTTCAGTGTAGTTACTTAATTAGCTACAAGGTTGGACTAAATTAGTAATTAGTTTCCTACTACATATCTTAAATAATATCACATAAAAGTGCGAGTATGTTACCCTACATAAGTGTATTGTTTCCAAAGTGAGTAAATGACCGGGTACTCCGCCTATGAC